>NW_027140937.1:614112-950724 GCF_036365525.1 Heterodontus francisci
GATCCAGAGGGAATGGGCCTCCTGGTCCAGACTTATTACAGTGCGTTGTTCTCTCCGGATCCGTCCAGCGAGGATGCGCGCAGAGTTTTGTGGGAGGACCTGCCGCAGGTCTGCCCGGAGGGCGCCGAAGGATTGGAGGCTCCGCTCACGTTGGCGGAGCTGACTGGCGCCCTCCACCAGCTCTCGAGGGGCAAATCCCCAGGGCTGAATGGGTTGACCGTGGAGTTCCTCAGGGCGTTCTGGGACGTCCTGGGGGACGATTACGCGCGGGTCCTGGGGGAAAGCCTGGCGACCGGGGAGATGCCCCTCTCGTAGCGCAGGGCGGTCATCGTCCTGCTGCCGAAGAGGTGCGATCTCTGCCTGCTTAAAAACTGGCGTCCGGTCTCCCTCCTCAGCACGGATTATAAGATCTTTGCCCGGGCTATGTCTACCCGCCTGGGCTCCGTGCGGGCCCACATGATCCACCCCGACCAGTCCTACACGGTCCCGTGCCGGTCCATCCAGGACAACATCCACCTGGTCCGGGACCTGATCCATCTTTCCCAGAGGACTGGTCAGTCGGTCGCCTTTCTCTCCCTTGATCAGGAGAAGGCGTTCTACAGGGTGGATCACGATTACCTTTTCGGGACTCTGCGCGCTTTCGGACTCGGGCCGCATTTCGTGGCCCGGGTCCGACTTTTATACGCCGCCGCAGAGTGTCTAGTCAAAGTTAACGGGTCCTTGACGGCGCCCCTTCGCTTTGGGAGAGGAGTGCGTCAGGGGTGCCCCATGTCCGGCCAATTGTATACCATCTGCGTGGAGCCCTTCCTGTGCCTGCTTCGCAGGAGGTTGACGGGATTGGCTCTGCGCGAGCCGGCCATGCGTGTCGTCCTCTCGGCTTACGCCGACGACGTGCTCCTCGCAATCACAGATCCCGTTGACTTGCGGAGGATGCGCGACTGCCAGCAGAGCTTTTCTGCCGCGTCCTCCGCGAGGATCAATTGGGAGAAATGTTCCGGACTCCTGGTTGGTCAGTGGCGGGTGGACTCCCTGCCGGAGGAGATGACACCTTTTGTGTGGAGCACCACGCACCTCCTCTATCTGGGAGTCCACCTTAGCCCCGCTGAGGAAGCCTGGCCGGCAAACAGGCAGGAGTTGGAGGCGAAAGTCACCGCTCGGCTGGGGCGCTGGACAGGACTGCTCCGAGTGCTTTCCTACAGGGGCTGAGCGTTGGTCATAAACCAACTGGTGGCCTCCATGCTGTGGTACCGGTTGGTCACTTTGGCCCCGCCCCCTGTATTTGCCACCAAGATCCAGAAGAAACTCGTCGATTTCTTCTGGGGCAAGAGGAAATACTGGGTCTCTGCCGCGGTCCTGAGTCTCCCGATCGAGGAGGGCGGTCAGTCACTGGTGTGCGTCCGCACCCAGGCTGCGACTCTCCGCCTTCGGACCCTGCAGAGATACATGTACGTCGAGCGTCCTCCCAGATGGTGTGCGCTGGCGACGTATTTTTTCCGCCAGTTTCACTGCCTTCAAGACGACACGCAGCTCCCGGTGGAGTCCATTAGCCGCGCCTCTCTGAGGGAGTTGCCTGTCTTTTACCGGGATCTTTTCCGAGTCTGGAACATGGTCGCCTCCAGTCAGGGCGCTCCCCCGCCGGCGGAGGAGAGCGCCTCGGCTGTCCGGGCGACCGACTCCGGGGACGGTCCGGCGGGCGGAGGAGTAGCCAAAACCCCCGGGACGCCCCTCACTGCGGGTGGCGAGGGGGCTCGGGAGTGCGGAGCGCTCCCGGCCGAGCTGACCCCCGCTCGGCCGGAACTGCTCATCGGACCCAGGCCCCGAAACCCTCCTCGGGAGCCGGTCCCGCACAACCCGAGCCGCCTCTCGGAAATGCCCTCCGTGCCATTCCAATCGGCGCGGAGGGGTTTCCTGTACGGGCTGCTCCTGCACACTCTCCACTTCCTCGCCCTCGTCAGCCGGCCGGACACGCCCTGGCGGTTCGCGTTGCCATCTGGCGGCGAGGGGAAACCCCGATGGAGGTCTCTCTACGCGGGAGTCTTCCCCCTTTACATCGGGGACCTGGGGTGGAGGGTGCTGCACAGAGCAGTCCCGTGCAATAGGCTTTTAAGTAGGTTCACGGACTCCCAGGCCAGCTGTACTTTCTGCGGCCTGGACGAGTCCGTGTTCCACATTTATACGGAGTGTGCGAGGTTGCAGCCCCTATTTGAGTATCTGAAGGGGCTGCTCCTCAAATTCTGGCTGCACTTCAGTCCCATGCTCCTGATCTTTGGGCACCCGGTGCGGAGGGGCTCGGGCCGGGAGGAGGATCTTCTCGTCGGTCTGCTCCTGGGCCTGGCCAAGGTGGCAATTCACAGGTCCAGGTTGCGGGCCGTCGGGGGGTCCGTCCTCCCCGATTGCCTGCCCCTCTTCCGCGGTTACGTTCGCGCCCGGGTGTCCCTGGAAAAGGAGCATGCGGTGTCCGCCGGTACGCTTGAGGCCTTCCGCGACCGGTGGGCACCGCAGGGACTGGAGTGCATCGTCGACGCCGAGAATGGCATTTTAATTTGAGTTTTTTTGTTTATTTATCTGGTTTTAATAAAGTTATTTTAAAAATATAAGTGTGTATATAAAGGGGGCCTGAGGAATAAAGCCCCCCTCGACATAAAAAATGTATAAAGGGGGCCTGAGGAATAAAGGCCCCCTCGACAGAAAAAAAAAAACGGGGGTTAGATACAGAGTAAAGCTCCCTCCACAAAAAACAAAAAAAAAAAATGGGGTTAGATACAGAGTAAAGTTCGCTCTACACTGTCCCATCAAACACTCCCAGGACAGGTACAGTACGGGGGTTAGATACAGAGTAAAGAAAAGAAAAAAAAAATGGTGTTAGATGCAGAGTAAAGCTCCCTCCACAAAAAACAAAAAAAAAAAAATGGGGTTAGATACAGAGTAAAGTTCGCTCTACACTGTCCCATCAAACACTCTGAGGACAGGTACAGCACTGGGAAAAAAAAAAAAAAAAACGGGGTGTCTCCTGGCTAATTGGAGGTGCTGAGTGCATCAAAGAGATGCAGCTGTGTGCAGATGCTGAAGGCTGGAGGCTGGAAGACTGCTGCAAGAAGGAGAGACTGAGATTGAAACACAGGGTTTACATCTGTCTTTTTGAAAGAAGAAAGCAGGAGGTCAGAAGAACTGACAACTCATGTGAGTTTGGGTTTTGTAATCCTTTCATTGATTGTTGTGGAGAGGTGGAAAGGAAAAGACCATAAAACCTTGGGTGGGGTTGCTTGTTTGAACAGGGAGCTACTGTGTTTCAAAGCATTGAATCGGAGCTCTTTCCCCACTCCAAAGAGCTAGCCTGGGATAGCTGGAGCTTCCCAGGTGAAGAGACTTTCTCTTAACTGTGTAAACAACATCAGAAGCAGAGTGTGCCGGGGCAACTACAGCTGTCCCAGTTGAAGACATCGCACCCTCTCACCACCAACTGGAAGACCAGCACAAGGACTTCCTGAATTAAGACCAGCAAATAGATTAGTTCCTCCGGACCCTCCTCTCATTCAGCCTCTCTCCCGAGCCATACCCTCCAGTCGATGCTTTTTGGGATAACTCATTATTTGTTATCCCTTTCTCTCGATTTCTATTTTTATTTTTTCTCTCAACGCTGGCTCTACCCCATGGCTTTACAGTCCTGTCCAGTGGCGGGGCCTTCCTCTGCTGCAGCAGCTGCTCCTGTGGCCCTGTCACCATTTAAAATATTGACATCGAAGCATGGGGTGAAGAGTTACACCCATCCCAATATGTCTATAGAGGCCTGTGTGAAGGCAATGGCCAAGGTTGTCGGCCAATCGACCATTGTGGCAGCCTCAAAAATGTAGGGAAAGGCTGTGTTCTTCCTGAAGACTGAGCAGGCCATGTCCCTGACCCTGAATAAAGGGCTCACTGTGGGTGGGAATTTTATGCCGGTGGTCCCTCTTGCTGCCACTGTGCAGTGGATAATAATATCAAATGTCCCGCCCTTCCTGCCCAGTGAGCTCCTCCTCCCCCACCTGCACCATCTGGGGGAGGTAAGGTCGGGGCTCCCGCCTGTCCCGCTAGATCTTTGGGAGCATAGCCTCCGGCATGTCTACTCCTTCAGCCGCCAGCTATTTATTCAGCTGGCGTGGGAGGAGGTCTTGGAGGGCTATTTCGATGTAGAGTTCCAGGGGACGGCCTACCGCATCTTCAGGACCTCGGACGGGGCGCGGTGCCACATCTGCAAGGGGGTGGGGCATGTTCGTCCACCATTTCCACCTCGGCGGCGAAGTGTGGCGCCACTGCACCACCTCCAATTCCAACACACATCCCACAGACTCTGCTCAGTCAGTTCCGGAGGCTATGGTTTTCACAGCCTCCAGCGGGGTGGGAAATGCCCTTCTGGGTGGAAGACCGGCGTGGAGGAAAAGTAAACATCGAGCGGCTCGTCCCCTGGACACCAAGACACAACCCGAGCCTGAGCTCAGCCCAAGGTCCGCTCCCAGGGAATTCAACTGTCCCAGGGCTGGGCTCAGGCCCAGAGTAACTAAAAAAAGGAGGGTGCGGTGGCTGAGGCCTCTGATGACATGGAGGTCTCTGAGCCTATGCGCATTAGCGGGAAAAAGAGGAGAAGGCACCCCTCCACAAGGTAACACAGGGCTCTGAGGTGCAGGGTCCTCCTGCCACCACCACCAACATGAAGACTGCAAAGTCTGGGCAGGAGCTCCCTATTCCTCAGGATGGAGGGGAGGGGGAGGCCCCTCTACATGCAGCCCCTCCTGTGGGAACAAGTGGAGCTCTACTTTTGGTGGGGGAGCCTGGGGACGCCTCCCATTTTACCATTGGGTCGGGTGCCCTGAGTGGAGAGGTGGGCAAGGCCCCAATGGGTCGGCCTTCCCAGCCAGAATCCACTCACTACCAGAAGACACCCGACCCAATTATAACCACAAATGCTGCACCATCTGCTGGACCTGTGGGTGCTGGCAGAGCGGGAGATGGTCTCCTCTCTCCGCCTCTGTTCTCGGCTCTGGCTGGATTTCCAGAGTCGGGAACGCCAATATCCCCTGGATCACACATTGGCCTGGGGACGGAGGTGAAGAGAGTTCCTGAACCTCTGGTGCCCACATGCTCCAGTTTCACAGTAGAACCCAGAGAAGACTTCTCCGCCATCGATCCTGGAGGTGGGATCGTGACAGAGATGGGAGCAGCTGGCGAGGCCGGGGCGTCCGCCCCACAGTCTGTGGTGAGTGATGACCAGGAGGAGGATGGAGACGCGTTGTGGGGCACGGAGGATGACCTTGATTCCATCACCAGTGAGGTGGTGGAGTCCCTCGTGCCTCCCAACGAGTCTCCTGTCATCCCCACGGTGGAACTCAGGGAATTCCTCAAGGCTTGCAGTGGTTGCTGCAATAAGGCTCAGCTGGCCCTCGGCCGTTGGTCAAGTCTGGCACTGATCATCCAGTCCATCCGTGCCGCCCTCAAGGAAGCGGGAAAGCGTGCAAGTGTGAAACTGGTTATGAGGCGGCGTTTTAATGCACTCCTCAATGGGTTGTTGGGGGAATGGAAGGCCAGGTGCACTTCCACTCCTTCCTCACAGTGAGGTGTTGGAGACGGTTTTTGAGTACCTTTGACATGAAGATAACCATAAACAACATCAACATCAAGGGCAGCAGGGGGTCTCACCGCATATTTCACAATCACTCAGTCCTGAGGGAAGGGAGATACGGGTGAGCTTTCTGCAGAAAGCCCACAGCGTTCCGGGAGACAAAGCCACCTGGCTCCTGGAGTGGCAGGGTGGGGCCTACATGAGTCACCACACCCCTACTTCTAGTGGGGTATCTTGTTGGCCCCGACTTTTCAGCCCGAGATCTTTGGTGTCAACGACCTATTGCCGGGCCGCTTACTCCACGTCACCGTTCGCCTGGGTAGCGTGCCGCTCCACTTTGTGAACGTGTATGCGCCCAGGCCCGGCACGTTGCAAGCTCGCTTCTTTGAAGAACTGTCCACTCTCTTGAGCTCCATCGATAGCGGCGAGTGCATCATCCTCGGGGGGGATTTTAACTGCACCCTCGAGTTGGGGGATCGCTCCGGTCCCCCGTGCAGCCAAGCGTCGGTGGAGAAGTTGAGGGAACTGATCAGCTCCCTCAACTTGGTAGACGTCTGGCGGAATCTCCATCCCGACTTCCAGCACCTTCACGTGGAGGTCTGGAGGAGGGTCACGAATCGACCACCTCTACTTTTTGCAGGCATACGTCTCCCGCTTCTCGGCGGCCTCCATGCGGCTGGTGCCATGCTCGGACCACGACCTGGTGTGGGTGGAGTTCACTCCGTTTGAAAGCGGGCAGGGTCCGGGTCCTGGTACTTTAACAATTGGCTGCTGGAGGACGAACGATTCTGGGACTCGTTCCGTAGATTCTGGGCCGTCTGGAGAAGGAAGCAGGGGGGGCTTCCCCTCCTTGAGGCTATGGTAGGATGTGGGAAGACAACATCCGCGTCTTCTGTCAGGAGCACGCGAAGGGATCGACCATGAGG
The DNA here is from genome assembly GCF_036365525.1 of Heterodontus francisci. Classification (NCBI taxonomy): domain Eukaryota; kingdom Metazoa; phylum Chordata; class Chondrichthyes; order Heterodontiformes; family Heterodontidae; genus Heterodontus; species Heterodontus francisci. The sequence continues at coordinate 620,632 of NW_027140937.1, forward strand.
CGGGAAGCCGAGATCGGGCGCCTAGAGAGAGAGGTGCTTGACTTGGAGTCAAACCTCGGTCATGCCGTAGTGGACCTGGCAACTGTGGCAGACATATAAGGGCAAGAAGGGTGCGCTGAAGGACCTGCAGCACAAAGGGTCCCGAGGCGTGGATGTGAGGTCACGTATCCAGATCCTGGAAGATTTAAACTGCGCCTCATCCTTCTTCTACTCTCTGCAAAATGGCAGGGGGTCCGTAAGCAGCTCGTCGAGCTGCTGGCCGACGGCGAATCTTTCGTCACACATTTGGAGGAAATGGGCCTCCTGGTCCATACTTATTACAGTGCGTTGTTCTCTCCGGATCCGTCCAGCGAGGAGGCGTGCAGAGTTTTGTGGGAAGACTTGCTACAGGGCAGCCCGGAGGGCGTCGAAATATTGGAGACTCCACTCATGTTGACCAGCGCCCTCCAGGTGCTCTCGACAGGCAAATCCCGGAGGCTGAACGGGCTGACCATTGAGTTCCTCAGGGCGTTCTGGTACGTCCTGGGGGACGATTACACGCAGGTCCTGGGGGAAAGCCTGGCGTCTGTGTCATCGTCCGGCTGCCGAAGTGGGGCAATCTCTGCCTGCTTAAAAACTGGCGTCCAGTCTCTCTCCTCAGCATGGATTATAAGATTTTTGCCCGGGTTATGTCAACCTGCCTGGGCTCCGTGCTGGCAATCATAATCTACCACGACCCGTCCTACACGGTCCCAGGCCGGTCCATCCAGGCCAAAATCCACCTGGTCCAGCGTTTGATCCATCTTTCCCAGAGGTCTGGTCAGTCGGCCGCCTTTCTCTCCCTCAATCAGAAGAAGGTGTTCGACAGGGTGGATCACGAATACCTTTTCGGGACTCTGCGCGTTTTATACGCCACCGCAGAGTGTCTAGTCAAAGTTAACGGGTCCGTGATTGCACCCCTTCGCTTTGGGAGAGGAGTGCGTCAGGGATGCCCCATGTCCGACGAATTGCAAACCATCTGTGTGGAGCCCTTCCTGTGCCTGCTTCGCAGGAGGTTGGCGTGATTGGCTCTGCGCGAGTGGGCCACGCGGGTTGTCTTCTCGGCTTACGCCGACGACGTGCTCCTCATGGTCACAGATCCCATTGACCTGTGGAGGATGCACGACTGCCAGCAGACCTTTTCTGCTGCGTCCTCCGCGAGGATCAATTGGGAGAAATGTTCCAGACCCCTGGTGGGTCAGTGACGGGTGGACTCCCTGCCGAAAAACTTGACACCTTTTGTGTGGAGCACCACATACCTCCTCTATCTGGGAGTCCACCTTAGCCCTCCTGAGGAAGCCTGGCCGGCAAACTGGCAGGAGTTGGAGGCGAAAGTCACCACTCGGCTGGGGCGCTGGGCAGGACTGCTCCGAGTGCTTTCCTACAGGGGCAGGGCGCTGGTCATAAACCAACTAGTGGCCTCCATGCTGTGGTACCGGTTGGTCACTTTGTCCCCGCCCCCTGCATTACACACCAAGAACCAGAAGAAATTCGTCGATTTCATCTGGGGCAAGAGGAAACACAGGGTCTCTGCCGCGGTCCTGAGTCTCCTGATGGAGGAGGGCGGCCAAACGCTGGTGTGCGTCCGCACCCAGGCTGCGACTCTCCACGTTCGGACCCTGCAGAGATACCTGCAGAGATCGTCCTCCCAGATGGTGTGCGCTGGCGATGTATTTTTTCCACCAGTGTCACTGCCTTCAAGACGACACGCAGCTCCCAGTGGAGTCCGTTAGCCGCGCCTCTCTGAGGGAGTTGCCTGTCTTTTATCGGGATCTATTCCGAGTCTGGAACATGGTCGCGTCCAGTCAGGGTGCTCCCTCGCCAGCTGATTGGAGTGCCTCGGCTGTCCGGGCAGCGTACTCCAGGGTCGGACCAGTGGGCAGAGGAGTAGCCGAAGCACCTGGGATGCCCCTCACTGTGGGTGGTGATTGGGCTCGGGAGAGCGGACCCAGGCCCCCAAACACTCCTCAGGAGCCAGTCCCACACAGCCCGAGCCGCCTCTCGGAAAATGCCCTCCGTGCCATTACAGTCAGCGTAGAGGGGTTTCCTGTACGGGCTGCTCCTGCACACTCTCCACTTCCTCGCCTTCGTCAGCCGGCCGGATACGCCCTGGCGGTCTGCCTTGCAGTCTGGCGGCGAGGGGAAACCCCGATGGAGGTCTTTTTACGCGGGAGTCTTCCCCCTTTACCTCGGGGACCTGGGGTGGAGGGTGTTGCACAGGGCGGTCCCGTACAGCAGACTTTTACGTAGGTTCACGAACTCCCAGGCCGCCTATACTTTCTGCGTCCTGGACGAGTCCGTGTTTCACATATATACGGAGTGTGCGAGGCTGCAGCCCCTCTTTGAGTATTTGAAGGGGCTGCACCACATGTTCTGGCTGCACTTCAGCCCCACGCTCCTGATCTTTGGGCACCCGGTGCGGAGGGGCTTAAGCCGGGAGGAGGATCTCCTCGACGGTCTGCTCCTGGGCCTGGCAAAGGTGGCAATTCACAGATCCAGGCTGCGGGCCGTCGGGGGGTCCGTCCTCCCCGATTGAAAGCCCCTCTTCTGCGGTTACGCAGGCGCCCGGGTGTCCCTGGAGAAGGAGCATGCAGTTTCTGTCGGTACGCTTGAGGCCTTCTGTGACCGGTGGGCACCACAGGGACTGGAGTGCATCATCGACGCCGCGAATGGCATTTTAATTTGAGATTTTGGTTTATTTATCTGTTTTAAATAAAGTTATTTAAAAAATTTAAATATGTATATAAAGCGGGCCTGAGGAGTAAAGGCCCCCTCAATATGGGATATATAAAAGGGGAAGAAAACTAAACAGGGTTAGATATAGAGTAAATCTCCCTCTACACTGTCCCCATCAAACACAGACAGTGCAGGAATGGCACGGGTTTACAAACAGAGCAAATGTCCATCTATCTGTGCTATCGATTTTACAAGGTTAGTTTGGATAAGCTGGAGTTGTTCTCCCTGGAGTAAAGGACATTGAGAGAGATTTGATAGAGGTTTACAAGATTATGACAGAAGTAGATAAGATAGACAAGGAAAAACTATTCCCATTTACTGATGAAACACGGACAAGGGGACTCAGATGGAAGGTTTTGGGTAAGAGATGCAGGGGGAATATGAGAAAGAACATTTTTACACAGTGAATGGTAATGAGATGGAACTCACTGCCCAGGAGGGCGGTGGAAGATAAGACAATCAATGATTTCAAAAGGAAACTGGATGGGCACCTGAAGTAAATGAACTTGCAGAGATAGGGGGATTGAGAGGGGGAGTGGGAATGACTGGATTGTTCCAGATTGAGCTGGCATGGAGGGGTAAAATGGCCTCCTTTTATGTCGGAAATTATTTTATGACTACATCGATTTCTACATCCCTATTTTAGATTTGTCTCATGCTCCTGCCTGTAAAAATCCAGATACATAGACGTTCAATGAAACTGTGACCTTAACAGCCACTGACAGCTCCGTCCTCATCCTGGTGTGAGGCTCCAGGTCGTGTTACAGGAGGTGACACAGCTCTGCGACCACATCCTTATTGAATCAGAGTCACCTCACACACTGCTCCTGGGTTAGGTGTAGGTAGGAAAAGTGCTCTTGCAAAACCGGGGTGGGTAAGGCAGAGCCCCCTCCTCCTCCATCGTAACAGAGCTTCCCCTCTCTGCAGCCTCTGCTCCATTTGTTGGTCATGTGACAGACCCAGAAACACTGTAACTACAGTCCCCATACCTCGTCCAGAGTTGGTCCACCAAATCCTCTGTCCTCCCTGAATGTCTGCAGCAGATTACAACACAACCTCCAGAAAACCATCCACAGAACCTCCACTAACTTTACAAAAGCAAAAGTAAGTCACAAGCCCCTCACCTGTACGTTGGATTCCTGGTCCTTTTAAATAACACCAGTGGGGGTCCTTCGTGCTGCTGAATGTATGTTCAGCTGAGAGTGACTAACACAGGCGTTCAGTCGACATGCACAGATCAAGATTCAAAGACGTACATCAAAGCTGTCGGAATGGCAGATTGACGTCAATTCAAACCCTTCCTCACACTGACAGCACATGCAGAGTATACCCAGGCTAGTTCCCTGCCCAGCACGGGGCACTGTGCTGGCCACACTAGAAGTGGCCGGCTGTGCAGTTCACATCATTTTATAGTTCCAGGTTTCCATAGCGTTGGCACCAGTGCCGTCATAAAGTGAAACGTCACAGAGTGAAAATCACAGCAGGAGAAGAAATAGAGTGAAAACGGCTCACTTCTAAAAGGGAATTGGAAAAAGGCTTGAAAGCATAAGATTGACAAGAATATGTGAAATGCAAGGGAAATGGGACTAATTGGAGGGGTGAGGCCATGGAAGGATTCAAACACAAGAATGAGAATATTAAAATTTAGGCGCTGCCATGCCCGGAGCCAATGTCGATCAGTGAGCACAGAAGTAATGGGCGATCGGGATTTGGTCTGAGTTAGGATATAGGCAGAAGAGTTCTGGATGGGCTGTTGTTTATGCAGGTTGATATCTGCGAGGGTGACCAGGATAGAATTGGAATAGTTAAGTGTGGATTTAACAACGGCACAGATGAGGGTTTATTAGCAGATGGGTAGAGGTGATGACGGGTGATATTACAGAGGTAGTAGCAGGTAGGGTTGGTGATAGGCGGAATATGGCAATGAACTCAGCTCAGGTATAAATATAACAAAGAGGTTCCAAACAGTCTGTTTCAGCCTCAGACATTGGGTAGTGAGGGGAATGCGGAAAGTGGATGCAGAGTGGAATCTGAGACAGAGACTGAAGACTGTGGCTTCAGTCTTCCCAAGATTTACATGACAAGAACACTAAATCAGTGAAATATGATTTATAGATCTAATAGTTGGATACAGAGACTTACCAGGGACACCAATAATAGCGAGGAAGGGATAGTAAATCGTTTGAATCATCTTCAGAGCATAATAGAACCGCAAATCTAATGTTATCCAAAAATAATCTGCAGTAACGAGGCTAAACCAATAGGAGAAACTCTTGCTGTCCATTGTTTTAACATTCCAATCTATTGTTCCCAGATTCTGATCCATTGTTTTAACATTCCAATCTATAGTCCTCAGATTCTGACCCAGTGTTGTAATATTCCAATCTATTGTCCTCAGATTCTGATCCATTGTTGTAACATTCCAATCTATTGTTCTCAGATTCTGACCCGTTATTGTAATATTCCAATCTATTGTTCTCAGATTCTGATCTCTCCTCCCCCGCTCTCTGGAGCCACTGATCTCTGTTAGTGCCAGGGGTGATGCTCCCACTGACACTATGAGCCAGCACATTGGAAGGAGTCCGTTATTAGTAGAAGAGGGAAACCCTCCAGTGACACAATTAGGGTCCTTGGAGACTGACGTTAATTACAGTCAATGAACAAACAGGTTCAGTTAACACCTTTCAATCCAACACCTTTTACACCACAATAGTGTCGAAGATTTAACCAGTCTCGATGGGATCCTTGAGGTTTGTTGAGGGAAGGAATGTGGAAATAGCATAGGCACTGGCCAGAAGCTTTCAATCCTCTTTGGATCTGGGAGTGATGACAAAGCTGTTACAAGCTGTTTAAATAAGGAGACATTAGATAAACCCGATAACTACTGACCAGTCAGTCTAATGTCGGTGGTTGGAAATTTCTGGAGGCCATGACCCAATACAAAAATATATCATTCTTGGAAAAACATGTGATATTAAATGATAAACAGTACGGATAGGTTAATGGAAAATCATGTCTGATAATCTTGATCAAGTTAGTTGATGACATAACTGTGAGTATTGATGAGGGTATTGTGTTTCCTGTTATGTATCTGGACTATCAAAAGGCCTGTGATCAAATGACATTTCATAGACTTGTTATGAAAAATGAAACACATGGATTAATGTGAGAGTGGTAGAGTGGATATGACACTGACTCAGCGACAGAAAGCAGAGAGAAGTGGTGAACAGACATTGTTCAGACTGGGGGAGGGGGAGAATACAGTGCTGTTTCTCAGGGGTCAGTATTAAAACCAGTGCTCTTCCTGACATATAGATAAATATACAAGTGACATAAACTTACATGTAAAACAACATAATTTAAACTCTTGCTGATGACATGACACTTATAAATAAGGGAGGCAAAGGCGCAGACCACAGAATTACCCAATCTCACAGATTTTGGTTTATTTTTAATTTATTCTGGACTCTAATCCTAATAGAAATTTAGTTCTCACTCTCTAATTTATTTCTGTGTGATTTGCAGGTCTGTGTGTGTGTGCATGAATGTGTGTATGTTTATTATTTTATTTAGATTCAGTTTAGATTGTTAAGTATAATAAACTCACCTCTTGTTTAAACTCAAGAAAACCGGTCTGATTTGTTCTTTCACGATCACAACAACGGTAAAAGGTAAAATGCTCACTGAGGTGGTCAGCATGTCCACTGCTAATAAGGAATAAGCCTGGCTGCAGTGACATAAACGATAGGACAAGAGGAGAGCCTGGGACCCCTCCTCACCTGGCTGGAACAGAAATCTGGCGGTTCTAGTGATCATAACGCAACAACAAATGAGAAATTGGATGTGTCACAGATGCACAGAGTTTTACAGCACAGAAACAGTCCCTTCGCCCCACTCTGTCTGTGCCGGCCATCAAGCCTGTCCATTCTAATCCCCTTTTCCAGCACGTGGCCTGTAACCTTGTTTGCTATGGCATTTCAAGTGCTCATCTAAATACTTCTTAAATGTTGTGAGGGTTCTTGCCTCTACCATCTTTACAGGTAGTGTGCTCCAGATTCCAGCCACCATCCGAGTGAAATATTTTTCCCTCAAATCTCCTCGAAACCACTTGCCCCTTACCTTAAATCAATGCCCCCCTGTTATTGACACCTCTGCTAAGGGAAAAGTTTCTTCTTCTCTACCCTATCTATGGGCCTCATAATTTTTCCTGCTTTCTGTCTCCCTCCCTTTTTGAATAAAGGAGTTACATTGGCATAAAAGGAGTTACATACAGAGAGAACTAACTCGGTACAGCTTAGAATCCCTCTTTGTTGAAAAGTTGAGTAATGTAGCTGGACAGTTAGGGATTACTCTCCGCCCAAAAGCCAGGAAACCCAAAATTCTAAGACCTGTGGCCAATCATTTTTCACTTGAAGCTGAAGACTCAAGCAGAGTTAGAATCACTAACAGATAGAGTAATGTTAGCTAAGGTAAAACTAGAACAGAAGAGACAAGAATTAGAATTCCAGAGAGATCGAGAAAGAACAGAGTGAGCGTCAAGAAAGGGAAAAAGTAAGAGTGTTCCAGAAGGAGAAGGAGGAAAGAGAGTTAAGACGGCTCAAACAACTAGAGGAAGACCCAGTACACCCAGTGAAGGCACAGCTAGTGAGGGAGTTGCCCATAGCTCAGGACCATGTGCTGAGCTCTTACAGTTCTCCCAGTTCATTCTAAAGTTCAATGAGGAGCATGTGGCAGAATTTTTCATCACTTTTGAAAAACTTGCAAAGCAGCTGAAATGGCCGGCAGAGAACTGGACACTGTTTTTATAAAGCAAAGTAACAGGAAAAGCTCATGAGGTGTATTCACTGTTGCCAGATGAAAGTTCATCAGATTCTGAGATGACTAAAAACGCTATCCAGGGTGCATATGAGATAGTATCAGAAGCGTACCACCAAAAATTCGGAACACTCCGAAAGTAGCCTGAGCGAACTTACCTCCAGTTTGAAAGAGTTAAGCAGCTTCAGAACATAGGAGCAGGAGTAGGCCATTCAGCCCATCTAGTCTGCCCCGCCATTCAATACGATTATGGGTTATCTTCTATTTCAATTCCTTTTTACCACACTATCCCCATATCCCATTCTGTCATTTGTATTTATAAATCTGTCAATCTCTGCCTCAAACATACTGAATGACTGAGCTTCCACAGCCCTCTGGGGTAGAGAATTCCAAAGATTCACAACCCCCTAAGTAAAGAAATTTCGCCTCATCTCTGTCCTAAGTGACTTCCTCCTTATTTTAAAATTGTCTCTGCTGGTTCTAGACTCCCCAACCAGGGGAGACATCTTAGCTGCATCAACCCGTCTATCCATTTAATTCTGTTGTGGGTTTCAATGAGATCACATCTCATTCTTCGAAATTCTGGAGAATCCAGGCCCAGTTTTCCTAATCCCTTCACAGGACAGTCCTGCCATCCCAGGAACAAGTCTAGTGAATCTTCGTTGCACTCCCCCTATGGCAATAATATACTTCCTAAAGTAAGGGGAGTAAAGCTGCACACAGTACTCCAGGTGTGTTCTCACAAGGTTCCATACAATTGAAGCAAGACTTCACTACTCCTGTACTCAAATTCTCTTGTGATAAAGGCTAACATACCATTAGCCTTCTTAAGTGCTTGCTGTCCCTGCATGTCAGCCTTCAGTGACTTATTGACAAGGACGCCCAGATCCCTTTGTACATCTACACTATCTAATTTCTTACCATTCAAGGAATACCCTTCACATCTATTCCACCTTCCAAAGTGGATAACCTCATATTTTCCACATTATATTACATCTTACACATTCTTGCCCTCCCACGAAGTCTGTCCAAATTCCCTTGAAGCCGCTTTGCACCTTCCTCACAACACATACATTCCCACATCTTTTTGTATCATCTGCAAACTTGGGACTATTACTCTGGTCCCCACATCTAAATCAATGATACATATTGTGAACAGATGGGACCCAAGTACTTACCCAAATGTTTCCTTTTTACTTACCCCACTAGTCACAGTCTGCCAAAGCGGGAATAACCCATTTATTCCTACTCTCTGTTTTATGCTTGTTAACCAATCCTTAATCCATGCCAGTATATTACGTCCTATCCCATGTGCTTTAATTTTACTAACCAACCTCTTGTGGGGGACCTTATCAAAAATTCATCTGAAAATCCAAATATACTACATCCACCGACTCCACTTTATCAATTCTGTTACTAATATCCTCAAAAAACTCCAACAGGTTCATCAAACATGATTTCCCATTCATAAATCCATGTTGTCTATGCACAATCAGATCATTATTATCCAATTATCCATTTATCTCATCCTTTATGATAGATTCTACCATTTTCTCTCTCCCGCCCTTCTTAAATCGTGGGGTGACATTTGCGACCTTCCAATATGCTGGAACCGTTCCAGAAGGTGATCACCCATGCACCCAATGTCTCCATAGCTACCTCTGTCAACACTCTGGAATTTAGAATATCAGGTCCTGGGGATTTATCAACCTTCAACCCCATTAATTTCTCCAACACAAACTTCTTACTGATATTAATTTCCTTCACTTCCTCATTCCCCCTAATCCCTTGGATCTCTAATTCTGGGATATTTCTTGTATCTTTCTCAGTGAAGACAGACACAAAGTGATCATTTAGCTTCTCTGCGATTTCTCGATTCCCCATTATAAATTGCCCTGACTCTGCCTGCAATGGACACATACATGTCTTACCCAAACGTTTCCATTTTACGTACCTATAGAAGATTTTACAGTCCGCTTTTATGTTTGCCTCTGACTAGTAGATACGGAAAATCAGGATACAGCTCACATATGTAAACCTCAGAGCTGTGATCCTTCTCGAGGAGTTCAAAAGCTCGCTCCCGCTCCCGCTCCCATTAAAACCCACACAGAGGAAAAAAAGGTTCAAAGAGCCAGGAAGGTTGCAATTCTGGATGATGACTTTTTTTCCATGTACACAAGGCCTTAACCCCAAAGGGAATGCATTCCCGAGTCACCCCAAATACCCGGGAATAAAAGGTGGGAGGGTGATAAGAGCCTGAGCAGCCACGGGCAAGGAGGAAAATCTGGACACCCAGGGGTCCACGCTCAGGCCAAGTAGAGCGGTACTGAGAGCAGGAGTAATGGCCAATGATCTGTGTGTTTCCACTGCAGCAAGGCAGGTCACCATCGAGTTGAATGTTCTAAGTGATGGGGAAAACCTGTAGGATTACTCAGGGTCCACCAGATCAGTGCAGGAAAACGGGCGCTGATGGAATTCACAGCAGGTCAGGCTGTGCCTTTAACTGCAACATTCAGACTGCAACATTACCCGACCACAGAGATTGGGGGAAAACTTAACAAAATCCTTGAGCGTTACTAGGATTTTGAATCCCAGGGAAAAGTGACCCTATACCACTTCAGTGAGGTAAAAAAGCCCTGGTCATACTCAATGATAAAGGGGCCACCCAATCCCTTCTGATGGGAATAGGCATGACCTTTCTCCGAGAGTGCAGTGAATGCTAGAGTGTTAGAGAATGGTATTGGAAGGCAGTATATGTCCACACCTTTATATTGGGTGCACTTGGGGTGCGACCTATTTTCAGGACCAGTGGCCATGGGGACCTGCTCCTGGGTATTGATCTGGCAGAGAAAAGGTGGCAGCTTCCGCAAAGGTTCTGGAGAGACCACAAGAGATCAGGGACACAGAGCAGTTACAGGGGGAGGTCCCCGGCATTCTCCCTGATTCTCTGGTGACTCGGTCCATGGCTAAACAATCCCCATCAGAGGTGGCTGAACTGACACTGGAGACGGATGACCCTACTGTCTGGTTGGCTGAAACCTTCTTTGGGAAGGTAGAGAACGCAAAGTATGCGTTAACTAGATCTTCCTTAGTTGAGGCTCAACAACTCGACCCAGTGTTAAAATATATCACAGACTGTCCAAACCATAACTGAAGCAGAGGGAGTTGCAGAGTGCTACGATTTAAAGATTGAGGTGCTGGTGAGGAAGTGGAGACCTCCTCACAGACCTGCGGATGAAGATTGGACAGTGCTTCACCAGATAATGGTGCTTCTGTGGTCCCTTAAAGAAATATCAATGGCCCACGAACTTCAAATGACTGGACATGTTGATGGATGAAAATTTAAAGCCCACATCAGACAGCATTTTGACTGACCAAAACTGCACAAAGATGTGGAGGAGTTCTGTAAAACTGGTCACACCTGCCACCTTGTGGGAAAGCTCCAACCTGCAATAAAACCTTCACCCTAATTCCCATACCAGATTTTGTAGAACCCTTCAGCAGAATGCTAGTGGATTGTGTGGGACACCTACTGAAAACAAAACGGGATTATCAGTATCTTCTCACCATTACGAATGTGGTGACCCGATCCCCAGAAGCCATTCCCCCGAAGAACTATCTCTGCCAAGGTAGTGGTGGAGGGGCGAACCCGTTTTGGGCTACCTTCTGAGATTCAGATGGATCAGGGCACACATTTTACGTCCAGTATTTTTGAAAAGGTCATGGGATTTCTAGACATAACCCAGCTAATGTCTACCACCCACTGTCACAAGGAGCTTTGGAGCAGTACCACCAGACCCTAAAGACAATGATCAGGCCATACTGCTATGAGTAACCCCATGACTGGGACAAAGGGATGGCATTTCACCTGTTGGTTACCAGGAACTTATCCACTGAGTCCACTGGCTTTAGTCTCTTTGAATTAGTTTATGGACACGAGGTGAGAGGTCCTCTTAAGCTAATCAAGGAGAAGTTTTTGGGACACAGGGTTGAGTCTGCCATGTTAGACTACATTGCCATGCTCTGGGAGTGGCTCATGGCAGCCTGTGCAATTGCTCAAGAACACCTAAAGATCTCCTACTCAGTTATGAAAAGGTAAGCAGGCAAAAATGCCAAGGCCAAAACATTTCAGGACAGAGACCATGTATTGTTACTATTCCCAATGCAGGGTGAATCCCTGAAATCCCGGTTCAGTGGTCCATATCGAGTGGCAAAAGGAACAGCGGGTCAATTATTTAATTGGCACCCAGACCAAAGGAAAAAAGCAAAGGCAGTGGAGGGAACAGACAATTACAGATCTGTCAGACTGTCAGGAGAGAAGGATTGAAAAGGACAGTGAGGACAGGTTAGAGGAGGGCCAGGAGGATTCCCAACTGGAATCCCCTACTCTCCGATTTACCAACCCTGAAATGTTAGATAAATTAGACCCCACACTCTCCTTCTTAAATGCAGGTCAATGAGGCAACCTAAAAAGTCAGCTAACAGCATTTACAGAAATATGCAATGACAAAGGAAAGTTCCCAAACAGGCAAGCCAATAGTGAGGGAGATGTTTCACCGAGTCGAGGTGCCGGAGGAGAGTACAGTGAAAGATGGACAGCCACCTGCGAGCCATAAAATCCCAGAGGACATGGTGCCGGTTAGAAAAATGTTGCTCCCCATAGTCGAGGGAAAAGGGAAGGGAAAATACCCTAAAGTAAACAACACTTGTGTACCTCACCAGAAAGCTAAAAGTAAGGTCAGTGTTGATCTACCCACTGAAGAACACAATGATCAGGTCCCAAACACAAAGCTAATCAAACCCAACAATTGCAAAGCCAAACTCAGCAAGAACAAATGCCCAGAGGACATCCCAGACACCTCACAGGGTCTAAAAAGACAATTTATTACACACTGTCGGTTTAGTTAGAAAGATTATCAAGGAGAAGGAACCTGAATGGTTAAAGATTCATTGCAGGAGAGAAAAAAAACAATGTAATCGCTGATGCAATGTCCAGGGTCGAACCCGACACATAACCATCCCAGACAAAACACCAAAACATTAAATCAGTACAACTGTAACAGAAAATGTCAGCTGCAGTAATTCGAAGATTAATATGTCAGTTTGGTAAGTGATTATTGAGAATGAATGTGTGCTTTCTTCTTTTTATTCCCACAATCCTGCAATGAAATGTTCTTGTTATCACATTTTTTCCCCGGGTGCTGTGGCGGTGTCAAGATAACACAATATGCCAAATTATGAAATTTAATTCATCGTTTGGAAACTTACAGTTTAATAGAAAAAAATCTTGCAGCTATCCTTCAAAAAAACTGGCAGCCAAGATGGCCACCGCAATTGGCATCTGAAACACCTTTTCACATTCTGAATCCTACAACAGGAGACACATGTCTGATGAGCCTGGACCCAAATCATTGGCTTGCTCCAGTGATTGAATTACCTAAGATTACATTCATTAACACGGCATACAAGGCCATCCTGACACATTGACTTTGAAAGAACAAACTCCTCCAAGAGTAAATACTGGTATCCTGAGCCCTGGACAGATAGAAGTTTCAAACCTTGAATCTCATTGTAAGGGTTCAGCGAATACACTGAGGCAGTCAGGAGACTGTCTATCTCTGTGAAAGCTGAGAGTTTCCCCTGGACAAAAACAGACAAGTCAGTGATTCAAAATGTGCTGAAGCAGAAGGGCTGTGTTCCCCCCACACCCCTCCCTCTCTCTCGTCTCTGTCTCCAGATAACATCACAAATTTGAAAACCACATGTGACTGTGGGCCCTCCAAGCCTACAGATTGCTACAGACAGAGTAACCAGGGGAAGAAAGCCACCTGCAAGTCTGCCTCAAAGAAATCCCTGAGCTATGTGGACCATGTGACAAACTGCACTTTGACCAGAAAAATACTTCAAGGTGGCAACTTCAGCAGGAGAACACGGAATAGTCAAACCTCACAGAATGAGTTTTTTTTTTAAATATTTCTTCTGGACTCCAATCCAACCACAAATTTACTTCTCACTCAGTAATCTACTTCTGTGTGATTCTCGTCTGAGTGAGTGCATAAATGTGTTCTATTTATTTTAATGATTGTATTTAGATCGGGTTTGTATTGTTAAGTATAATAAACTCACCTCTTTCATGTTTAAACTCAAGAGAACCATTCTAATCGGTCCCTCCACCATCACACCAAAGGTAAAATGTAAAACACTCACTCAGACGTTCAGCATATTCACTGTTTATAAAGGACAAACACTGCTGTGGTCAAATAAAGCCGAGCGACTTTGACCCTTCCTCACCTGGCCATAACAATAGGCAGGGTTGGGGATGGAGCGAATATGGGGATGAACTCAGCTCAGCATTAAATAGATACCAGAGGTTGTAAACTTCCTGGTTCAGCCTCAGACAACGGCCAGTGAGGGGATGCAGATCATGGACCGGGAATGGAGTTTGTGACAGAAACTGAAGATAATGGTTTCAGTCTTCTCACGATTTAAATGACAAGAACACTAAATCAGTGAAATATGGTTTATGAATCTAATAGTTGGATACAGAGACTTACGAGGGACACCAATAATAGCGAGGATTGGATAGTAAATATATTGAATCATCCTCAGAGCATAAAAGATCCGCCATTCTAATGGTATCCAATAATAATCGGCAGTAACCAGGCCAAACCAATCGGATAAACTCCTGTCCATTGTTGTAACATTCCAATCTATTGTTCTCAGATTCTGACACATTGTTGTAACATTCCAATCTATTATTCAGATTATGATCTATCCTCTCCCTCTCACTGCAGCCGCTGATCCCTGTTCGTGCTGGGGTTGATGCTCCCGCTGACACTATAGGATAACACATTGAAAGGAGTCCTTCTTAATAGAAGAGGGAAACCCCCCAGTGACACCATTAAGGTCCATGGAGACTGACATTAATTACAGTCACTGAACAAACAGGTTCAGTTAACACCTTTCAATCCAACATATTTTGTATCGCAGTAAAGTAGAACATTTATCCAGTCTGGATGGGATGTATGATAGTTACTGAGGGAAGGAATGGTGCAAATAACAGAGGCATTGGACAGAATCTTTCAATCCTCCTTGGATATGGGATTGATGCCAGCGGACTGCAGGGTTGTAAATGTTACACTGTTTAAAAAAGTAGAGGTTGGATAAACCCTGTAACTATCAGTCTAACGTTGGTGGTTGGAAACTTCTAGATGTCATAACCCAGCACAAAAATATATCTTGCTTGCAAAAACATGGGTTAATCAATGACAAGTAGCATGGATAGGTTAATGGAAACTCATTTCTGATAATCTTGATCGAGTTCGTTCAGGACGTAACTGTGAGTGTGAATGAGGATAGCGTATTTCATGTAATATACTCATAGAAAGTTTAAGACAGAGAAAGAGGCCGCTTGGCCCATTGCGTCTGCACCGGCCGAAAAATGATCCACCTATTCTAATCCCACCTTCCAGCATTTGATCAATCGCCCTGAAGATTATGGCACTTGAGCTGAACATCCAGACTCCTTTTGAATGAGTGGAGGGATTCTGCCTCAACTATCCTTACAGGCAGTAAGTTCTAGACCCTCACTAAAAACAGGGGACCCAGGACTGCACCCTGTGGAATGCCAAAGGAAGCAGTCCTCCAGTCACTAACATACCCGTCAACAATTACAGTTTCATAAAAACAAGAAATGCTGGAAATACTCAGCAGGTCTGTCAGCATTTGTGGAGAGAGAAGCCGAGTTAGCGTTACAGGTCAGTGACCCTTCTTCACTGACCTGAAACATTATCTCTGCTTCTCCCTCCACATATGCTGCCAGACCTGCTGAGTATTTCCAGCATTTCTTGTTTTTACTTCAGATTTCCAGCATCTGCAGTATTTTGCTTTTATTATAACAATTACCCTTTGTTTCCTGTCACTGAGCCAATTCTGCATTTTTGGACGAACAAGTTTCTCCTCAATTCCCCGATAGTCCTTCTACCAAGCACTTTAAGTCACTGCCCCCTATTCACTGATCCCTCTGCTAAGGTGAATAGACGCTTCACCTCCACTCTATCCAGGCCCCACGAAATTATGTCCATTTCAATCAGGTCTCCCTTCAGCCTTCTCTGTTCCAAGTAGAACAACCCCAGCCTATCTAATCTTTCTTCATAGCTGCATTTTTCCAGTCCAGGCAACATCCTCGTAAATCTCCTCTGTACCCTCTTTAGCGAAAGTACGTCCTTTGTGTAATGAGGTGACCAGAACTGCACACAGTGCTCAGGTTGTGACCTAACCAATGATTTATCTACTTCCAGCATAACCTTCCTGCTCTTGTATTCTATACCTCAGCTAATAAAGGAAAGGAGTCCATATGCCTTCTTAACCATCTTATCGACCTGACCTGCTACCTTCAGGGATCAGTGGACATTGACTCCAAGGTCCCTCACTTCCTCTACACTTCTCAGTATTTTCCTATTAATCGTCTATCCCTTTGCCTTGTTTGACCTCCTCAATTGCATCACCTTAGACCTATCCAGGTTGAATTCCATTTGTCACTTTTCTGCCATCAATATCTTCCTGCACCCTACAGCTATCCTCCTCGCTATCGACCGCACGACCAATCTGTGTACCATCTGCACAAATCTTGATCATGCCCCCTACATTTACGTTCAAATCGTTAATATATACTGCACAAAAGCGGGAAGTCCAGTGCTGAGCCCTGTGGAACGTCACTGGAAACAGGCCTCAAGTCAGTGACACACCCGTCAACAATCACCCTTTGTTTCCTGTCACTGAGACAATTTTGCATCCAGCTTGTTGAATTTCCCTGGGTTCCATGAGATTTTATCTTTTTAACTAGTACGCCACATGGGACCTTGACAAAAGCCTTGTCAAAATCCATGTAGACCATATCAACTGCACTACCCTCATCTATCATCCTTGCTACTTCTTCGAAAAATTCAGTCAACTTGGTCAAACAATATCTTCCCTTATCAAATCCATGCTCAATATCCGTGATTAACCTGTGCCTTTCCAAGTGACACGTTATCCTGTCTTTCAGAATAGATTCCAATAATGTGCCCACTACTGAGGTTAGACTGACTGGCCTGCAATTATTCGGTCTATCCCTTGCTCCCTTTTTAAAGAGGTACAATTTTAACAGTTCACTAATCCTCTGGCACTCCACCTGTATCCAGTGCGGACTGGAAAATGATGGTCAGACCCTCTGCCATTTCCTCTCTCACCTCTTTTGACAGCCTGGAATACATTTCACCTGGCCCTGGTGATTTATCAACTTTCAAGGATGCTAATCTCATTAATACTTCCTCTCTCCCTATGTATATCACATCCAATAATTCACACTCCTCCTCCTTAACCACAATATCTGCATCGTCCCCCCTTTTGTTAAGACAGATCCAAAGTATTCATGAAGAACAATACCAACATGTTCCGCCCCTACTCGTGTATATCCATTTATGTATATAGACTTTCAAAAGGCCTGTAAACAAATAACATTTCATAGACTTGTTATGAAAAATGGAACACATGGATTAATGTGACAGTGATGGTGTGGATATGACAGTGACTCAGGGACAGAAAGCAGAGAGAAGTGGTGAAAAGTCATTGTTCAGACTGGAGGTGGAGGGGAGTATACAGTACTGTTTCTCAGGGTTTGATTTACTCCACGTGATATCAAGATATGACAGAAGGCACTGGATACTGCAATGGCTATGAGCCCTGACAATATTCCGGAAATAGTACTGAAGACCTGTGCTCCAGAAAGTGCCGCACCCCTAGCCAAGCAGTTCCAGTACAGCTACAACACTGGCATCAACCCGGCAATGTGGAAGGTTTCCCAGGTATGTCCTGTAGACAAAAAGCAGGACAAGTCCAACCCGGCCAATTACTGCCCCATCAGCCTACTCTCAATCATCAGTAAAGTGATGTAAGGTGTCATCAGCAGAGCTACCAAACAGCACTTGCTTAGCAATAACCTGCTCAGTGACGCTCAGTTTCGGTTCTGCTACAGCCACTCAGCTCCTGATCTCATTACCTCATTATCTCAAACCCTCCGCTGGCTGGTGTCATACCTAGTGCAAAGGAAGATGGTTGTGGTTGTTGGAGGTCAATCATCTGAGCTCCAGGACATCACTGCAGGAGTTCCTCAGGGTAGTGTCCTAGGCCCAACCATCTTCAGCTGCTTCATCAATGATCTTCCTTCAATAATAAGGTCAGAAGTGGGGATGTTCGCTGATGATTGCACAATGTTCAGCACCATTCGTGACTCCTCAGATACTGAAGCAGTCCGTGCAGAAATGCAGCAAGACCTGGACAATATCCAGGCTTGGGCTGATAAGTGGCAAGTAACATTCGTGCCACACAAGTGCCAGATAATGACCATCTCCAACAAGAGAGAATCTAACCATCTCCCCTTGATATTCAATGGCATACCATCGCTGTATCCCCCACTATCAACATTCTGGGGGCTCCCATTGAACAGAAACTGAACTGGAGTAGCCATATAAATACCGTGGCTACAAGAGCAGGTCAGAGGCGAGGAATCCTGAGGCGAGTAACTCACCTCCTGACTCCCCAAAGCCTGTCCACCATCTACAAGGCACAAGTCAGGAGTGTAATGTCAGGAGTACTCTCCACTTGCCTGGATGGGTGCAGCTCCAACAACACTCAAGAAGCTCGACACCATTCAGGAAAAAGCAGCCCGCTTGATTGCCACCCCATCTACAAACATTCACTCCCTCCACCACAGCCGCACAGTGGCAGCAGCATGTACCATCTACTAGATGCACTGTAGCAATGCACCAAGGCCCCTTTGACAGCACCTTCCAAACCCACGACCTCTACCAACTAGAAGGACAAGGGCAGAAAATACATAAGAAAATCACCACCTTCAAGTTCCCTTTCAAGTCACACACCGTCCTGACTTGGAACTATATCGCCGTTCCTGCACTGTCGCTGGGTCAAAATCCCTTCCGAACAGCACTGTGGGTCTACCTACTCCAAATGGACTGCAGCGGTTGAAGAAGGCAGCTCACCATCACCTTCTCAAGGGCAACACGTGCAATAAATGCTGGCCAAGCCAGTGCCGCCCAAATCCCATGAATGAATATAAAAAAGAGCCAGGGTGTGGGACTAACTGGTAGATCTTCAAAAGGGCCAGCACTGAAATGTTGGACCAAATGGCCTTCTTCAGTGCAATGCTATTCTATGTTTCCATGATTGTTCTTGCCTCTACTTTCCTAATATTCCTATCCTTTAAACAGGCGTTTGATAAAGTACCACATAACAGCCATGTTACCAGTTAGAAACACATGGGATTAAAGGACCAATGACAGCAGTGGCTCAGTTTGTAGCTCTCTCCCCTTTCAGTCACAAGCTTCTAGGATCAAGTGTCATTTGATCGCAAGAAATAAGTAACAGGACTTAATCACAAGATTCAAGGCTGACACTGCAGTGACATGACTGAGGGAGTGTTGCACTGTCAGATGTGCCATCTATCGAATGAAACATTAAACAAACATTTGCCCTCTCAGGTGGATGTTAAAGATCTGATCATTATCACATTGCTGCTTGTGGGAGCTTGCTGTGCGGAAATCTTCTGCCATCTTTCCTACATTACAATAGTGACTAGGGTTTAATAAGTACTCATTGATTGTAAATCGCTTTGGGACATGCAGTGGTCATGAAGGCGTTACATAAATCGAAGTTTTTTTTTAAATTTACAATGACAGCATGCAGGAAATTAGCTAAGTGACAGAAAGCAGAGAGTGGTGGAGAATGGTTGTTGTTCAGTCTGGAGGGAAGTACACAGTGGGGTTCCCCAGGTTCACTGTTGGGATGACTGTTGCTGTATGTTAATGCAATGGGCTTGTGTACAGAGGGGATAATGTCAAAGTTTTCAGAGGGCAGGAAACTCAGAAATGTTAATAAACAGTGAGAAGGATAGTAACAGACTTCAGGAGGACAGAGAATGACTGGTGAAATGGGCAGGAACATGGCAGATGTAATTTAACACAGTGAAGTGTGAAGTGAGACATTTGGGTAGGAAGTATGTGGAGAAACAATATAAACTCAATGGAACCATTATAAAGTGGGTGCAGGATTGGGGAGACCTGGGCTGTACACACACAGATCTTTGAAGGTAACATGTAGTGTCCTTGGTGTGTGAGAGAGAGGCACAGAGTAAAAACAACTCAGGAGGAAATGCTGATCTTTATACATCATTGGTTAGATCCCAGCTGGAGAACTGTGTCCAATTCTAATCACCACACTTTGGTAATGATGTCATGGACTTAGTGAAGATACTGAGGTGATTTTCTGGAATGGTACCAGGGATCTGGGTACCAGTTACGTGGAGAGATTGGAAAAGCTGGGGTTGCAATGAAGGGTAAGAGGAGATTTAAGAGAATTCAAAATCATGAAGGGTTTTGATGGGATAATTAATGTGAAACGGTTTCCAGTATCAGAAAGTTCAGTATTAAGAAGACACAGATTGAAAAAGAACCAGAGGTGAAATGAAAAGAATTTTCTTACACAGCGAGTTGTTGGGAGCTGGCATTCACTGCCTGAAAAGATGGTGGAAGCAGATTCAATAATATATTTCAAAAGGAAATTTAACAAATACTTGAAAAGGAGAAAAAACGCAGGAGTCTGGGGAAAGAGGAGGGGAGAGGAACTAATTAGATAGTTTTAGTTTAGTTTAGAGATACAGCACTGAAACAGGCCCTTTGGCCCACCGTGTCTGTGCCGACCATCAACCACCCATTTATACTAATCCTACACTAATTCCATATCACTACCACATCCCCACCTATCCCTATATTTCCCTACCACCTACCTTTACTAGTGGCAATTTATAATGGTCAATTAACCTATCAACCTTCCAAGTCTTTGGCATGTGGGTGGAAATCGGAGCACCCGGAATAAACCCACGCAGACACAGGGAGAATTTGCAAACTCCGCGCAGGCAGTAACCCGGGTGGCTGGAGCTGTGAGGCTGCAGTGCTAACCACTGCACCACTGTCCTGCCCCTGCGCCACTGTGCCGATTAATACCAGCTGGAGTGGTACTGAGTCTCACTCACACACCAGGAAAGAGCCAATTCAAACCAGACCTCTATTAATAGCAGCTGAAGTGGAACTGAGTTCCACTCAAGCACCAGGAAAGAGACAGTTCATTACAGGCCACCATTAATACCAGCTGGAGTGGTACTGAGTCCCACTTGCACAGCAGGAAAGAGACAATTCAATCCAGGCCTCTATTAATACTAATTAGATAGCTCTTTCAAAGAAACAGTACTGACACAATGGGCCGACAGACCTCCTTCTGATTGTATGAGCAATAAACAGAGAGTGAAGAGAGAGAGAGAGAGAGGGGAAAAGTGTGAATGACGGAAAGGGAAATAGCAAGAACGAGAAAATCGGGTTAGAATCGCTTTGTCGGCAGAGGGATCATGATCCGCACGTGCCTGCTCCTGTTGTGGCAGGTGACACATAAAGCTCCTGCTATGTCCTCATTTCCATGAAAAATTCGTGTCGCCCATGGTGACCCGCGCTACTCTTTGCCTGCACATTTAACAGGAGCCTAACTGTGTGTGAGGCTGGCTCGTCTTTCAGCCAGCATTCAGCTCTTAAAGACAGTCTGTCCCTCTTGAAGGGAAGCTGCACTGAATCACAGAAGGCTGCTGCTGCTGACTGTGAATGCTGCAATTGGAGACAAGGTAAATGGAACACTAGGACAGAGAGAGGGCTCTGCGGCTCACGAATGCGGTGCTGAAGGCCTTAGTCATGGAGAGTAACAGGAGAAGAGAGCCCATGTTTCTGTAGGGTGGTGTGGAGACCCTCAAGATACACCCTCCGAAGAGAATGGGAGCAAGTGGCCACGGAGGCGAATGCAAGAAGTCTGGCCCCGACGACCTGGCAGCAGAGCCAGAAGAAGTTTATTGAGCTCACACAGGTGGTAAATGTCAGTGACTTCATCACCACATGGCATCTCCTACCCTCAACACCACCAACCTCTCACACTGCTCAATATAACACACCCCTATCACTCACCCATCAGCAGTCCCTAACACTCAGGACTCACACCTATCATGAACATACTCCACCTTACCCACACACACCTTCCACTGATACCAGCCTCACACCCATCTCTCACTGCCTTCACATATCTCCAGCTATTCAGCTATGGTAGGCACAGCACCCAAACAGTGCAACACAGTCACTGACATTCTGCCCTCTCTCTTACAGGACAAGGTGGCCCATAATCACAGGGAGCAGCAGTGAACAGGCGGGGACCAGGCATACCTTAATCCCCTGAGCCTGAGGGAGGAGATGGTTCTCCACATCATGGGACCGGCTGTGACAGAGCCCGTAGCATCCTGCATCACCGAAAGCATTCAGGATGATACTATGTTCCTGCCTTATGTCCCTTCTTAACTCCCACCTCCCTCTCATCCTGCTGTCTGGGATGATGTCCAAGCTGCAGATGGCGGGACCATGGACCTCCTGCTTTCCATCCCACCCCCAATCCCTGACCGAACCCTCCCTTTCTGATTTTATACTTTCCGATAATAACCCGAAACTGCCAGTTTCCCAGTCACAGCAGATCCAGGAGACAGAGAGAGAGCAGCAACACAGCACTGATTGTGAAGCCCCATCACTTGGTCTGATACTCACAGTCACCAGATCAAATACTTGCATTGTGCCAACCTTAGAGTTTGGTATAGAGACACAATCTGCACGGGTTGAGACACCGAGCACGAGTGAGCTGCAGCCAGTCCAGGGGGAAAGGATAGTTCATGTGTCAGATCACCGGAGGGCGAGGTCACAAACGAGTTATAATACACAGGACTCAGATGTGAACATTGCTGGAACAGCATACAGGAGAATGCTGATGGACATGTACACTGAGATACTTGGTCCATTGACAGGCCTGTCAGACAGTCTGTTGTCACTGTCAAGGAACACGGAGGAGTCCAGCTCCAACATGGCACAGGGCATTTCACAGAGCTTGAAGCCCATTCTTTCCCCTGTGGAAGTGGTCACTAACTCCATGACAGCACTAGTGGACCCAGCCGTGATGCAGTGTCTGATACCATTGTCTCAGCTTCCACTGCAGCACAGACGGCAGACACCCAAAGTCTCAGTGCTGCAGTGGAAGCTCAGATTGAGGAAATGAGATCCATGTTTGCTGCCAGGCAGGATCAGACAGCTGTTATCATGGCTGTAGATCTCAGTGTTCAAAGGGGTTTGCAGGCTCTCACAGCAGTCCAGCAATCTGTGATCCAGTAGATTACCAGGATTGCTGAGGTGTCGCCCCTTGGCAGTGACAGTGTCTCTGTGGAGCATGAACTTGCTGTCCTCTCTCAGGATGACAGTATTTGTCCTCCATTCACTGCCACTCCACCAGTGTCCTTGCTGTTCCCCATCAGCCAGCCCAGGCTGCTGCTGCCCATGTCGAGGTGGTGCAATCCGACTACGAACCCGCAAAGCCCTGTGCTGCTCAAGGACGTCCTGCAAGGCCATCTGCAGTCTCCCCAGTGAAAGTCAGCAGCCTTCCACCAGCCATGCTGCAGTCACTGGGGAAACACTGTGTAGGAGCACTAGACAAGTCGAGGGAAGCCACAAGACAGGCACTAAGGGAATACACAAGGGTGAATAGTTCAGTTTTGTTTGTATAATTGGATGTGCTGTTAGATAAAGATGTTAATGAAAAGGTTTTTGTTGGTGTTTTTCATTGCAGGATGGTGACCAAGGGGACATTGTGATGGGGCGTCTCAGATGGGTGTAATGGGGGAGAATGGGGGATCCATGGTGGGAAAGGGAAGTAGTCCTATGGAACCGGAATCTTATCAGGGACTCTCCGACAGCCTGTCCTGGTCGATGGCATCCAGGAAATATCCTCCCGGTCTCCTCCTGCTCCTCCTCCTGAGGTGTCCTCTGGATTCCTGTTGCCAATGCCTGTGTCCTCATGATAGTGATGATATGAAGGGTGCAGCAGAACACCATGAACTGGGACACCTGCTCCAGTGTGTACTGGAGGACTCCCCCGAGCGGTTCAGACATCGGAAGCATTGCTTCCTCACACCGATGATCTGTTCCACCATGTTCCTGGTGACTCCATTACCCACGTTATACACATGTTAATTGTGTGTGGTTAGTTGGCGGTGGGAGGTGGTTTGGGGATGCAGAAAAATGAGCTGTGTCTAGAGAATGGAATCTTTCATCTCTGAGGAGCCACATTCTGGTTCTGCATGGCGGCCAAAGTGTTGGAACCGGCTGACTGCATCAGAATGAATGTATGGTGGCTGCTGCCAGGATAGTGGACATTCACCAACATGATGTACTGGGCATTCTCACTCACCAACTGTGCTTTCATGGAGTGAGAATTTTTCCAGGTCCTGACAACGGGGGCCCCGCAGAGACATCCACACCATCAGGAATCCCTCTATCCTGACAAAGCCACGGGATCTCTCATCCTGCTTCCCCCTGCTGAGGGAGAAAATGATGACATCGATGGTCACCGTCACCTCCCAGAATTATCAATGGACAACACACAAGACGAATAACTACTGGTCAGTTAGTTTAACATCAGTGGCGAGTAAGGTTATAGAAACAATAATCAGGGAAAAAGGACAACACACACTTGGAGAGGTTTGAGTTAATTACGGATTGTCAGCACGGATTTCTAAAAGACAGATTATGCTTGATGAACTAATTGAATTGATTTCTATGATCAGAGAAGGTTGATGAAGGGAATGTGGTGGATGTTGTCTCCCTGGATTTTATTAAAGTATTTGATGAAGAACCACACAAATGCTTGGTTAACAAAATTGAAGCTCATGGAATAGCATCCAATTGGATCAAAAATTGTCCAAAGGACAGCAAAAAGAGTCTTGTGTTAAATGGCTGTTTTTCAGACAGGAGGATGGTAGACAGTGATGTTCCCCAAGGGTCAGTGCTAGGAGCGCTGATTTTTTTTCCTTGCTATATATAAATGACATGCACCTTGGAATGCAAAGCAGAAATTCAAAATTTTCCAATGATACCTATCTTGTAGGTGTGATAAACAGGGAGGATGATACAAACCATCCGCAACAGAACTTAGATAGGCTGGCAGAATGGACAGAGAAGTGGCAGGTAGAATTTATTACAGAGCAGTGTGCGGTGATGTATTTCGTCAGAAGGATTAGGAAGGCAATGTAGACTTAATGACACATTACTAAAGATTGTGCAGGAACAGAGGGACCTGGGCCTCCATATGCACTGATCCTTGAAGGTGGCAGGACATATTAGGAGAGTGTTTAGCAAATCATATCAGATCTTGCGCTTCATAATTACAGACAAAGATACAAAGGCAGGGAAGTTATGCTGAAACGTTATAAAGCTTTGGTTAGGCCTCAACTAGAGAACTGTGTCCAGTTCTGGTCACCACACTTTAGGAAGGATGTGAAGGTCCTTGAGAGGGTGCAGAGGAGATTTACCAAAATGGTTTCAGGGATGGGGGTTTAGCGACAAGGTTAGTTTGGAGAAGATGGAGTTGTTCTCCCTGGAGTAAAGGAGATTTAGAGAGCTTTGGTAGAGGTGTACAAGATTATGATAAGTTTAGATAAGACAGACAAGGAAAAACTGTTCCCATTAACTGATGAAATACGGACTGGGGGACACAGATGGAAGGTTTTGGGTAAGAGATGCAGGGGGAATATGAGGAGGAACATTTTTAGACAGTGGATGGTAATAAGCTGGAACTCACTGCCCATGAGGGTGGTGGACGCTGAGGCAATTAATGATTTCAAAAGGAAACTGGATGGACACCAGAGGAAATGAACTTGCAGGGATACGGGGACTGAGCGGAGGATTGGGACTGACTGGATTGTTCCAGGGAGAGCTGACATGGAGGGGCCGAATGACCACCTTCAGTGCCGCAAATTACTAATTCACTCTCTGTGACTCCATGTTGGATATGTCTCCTGCTCCTGTCTGGAAAGATCTAGATACACAGAAGTTCAATGAAACTGTGACTTTAACGGCCACTGACAGCTCCTTCCTCACCCTGCTGTGAGGCTCCAAGTCGTGTTACAGGAGGTGACACTGCTATGTGACCACATCCGAATTAAATCAGAGCCACCTCACGCACAGCTCCTGGGTTAGGTGTAGGTAGGAAAAGTGCTCTTGGAAAACCCGGGGTGGGTAGGGCAAAGCCCCCTCCTCCTCCCTCTTTACAGAGCTTCCCCTCTCTGCAGCCTCTGCTCCATGTGTTGGTCATGTCATAGACCCAAAGACACTGTAAATATAGTCCCCATTCCTTGTCCAGATTTGGGTCACCAAATCTTCTGTCCTCCCTGAATGTCTGCAGCAGCTCACAACACAACCTCCAGAAAACCATCCACAGCACCTCCACTAACTTTACAATAGCAGAAGTAAGTCAAAAGCCCGTCACCTGTAAGCTGGATGCCTGGTCCTTTTAAATAACATTAGAGGGGATGCATTGTGATGCTAAATGTATGTTCAGCTGACATTGACTAACACAGGTGGTCAGTGGACATGCACAGACCAACTTTCAAAGAAGTACATCAAAGCTGCTGGCATGGTACATTGACATCACTTTCAAATCCACCCTCAAAGGAACAACACATACAAGGTACAATTGAGCGAGAGCCCAGCCCAGCATGTGATATTGTGCAGGCCACAGTAGAAGTGGCCGGCTGTGAAGACCATGCTGACAGCACATAGATGATACGACTGGGCTGGAGCCCCGCTCAGCATGGGATATTGTGCAGACCGCACCGTAAGTGGCCGGCTGTGCGATTCACATCTCTTTATGGATCCCAATTCTGTACCGTCAGCAGCAGTCTAAAATCGTGGCTCGGGACAGATGCAGTGGGAAATAAATTCACTTTACAAGGAGAAATGAAAAAAGATTGAAGTCGAAAGATTTGCAGGAATATGTGAAATGGACTGGGGAAAGTGAATAAATGGAGGGGTGAGGCCATGGAGAGATTCAAACACAAGAAAGAGAATATTAAAAATAAGGTGCTGCCAGTTCGGGGGCCAATGTAGATCAGTGAGCACAGGGGTGATAGGTGATCGGGATTTGGTGTGAGTTAGGATACAGGCAGCAGAGTTCTGGATGGGCTGTGGTTTATGGAGGTTTATAACTGGGAGGGTGACCAAGATGGAATTAGAATAGTCAGCTGTGTATTTAACAGTGATGCAGATGAGGGTTTGCGCAGTAGATGGGCAGAGGCAGAGGTGGAGAGCGGTGATATCACAGAGGTGGTATTAGGCAGGGTTGGTGATGAAAAGAATATGAAGATGAACTTAGCTCAGGTTGAAATATAACACAGAAGTTGTAAACTGTCTAGTTGAGCCTCAAATATTGGGCAGGGTGGAGTATGTGCTTCCCAGATAGGGGATGGAGTTTGTGATGGAGACCAATGACACTGGCTTCAGTCTTCCCAGAATTTACATTACTGAACAGTATTTCAGTGAAACAGGGTTTACAGATCTCCTAGCCGGAAATAGAGACAGCAACAGCAGCAAGGATGAGAGAGTATATGACAAGAACTGTAATACAGTACACAATGTTTTATAGAGCTCATGGCTGAAGATATTCACCAGGCATACAACGGCAGCAAGAAGGGCAGAGTAAATTACAGGAGCAGTAATGCAGTTAAACATGGTTTAAAGAATTAATAGCTAGCTAGAGAGACTTACCAGGGACACCAATAATAGCCAGGATGGGATAGTAAATGTATTGAATAATCTTCAGTGCGAGATCGATACGAGAGTTTAATGAGTACCAATTATAATATGTAGAAAGAGAGTAAATAACCGAGGATAAACTCCTGTCCATTGTTGTAACATTCCAATCTATTGTTCTCAGATTCTAACCTATCCTCTCTCTATCTCTCTGGAGCATCTGATCTCTGTAAGTGCCGGGTCTGATGTTCCGACTGACACTATGGAATAACACATTGAAAGAAGCCTCTTATTAATAGGAGATGGAAAACGTCCAGTGACACAATTAGGGTCCATGGAGACTGACATTAATTACAGTCATGGAACAAACAGATTCTGTTAACCCTTTTCAATCCAACACTGCTGTACCACAATAAAGTTGAACATTTATCCAGTCTGGATGGGATGTATGAGGGTTGCTGAGGGAAGCAATGGGGGAAATAGCAGAGGCGCTGGCCAGAATCTTCCAATCCCCCTTGGATATGGGCGTGATGGCAGGTTTCCACAGGCTCACCACTCTCTGTGTGAAGAAACGTCTCCTCACCTCAGTCCTTAAAGTTTTACCCCATATCCTGTGGTTCAGGAGTCCCCCACTATCGGGAACATCCTTCCTGCATATACCCTGTCAAGTCATGTTAGAATTTTATAGGTTTCGATGAGATCTCTCCTCACTCTTCTGAATTCCAGTGAATATAGTCCTAACCGACTCACTCTCTCCTCATACGGCAGTCCTACCACCCCAGGAATCAGTCTGGTAAAACTCTCCTGCACTCCCTCTATAGCAAGAACATCCTTCCTCAGATAAGGAGACCAAAAATGCACACAACATTCCAAGTGCGGCCTCACCAAGGCCCTGTATATTGCAGTAAAACATCCCTGCTCCTGTACTCGAATCCTGTCTCCATAAAGGCCAACATAACATTCGCCTTTTTCTACCGCCTGTTGCACCTGCATGCTTACCTTAAGTGACTGGTGTACGAGAACACCCAGGTCTCGCTGCATATTCCCCTCTCTCAGTTTATAGCCGCTCAGATAATAATCTGCCTTCCTGTTTTTGCTCGTAAAGCGGATAACTTCACATTTATCCACATTATACTGCATCTGCCATGCATTTGCCCACTCGCTCAACTTGTCCAAATCACCCTGAAGCCTCTCTGCATCCTCCTCACAACTTACCCTGAAACTCAATTGTGTATCAACTGCAATTTTGGAGATATTACATCTAGTTTCCTCATCTAAATCATTAACAGAGATATTGTGAATAGCTGGGGTCCTAGCTCCGATCCCTGCGGTACCCCACGAGTCACTGCCTGCCATTCAGAAAAAGATCCGTATGTTCCAATGCTTTGTTTCCTGTCTCCCAACCAATTTTCTATCCATCGCAATACACTACCCCCAGTCTCGTGCACTTTAATTTTACATGCTAAACCCTTACGTGGAACTTTGTCGAGAGCCTTCTGAAAGTGCAAATAAACCACACCCACTGGCTCCCTCTCATCAACTCCACCAGTTACATCCGCGAAGAATGCTTGTAGATTTATCAAGCATGATTTCCCTTTCATAAATCCATGCTGACTCTGTCCGACTCTACCACTATTCTCCAAGTGCTCTGCTGCAAAATATTTGATAATGGACTCCAGGATTTTCCCCACGACCGATGTCAGGCTGACTGGTCTACTATTTCCTGCTTTCTCTCTACATCCCTTTTTTAATAGTGGGATAACATTAGCTACCTTCCAATCTGCAGGAACTGTTCCAGAGTCCATAGAATCTTGTAACATGACCACCAATGCATCCACTATTTCTAGGGCAACTTCCTTAAGTACTCTGGGATGTAGATTACCAGCCCCTGGGGATTTATCGGCCTTCAATGCCATCAACCTTCCCAACACCATTACTCTACTAATACTGATTTCTTTCAGTTCCTCTCTCTCACTAAACCCTGTATTCACCAACATTTCTGGTATGATATTTGTGTCCTCCTTTGTGAAGACAGAACTAAAGGATGCATTTAGTTGGTCAGCCGTTTCTTTGTTTCCCATAATAAATTTCCCTGTTTCTGACTGTAACGGACTGACATTTGTCTTCGCCAATCTTTTCCGCTTCACATACCTATAGATTCGTTTACTGTCAGTTTTTATGTTCCCCACAAGCTTACTCTCGTACTGCATTTCCCCTTCTCAATCAATCCCTTGGGGCTCCTTTGCTGAATTTTAAACTGCTCCCAATCCTCAGGTCTGTTGTTTTTTCCTGGCGAATTTATATGCCTCATCCTTGGATCTAATGCCATCTCGAACTTTCCTTGTAAGCCATGATTTGGCTACCTTTTCCGTTTTACGTTTGCGCCAGACAGGAGTAAACAATTGTTGCTGTTCATCCATGTGCTCTTTGAATGTTTGCCATTGCCTTTCCAGGGTCATCTCTTTATGTAACGTTTCCCAATGTATCATCGACAACTCATGCCTCATACCTTCGTAGCTTACTTTATTAAGATTCACGAACTTAGTCTCAGAATCAACTAGGTCACTCTCCCTCGTGATGAATAATTCTTTCATATTATGGTCGCTCATCCCAGAGGGATCTCGCACAACTAGATTGTCAATTATTCCTCTCTCATTACACAATAACCAGTCTAGGATGTCCTGTTATTCAGTTGGTTCCTCAAAGAATTGGCCCTGAAAACCATCCTGCATATTCTCCAGGAATTCCTCCACAATGTATTGTGACCAATTTAATTTGCCCAATCTATTTGCAGATTCAAGAAACCCAAATTTACAGATGTTCCTTTATCGCATGCGTCTCTAATTTCCTGTTCATTGCCATTCCCAAATTCAGCACTACAGTCTGGGGGTCTATATACAACCCCCACTAACGTTTTCTACACCTTCGTGTTTCTCAGCTCGACCCATACATATTCGGCATCGTCAGAGCTAATATCCTGCCTCACTATTGCGTTAATTTCCTCTTTAACCAGCAATGCAACTCCACCAAGGGTGGAAATAGGCCGTTTTACTGATGGTGTGAAAATTTGGTAGGAAGCTCATCTCAAGGGATCTCAAGGTTAACTATGTAAACAAGTCTGTGAACAGCTTGGCTTCGTCTCAAACATTTACAAAGGAGAGGGATGGAGTGTGTAACTAGGAAATGTTTGGAGCAGAGACAGAAAACAATGGCTTCAATCTTCTCAATATTTAATTGACATTGCAGATGTGTGAGGTAATACATTTTGAAATGATGAATGAGGAGAGACAATACAAGTTAAATGGTACAACCATAAAGGTGGTGAAATAACAGAGACACATGGGGTGTTTATACACAAATCTTTGAAGGTGGCAGGAAATGTTAACTGGACAGTTAATAAATATATGGGATCCTAGGGTTTATAAATAGAGGCAAAAGGAACAAAAGCAAGGACATTATGTGAAACATATATAACATACTAGTTCAGCTCCACGTGGAGTCTTGTGTCGAAGACTGGGAACCACACATGAAGTAAGGACATGAAGCCTTCAGAGAGGGTACAGTACTGTTTTACTAGAATTTGTCCAGGCATGAGGGATTACAGTTATGTAGCTGGGGTTGTTCTGCTTAGAGCAGAGAACTTTCAGAGGAGATTTGATTGAGGTGTTTAACATTAGAAGGATTTAGATAAATTAAATAAAGATAAACTGTTTCCAATGTCCAAGGGGTCACTAACCAGAGACACAGATTTAAGGCGATTGGTAAAAGAAGCAGACATGAGGATTTTTGTTTCTGAGTGGTTTGGATTTGGAATGCACTGTCTGATAGGCTGATGGATACAGATTCAATAGTAGATCCCAAAAGGGAATTGGTTAAATATCTGAAGGAGAAAAAATGCAAGGATACAGTGAAAAAGCCTGGGAGTGGGACTGACTGGATTTCTCGTTGAAAGGGGCAGCACAGACATGATGGGCCGAATGACCTCATTCAGTTTGTGCCATTCTATTATTTCTCCTGCCTGTACTTTCACAATATCCCTATCCTTTCCACAGGCGTTTGAGAAAGTACCACATAACAACCGTGTTACCGAATTAGAAACACATGGGATTAAAGGGTTAATGTCAGCCCTGGCTCAGTTTGTAACTCTCTCCCCTTTCAGTCACAAGCTTCCAGGATCAAGTGTCACTGCAGGACTTGATCACAAGAATCAATGCTGACATTGCAGTGCAGTACTGAGGGTGTGCTGCACTGTCAGAGGTGCAGTCTATCGAATGAAACTTTAAACCAAGTTGCAGTCTGCCCTCTCAGGTGGATGGTAAAGATCCCATTGCACTATGTAGAAGCAGAGCAGGGGAATTATTCACAGTGTCCTTGTCAATATTTATCCTTCAATAAGCATCGCAAAAACAGATCTGATCATCATCACATTGCTGCTTGTGGGAGCTTGCTGTGCAGAAATAGTCTGCCTGTTTTCTGCATTACAAGAATGACTTCGCTTTAAGAAGTATTCATTGGTTGTAAATCACTTTGGAACATGCACTGGTCATGAAAGGCGTTTCATAAATGGAAGTCTGTTCTTTTATTTTCAATGTCAGCATGCGGGAAATTAGCGCAGTGACAGAAAGTAAAGAGTAGTGGAGAATGGTTATTCTTCAGTCTGGAGGGAAGTAGTCAATGGGGTTCTCCAGGGTCACTGTTGGGATCACTATTGTTGCATGTTAATGCAATGGGCTTGTGTACAGTGGAAATAATGTCAAAGTTTTCGGATGGCAGGAAAGTCAGAAATGTTAATAAACAGTGAGAAGGATAGTAGCAGACTTCAGGATGATGGAGACTGACTGGTGAAATGGGCAGGAACATGGCAGATGTAATTTAACACAGTGAAGTGTGAAGCGAGACATTTGGGTAAGAAGTGTAAGGGAAGGCAACAGAAACAAATGGGTATTGTTTAAATGAGGAGACAGGAACAGAGAGACTTGGTGTGTATTCAGACAGATCTTTGAAGGCCGCACGAAAGGTTGACAAGTTTATGTCTGATATAACGGACATCAGGTAGAAAATACTATTGAGAAGCAGGCTGAATACAGAAGGTCCAGAGGGGAAGTGAAAAAGCAAATAAGAGAAGCAAAGAGAGAGCATGAAAAGAGGCGAGCATTAAAGGAAATCCCAAAGTTTTCTATTGACATCTAAATACTAAAAGGGTAGTAAAAGGAACAATGGGGCCGACTCAGGACCATAAAGGGGATTTGCACATGGAGGCAGAGAATATAGCTGAGGTAATAAATGAATAATTTCCACCTGTCTTTACCAAGGAAGAAGATATGGAATCCTTTCCTTTATTAGCCGAGGTATAGAATATACGGCCAGGGAGGTTATGCTAGAATTCTATAACTCATTGGTTAGCACACAACGTGAGTACTGTGTGCAGTTCTGCTCACCGCTTTACAGGAAAGATGTAATTGCACCCGAGAGGGTGCAGACGAGATTTATGAGGATGCGGCGAGGACTGGAAAAATGCAGCTATGAGGAAAGATTGGACAGGCTGGGATTGTTCTCCTTGAAATAGAGAAGGCTGAGGATAAATCTGATTGAAATGTACAAAACTGAGAGGGGCCTGGGTAGAGTGGAGGTAAAGGGTCCATTCAGCTTAGCAAAGAGGTCAGTGACGAGGGGGCATGGACTTAAAGTGATTGGTAGAAAGATTAAAAGGGAGCTGCGGATTTTATTTTACACCCAGCGGGTGGTGGGAGTCTGGAACTCACTGTCCGAAAGGGTAGTTGAGGCAGAAACCAACAACTCATTCAAAAGGTGCCTGGATATGCACCTCAAGTACTGTAATCTATCAAATGCTGGAAGGTAGGATTAGAATGGATGGGTCGTTTTTTGGACAACATTGGCATGTTGGGCCAAGTGGTCTCTCTCTGTGCCATAAACTTTCTATGATTCTAAGATGCAACCCAGGCAATGTTGAAAGAGGAGGTAAGTCAGACACTAGTGGGGTTTAAAATTGATAAAGAGGAAGTATTAGATAGTCTGTCTGTACTTAAATTGAATAAAGCACCAGGAAAAGATGAGATGCATCCAAGGCTAGATGGGATTGAGGTTCACAAGGAGGAGGTGTTAGCAATTTTGGAAAGTAGGAAAATAGATAAGTCCCCTGGGCCAGATGGGATTTATCCTCGGATTCTCTGGGAAGCCAGGGAGGAGATTGCAGAGCCTTTGTCCTTGATTTTTTATGTCGTCATTGTCGACAGGAATAGTGCCGGAAGACTGGAGGATAGCAAATGTTGTCCCCTTGTTCAGGAAGGGGAGCAGAGACAGCCCTGGTAATTATAGACCTGTGAGCCTTACTTCGGTTGTGGGTAAAATGTTGGAAAAGGTTATAAGAGACAGGATTTATAATCATCTTGAAAAGAATACGTTCATTAGAGATAGTCAGCACGGTTTTGTGAAGGGTAGGTCGTGCCTCACAAACCTTATTGAGATTTTTTACAAGGTGACCAAACAGGTGGATGAGGGTAAAGCCGTGGATGTGGTCTATATGGATTTCAGTAAGGCGTTTGATAAAGTTCCCCACGGTCGGCTATTGCAGAAAATACAGAAGTATGGGATTGAAGGTGAATTAGTGCTTTGGATCAGAAATTGGCAAGCTGAAAGAAGACAGAGGGTGGTGGTTGATGGTAAATGTTCATCCTGGAGTATAGTTTCTAGTGGTGTACCGCAAGGATCTGTTTTGGGGCCACTGCTGTTTGTTATTTTTATAAATGACCTGGATGAGGGTGTAGAAGGGTGGGTTAGTAAATTTGCGGATGGCACGAAGGTCGGTGGAGTTGTGGATAGTGCCGAAGGATGTTGTAGGTTACAGAGGGACATAGATAGGCTGCAGAGCTGGGCTGAGAGATGGCAAATGGAGTTTAATGCGGAAAAATGTGAGGTGATTCACTTCGGAAGGAGTAACAGGATTGCAGAATACTGGGCGAATGGGAAGATTCTTGGTAGTGTAGATGAGCAGAGAGATCTTGGTGTCCAGGTACATAAAGCCCTGAAAGTTGCCACCCAGGTTATTAGAGCTGTTAAGAAGGCATATGGTGTGTTAGCTTTTATTAGTAGGGGGATCTAGTTTAGGAGCCACGAGGTCATGCTGCAGCTGTACAGAACTCTGGTGCGGCCGCACCTGGAGTATTGCGTGCAGTTCTGGTCACCGCATTACAGGAAGGATGTGGAAGCTTTGGAAAAGGTGCAGAGAAGATTTACTGGGATGTTGCCTGGTATGGAGGGAAGGTCTTACGAGGAAAGGCTGAGGGACTTGAGGTTGTTTTAGTTGGAGAGAAGGAGGAGAAGAGGTGACTTAATAGAGACATATAAGATATTCAGAGGATTGGACAGGGTGGATAGTGAGAGCCTTTTTCCTCGGATGGTGATGGCAAACACGAGGGGACATAACCTTAAGTTGAAGGGTGATAGATATAGGACAGATGTCAGAGGTAGTTTCTTTACACAGAGAGTAGTAGGGGCGTGGAACGCCCTGCCTCCAACAGTAGTAGACTCGCCAACTTTAAGGGCATTTAAGTGGTCATTGGATAGACATATGGATGAAAATGGAATAGTGTAAGTCAGATGGTTTCACAGGCCAGCGCAACATCCAGGGCTGAAGGGCCTGTACTGCGCTGTAATGTTCTATGTTCTATGATACTGAGGGAAGTGAGGGTGGAAATCGCAGAGGCATTGGACATATTTTTTCAATCTCTCTTAGACTTGGGTGATGCCAGAGGACTGGAGAATTGCAAACGTTACACCCTTGTTCAGAAAAGGGTGTAAAGATAAAGCCAGCAACTACAGGCCTGTCAGTTAAACTTCGGTGGTGGGAACATTACCAGAAAGAAATAATCTTGGACAAAGCTAATAGTCACATGGACAAATGCGAGTTAATTAAACAAGCCAGCATGGATTTCTTGAGAGAACATCATGTTTAACTAATTTGCTGGAGATGTTTGAGGCTGTTTTCCTCGGAGAAGGCTGAGAGGTGATTTATTAGAGGTTTCAAAAATCATGAGGTGTCTGGACAGAGTTGATAGAGAGAAACAGTTCCCACTCGTGAAAGGATCGAGAACGAAAGGGCACAGATTTAAGGCATGGGTAAAAGAAGCAAAGACGACCTGAGGAAAATATTTTTTCACACAGTGAGTGGTTAGATTGTGGAATGCACTGCCTGAGAGTGTGGTGGAGGCAGGTTCAATTGAAGCTGAATAGACTGTTATATGAGAAGGAAGAATGTGTAGGGTTACAGGGAGAATGCAGGGAACGGCATTAGGTGAATTGTTCATTCGGAGAGCCAGTGCAGACGCGAAATGCTGAATCGGTTGGTGATGGAAAGAAAATGGAGATGAACTCAGCTCAGGTTTGAATATAAGCGGGCAGAACCCGCTCCTCCTCCCTCTTTACAGAGCTTTCCCTTTCTGCAGCCTCTGCTCCATTTGTTGATCACGTTACAGATCAAGGGACATTGTAACTACAGTCAATAACAAAGAACAAAGAACCGTACAGCACAGGAACAGGCCATTCGGCCCACCAAGCCTGCGCCGATCTTGATGCCTGCCTAAACTAACAACTTCTGCACTTACGGGGCCCATATCCCTCTATTCCCTTCCTATTCATGTATTTGTCAAGATGTCTCTTAAACGTCGCTATGGTATCTGCTTCCACCACCTCCCCCGGCAGCAAGTTCCAGGCACTCACCACCCTCTGTGTAAAAAACCTGCCTCGCACATCCCCTCTAAACTTTGCCCCTCGCACCTGAAACCTTTGTCCCCTAGTAACTGACTCTTCCAACCTGGGAAAAAGCTTTTGACTATCCACTCTGTCCATGCCGCTCATAACTTTGTAAACCTCTATCATGTCGCCCTTCCAACTCCGTCGTTCCAGTGAAAACAATCCGAGTTTATCCAACCTCTCCTCATAGCTAATGCCCTCCAGACCAGGCAACATCCTGTTAAACCTCCTATGTACCCTCTCCAAAGCCTCCACATCCTTCTGGTAGTGTGGCGACCAGAATTGCACACAATATTCCAAGTGTGGCCTAACTAAGGTTCTGCACAGCTGCAACATGACTTGGCAATTTTTATACTCTGTGCCTCGTCCGATGAAGGCAAGCATGCCGTTTGCCTTATCCACCTGTGTTGCTACTTTAAGTGACCTGTGGACCTGCACGCCCAGATCCCTCTGCCTGTGAATACTCCTCAGGGTTCTGCCATTTACTGTATACCTCCCACCTGCATTCGACCTTCCAAAATGCATTACCTCAGATTTTCCTGGATTAAACTCCATCTGCCATTTCTCTGCCCAAGTCTCCAACCGATCTATATCCTGCTGTATCCTCTGACAATCCTCATCACTGTCCGCAACACCACCAACCTTTGTGTCGTTCGCAAACTTACTAATCAGACCAGCTACATTTTCCTCCAAATCATTTATATATACTACAAACATCAAAGGTCCCAGCAGTGATCCCTGCGGAACACCACTGGTCACATCCCTCCATTCAGCAAAACGCCCATCCACTGTTGCCCTCTGTCTTCTATGACCAAGCCGGTTCTGTATCCATCTTGCCAGCTCACCTCTGATCCTGTGTGACTTCACCTTTCGCACCAGTCTGCCATGCGGGACCTTCTCATAGGCTTTAGTAAAGTCCATACAGATAACATCCACTGCCCTTTTTTTATCAATCATCTTCGTCACTTCCTCAAAAAACTCAATCAAATTAGTAAGACTCGACCTCCCCTTCACAAAACCATGCTGCCTCTCGCTAATAAGTTCGTTTGTTTCCAAATGGGACTAAATCCTGTCCTGAAGAATCCTCTCTAATAGTTTCCCTACCACTGACGTAAGGCTCACCAGCCTATAATTTCGTGGATTATCCTTGCCACCCTTCTTAAACAAAGGAACAACATTGGCTATTCTCCAGTCCTCTGGGACCTCACCTGTAGCAAATGAGGATGCAAAGATTTCTGTCAAGGCCCCAGCAATTTCTTCCCTTGCCTCCCTCAGTATTCTAAGGTAGATCCCATCAGGCCCTGGAGACTTATCTACCTTAATGCTTTGCAAGACACCCAACACCTCGTCCTTATTGTTAATGAAATGACTGAGACTATCTGCGCTCCCTTCCCTCGGCTCATCATCCACCAAGTCCTTCTCTTTGGTGAAAACTGATGCAAAGTACTCATTTAGCACCTCGCCCATTTCCTCTGGCTCCACACATAGATTCCCATCTCTGTCCTTGAGTGGGCCAACCCTTTCCCTGGTTACCCACTTGCTTTTTATATATGTATAAAAAGCCTTGGGATTTTCCTTAATCCTGTTTCCCAATGACTTTTCATGACCCCTTTTAGCCTTCCTAACTCCTTGCTTAAGTTCCTTCCTACTGCCTTTATATTCCTCAAGTGCTTCGTCTGTTCCTAGCCTCCCAGCCCTTATTATGCTTCCTTTTTCTTTTTGACTAGGCTCACAATATCCCGTGTTATCCAAGCTTTCCGAAACTTGCCAAACTTGTCTTTCTTCCAGAACATGCTGGTCCTGGATTCTAATCAGCTGACGTTTGAAAGACTCCCACATGTCAGATGTTGATTTACCCTCAAACAGCCGCCCCCAATCTAAATTCTTCAGATCCTGCCTAATATTGTTGTAATTAGCCTTCCCCCAATTTAGCACCTTCACCCGAGGTTTGCTCTTATCCTTATCCACACGTACCTTAAAACTTATGGAATTATGGTCACTGTTCCCGAAATGCTCCCCCACTGCAACTTCGACCACCTGGCCAGGCTCATTCCTCAATGCCAGGTCCAGAATGGCCCCATCCCTAGTTGGACTATCTACATACTGTTTCAAGAAGCCCTCCTGGAGGCTCCTCAGAAATTCTGCCCCATCCAAGCCGCACAAAGCGAATCCCAGTCAATATAGGGGAAGTTATAATCACCCACCACTACATCCCTGTTACCTTTACATCTTTCCAAAATCTGTCGACATATCTGCTCCTCTCCCTCCCGCTGGCTGTTGGGACGCCTGTAGTAAACCCCCAACATCGTGTCTGCACCCTTCCTATTCCTGAGCTCCACCCATATTGCCTCGCTGCATGACCCCTCTGAGGTGTCCTGAGCAGTACAGCTGTGATATTCACCTTAAGCAGTAATGCAACTCCCCCACCCCTTTTACATCCCCCTCTATCCCGCCTGAAGCTTCTAAAACCTGCATCATTTAGCTGCCAATCCTGCCCTTCCCTCAACCAAGTCCCTGTAATAGCATCAACATCATATTTCCAAGTACTAATCCAAGTTCTAAGTTCATCTGCCTTACCTGTTACACTTCTCGCATTGAAACAAATGCACTTCAGATCACCAGTCCCGCTGTGCTCAGAAACATCTCCCTGCCTGCTCTTCCTTTTCGTCCTACTGGCCTTATTTACTATGTCCTCCGCATTTATTTCACTAGCTGTCCTACTGCTGTGGTTCCCACCCCCCTGCCACACTAGTTTAAACCCTCCCGAGTGACGCTAGCAAACCTTGCAGCCAGGATATTAGTGCCCTTCCAGTTTCTATGCAAACCGTCCTTCTTGTACAGGTCCCATCTGTCCCTGAAGAGATCCCAATGGTCCAGATATCTGAAACACTCTCTCCTGCACCAGCTGCTCAGCCACGTGTTTCGCTGCACTATCTTCCTATTTCTCGCCTCACTGGCACGTTGCACTGGGATGAATCCAGCGATTACAACCCTCGAGGTCTTGTTTTGTAACTTACTGCCTAACTTCCTAAACTCCCCCTGCAGGACCTCATCACTCTTCCTGCCTATGTCATTGCTACCGATGTGTACCACAACCTCTGGCTGTTCACACTCCCCCTTCAGAATGCCCCCTGTCCGTTCAGAGATATCCTTGACCCTGAAACCAGGGAGGCAACATACCATCCTGCAGTCTCTTTCACGTCCACAGAAGCGCCTATCTGTGCCCATGACTATAGAGTCCCCTATAACTATTGCTCTTCTGTGCTTTGTCCCTCCCTGCTGAACAACAGTGCCAGCCGTGGTGCCACTGCTCTGGCTGCTGCTGTTTTCCCCTGATAGGCCACACCTCGTGCTGAGTTGGGTCACCAAATCCTCTGTCCTCCCTGAATGTCTGCAGCAGCTCACAACACAACCTCCAACAAACCATCCACAGCACCTCCACTAACTTTACAATAATAGAAGTAAGTCAAAAGCCCCTCACCTGTAAGTTGGATGCCTGGTCCTTTTAAATAATACTAGAGGGGGTTCCTCATGCTGCTGAATGTATGTTCAGCTGAGAGTGAATAACACAGGCGGTCAGTGGACACGTACAGACCTAGTTTCAAAGACGTACATCAATGCTGCCGGTATGGTATATTGACATCACATTCAAAACCATCCTCAGAGCAACAACACATACATGGTACGATTGAGCTAGAGCCCTGCCCAGCATGGGGCACTTTGCAGGCCGCACTAGAAGTGCCTGGCTGTGCAGTTCACATCTCCCTATGGATCCCAGCTTCTGAACCGTCAGCACCAGTAGTGCTGTACAGTCTAAAATAGTGGCTCGGGACAGATACAGTGGGAAAGGGATTCACTTCAGAAGGAGAAATGAGAAAAGATTGAAGTCAAAACATTTTCAGGAATATGAGAATGGGCAGGAGAATGGGACTAATTGGAGGGGTGAGGCCATGGAGGGATTCAAACACAAGAATGACTATATTAAAACTAAGGTGCTGCCAGACCGGGAGCCAATGTAGATCAGTGAGCACAGGGGTGATTGGTGATTGGGATTTGGTGTGAGTTAGGATACAGGCAGCAGAAATCTGGATGGGCTGTGGTTTATGGAGGTTTATAACTGGGAGGGTGACCAGGATAGAATTGGAATAGTTAAGTGTGGATTTAACAAAGGTACAGGTGAGGGTTTATGCAGCAGATTGGCTGAGACAGAGGTGGAGATGGGGGATATGACAGAGGTGGTCGTAGACAGGGTTGGTAATGGAGAGAATATGGAGATGGACTCAGCTCAGGTTTAAATAGAACACACCGATTGCAAACAGTCTGGTTCAGCCTCAGCTATTGGGCAGGGTGGTGTATTTGTTTCACAGATAGGGGATGGAGTTTGTGATGGAGACCAATGACACTGGCTTCAGTCTTCCCAAAATTTACATAACAGAACAGTATTTCAGTGAAACGGGGTTTACAGATGCCCTGCCGGGAAATAGAGACAGTAACAGCAGTAAAGATGAGAGAGCAAATGTCAAGAAATCCAATAAAGTTGGCAATGGTTTATAGAGCTAATAACTGGACATATTCACCAGGAATACAACGGCAGCAAAAAGTGCAGAGTAAATTACAGGAGCAGTAATGCTGTTAAACCTGGTTTATAGAATTAATAGCTAGATATCGAGACTTACCAGGGACACCAATAATAGCCAGGATGGGATAGTAAATGTATTGAATAATCTTCAGTGCGAGATGGATACGAGTGTTTAATGAGTACCAATCATAATATGTAGAAAGGTAGTAAAGTTCCGAGGATAAACTCCTGTCCATTGTTGTAACATTCCAATCTATTGTTCTCAGATTCTGACCCATTGTTGTAACATTCCAATCTGTTGTTCTCAGATTCTGACCAAGTGTTGTTACATTCCAGTCATTTGTTCTCAGATTCTGATCTATCCTTTCTCTCTCTCTGGAGCCGCTGATCTCTGTTGTGCCGGGGTTGATGTTCCGGCTGAAACTATGGGACAACACATGGGAGCACATTATTAATAGAAGATGGAAAACTTCCAGTGACACAATTAGGGTCCATGGAGACTGATATTATTTGCAGTCACTGAACAAACAGATTCAGTTCAGCCTTTTCAATGCAGCACTTTTTGTATCACAATAAAGTAGATCATTTACCCAGTCTGGATGGGATGCATGAGGGTTGCTGAGGGATGGAATGGTGGAGGTAGCAGAGGCACTGACCAGCATATTCCAATCCCTCTTGGATATGGGAGTGATGACGTCATTTCACTTGCTCACCACTCTCTGGGTGAAGAAATTTCTCCTCATTTCAGTCCTGAAAAGTTTACCCCGTATCCTTAGACTATGACCCCTGGTTCTGGACTCCCCCACCATCGGGAGCATCCTTCCTGCAACTACCCTGTCAAGTCCTGTTAGAATTTTATAGGTTTCTATGAGATCCCTCTTCACTCTTCCGAACTCCAGCGAATATAATCCTATCTCTCCTCATACGTCAGTCCCGGCTTCCCGGGAATCAGTCTGATAAACCTTCATTGCACTCTCGCTATAGCAGGAACATCCTTTCTTGGAGAAGGAGACCAAAACTGCACACACTATCCAAGTGCGGCCTCACCAAAGCCCTGTATAATTGCAGCAAGACATCCCTGCTCCTGCACTAGAATCCTGTCTCTATGAAGGCCAACATAACATTCGCCTTTTTCTACCGCCTGTTGCACCTGCATGCTTACCTTCAGTGACTGGTGTACGAGAACACCCAGGCGTCGTTGCATATTCCCCTCTCTCAGTTTATCGCCTTTCGGATAATAATCTGCCTTCCTGTTTTTGCTACCAAAGTGGATAACCTCTCATTTATTCACATTATACTGCATCTGCCATGCAATAGCCCACTCACTCAACTTGTCCAAATCACCCTGAAGCCACTCTGCATCCTCCTCACAACTCACCCTCCCACCCAGTTTTGTGTCTTCTGAAAATGTGCAGATATTACATTTAGTTCCCTCATCTAAATCATTAATATGGAGTGTGAATAGCTGGGGTCCTAGCGCCGATCCCTGTGGTACCCCACTAATCACTGCCTGCCATTTGGAAAAAGATCCGTTTATCACTACTCTTTTTTTCCATCTGCCAAACAATTTTCTATCTATCGCAATACACTACCACTAATCCCATGTGCTTTAATTTTACTCACTAATCTCTTATGTGGGACTTTGTCGAAAGCCTTCTGAAAGTCCAGATAAACCACATTCTCTGGCTCCCCCTCATCCACTCTATTAGTTACATCCTCGAAGAATTCTAATAGATTTATCAAGCATGATTCCCCTTTCGTAAATCCATGCTGACGCTATCCGATTCTAACACTGTTCTCCAAGTGCTCTGTCATAAAAACTTTGATAATGGACTCTAGAACTTTCCCCACTACCGACGTCAGGCTAACT
The DNA here is from genome assembly GCF_036365525.1 of Heterodontus francisci. NCBI lineage: Eukaryota > Metazoa > Chordata > Chondrichthyes > Heterodontiformes > Heterodontidae > Heterodontus > Heterodontus francisci. The sequence goes on from NW_027140937.1 coordinate 663,125, forward strand.
TGTCTATAATGCCCTGCTTTATTTCGACCTCCCTTTTTAAACGGTGGGGTTACATTAGCTGCCCTCCAATCAGCTGGAACTGTTCCAAAGTCGAAAGAAGCTTGAAAGATGACCACCGATGCATCCACTATTTCTGGGGTCACTTCCGTCAGTAATGTGGGATGTAGATTATCAGGCCCTGAGGATTTATCGGCCTTCAATCCCATCAACTTCTCCAACACAATTTCTCTACTAATACTGATTTCCTTCGGTTCCTTCCTCTCACTAAACCCTGTGTTCCCCAACATTTCTGGAAAGATATTTGTGTCATCCTTTGCGAAGACAGAATCATAGTATGCATTTAGTTGGTTAGCCATTTCTTTGTTTCCCATAATAAATTCCCATGTTTCTAACTGTAAGGACCTACATTTGTCTTAACCAATCCTTTCCTCTTCACATACCTACAGAAACCTTTACAGTCAGGTTGTATGTTCCCCGCAAGCTCACTCGTGTCCTTTATTTTCCCCTTATTAATCAATCCCTTGGTCCTCCTTTGCTGAATTCTAAACTGCTCCCAATCCTCAGGTCTGTTGTTTCTTTCTGTCGAATGTATATGCCTCTTCCGTGAATCTAATACTATCTCTAATTTTCCTTGTAAGCCATGGTTTGGCTACCTTTCCCATTTTACTTTAGCGACAGACAGGAGTAAACAATTGTTGCAGTTCATCAATGCACTCTTTGAATATTGCCATTGCCTTTCCTCCATCATCCCTTTAAGTAACGTTTCCCAATCCATCATAGCCAACTCGTGCCTCATACCTACATACTTTCCTTTATTAAGATTCACGACCCTAGTCTCAGAATCAACTACGTCACTCTCCATCTTAGTCATAGATTCGTGCAGCATACAAACAGGCCCTTCGGCCCACTGCGTCCATGCCGACCATAATGCCGATCTATACTGATTCCACGTGCCTGCATTAATTCCATATCCGTCTATGCTTTGCTCATTCAAATGCCTGTCCAGATGACACTTAAATGTGGCTACTGTTCCTGCCTCCACCACCTCCTCTGGCAGCTCATTCCAGATACGCACTATTCTTTGTGTGAAAGATTTACCCTTTTAATCCCCTTTCAACCTACTCCCTTTCATCTTAAATCTATGCCCTCCAGTTTTAGTCACCCTTACCATGGGAAACAGACTCTGGCTACCTGCTCTATCGATGCCTCTCATAATTTTATATACCTCCATCATGTCCCCTCTCAGCTCTCATTGCTCCAGGGAAAACAGACCCAGCCTACCCAATCTCTCTTTATAACTCAAGCCCTCCAAACCAGGCAACATCCTTATGAATCTTTTCTGCACCCTCTCTAGCTTAATCACATCTTTCCTGTAGTGTTGCGACCAGAACTGCACACTGGCCTCCAAATGCGGAATAACCAATGTTATGTACAACTGTAACATGACGTCCCAACTCATGTACTCCATGCCGCAGTTGATGAAGACAAGCATGCCATACACCATCTTCACCACCCTGTCTACCTGTGTTGGCACATTCAGGGAACTATGCACTTGCACCCCAAGTTCTCTCTGCTCAACAACACTCCCCAGGCCCTGTCATTCACTGTATATGTCCTGCCCTGGTTTAACTTCCCAAAATGCATTAATCGCACTTGTCTGCATTAAATTCCATTTGCCAATCCCTTGCCCACTTTCCAAGTTTATCTATATCCTGTTGTAACCTTAGACAAGCTTCTTCACTTTCTACCATTCCATCATTTTTTGTATCATCTGCAAACTTACCAATCATGCCCCCTACATTCACATCCAAGTCATTAATATATATGACAAACAAGAGAGGACCCAGAACCAATGCCTGCGGCACACCACTGGTCACCAGCCTCTAATCTGAAAAACAACCCCCCACTACCATCCGATCACCAAGCCAAATTTGTATCCAATTGGCTAGCACACCCTGGATCCCATGTGTATGAATCTTCTGGACCAGTCGACCATGCGGGACCTTGTCAAAGGCCTTGTTAAAGTCCATGTAGAAAACGTCCATCGCCCTGCCCTCGACAATCCTTTTGGTCACCTCCTCAAAAAACGCAATCAAATTCCTGAGACATGATTCCCATGCACAAAGCCATGCTGACAATCCCTAATCAGACGTTGCCTTTCCAAATGCATATAAACCCTGTCTGTCAGAATCCCTTCCAATAACTTTCCCATCACTGATGTAAGGCTCACCGGCCTGTAGTTCCCTGGCTTATCACTGCTGCCCTGATTAAATAAAGGCACAACATTAGCCATCCACCAGTCTTCCTGTACCTCACCCATGGCTAACGATAATGCAAAAATCTCTGCTCGGGCTGCAGGAATACCCTTCCTTTCTTCCCATAGCATCCTAGGATACACCTGGTCAGGCCCTGGGGATTTATCTACCTTATTGCGCTTCAAAACCTCCAACACCGCCTCCTTTGTAATGTTGATATGCTCCAGGATATCACTGTTCCCTCCCTTGAACTCACTAGCTTCCATGTTGTCTCCATGGTAAATAAAGACGGGAAGTATTCATTTAAGACCTCGCCCATTTCCCGTGGCTGCACAAGTAGATTATCACACTGATCCTTAAGGGGACCGACTCTCATCCTAGCTACCCTTTTACTCTTAACATACTTATAGAATATTTTAGGATTCTCCATTATCTTATCTGCCAGGGAAATCTCATGGCCCCTTTTCTCCCTCCTAATTTCTTTCTTGAGTGTACTCCTAAATCCACTGTACTCCTGGAGGGACTCGTTTGATCCCCAGCTGCCTATACCTGACATATGCCTCCTTCTTTGTCCTGACCAGACCCTCAACATCCCTCATTAAACAAGGTTCCCTAAACTTGCCAGCCTTGCCCTTCCATCTAACAGGAATATGCCGGCCCATAACTCTTCCTATCTCACTTTTAAAAGCCTCCCACTTGCCAGACGTCCCTTTACCTGTAAACAGCCCCTTCCATTCAACTTTTGAGAGTTCCTGTCTGATGCCATCAAAATTAATCTTCCTCCAATTTAGGACTTCAACCTGAGGACCAGTCCAATCCTCTTCCATAACTATCTTGAAGCTAATAGAGTTATGGTCACTGGTCCCAAAGTGCTCCCCCACTGACACATCAACCACCTGCCCATCCTCATTTCCAAAGAGGAGGTCGAGTGTAGCCTTTTCTCTCATTGGGCCATCCACATAATGTTTCATAAAACAATCCTGGACACACTGAACAAATTCTTGCCCATCTGATCCCTTAGCACTAAGGCATTCCCAGTCAATATTAGGGAAGTTAAAATCACTTACTATTACAACCCTATAATTCCTACACCTATCTGTGATTTCCCTGCATATATGCTCCGCCAATTCCCTCTGACTATTGGGGGGCCTATAGTATAATCCCATCAAAGAGATCTCCCCTTGCTTATTTCTAAGCTCCACTCATATGGCCTCACTGGACGTTCCCCCCGTTATATCCTCTCTAACTACTGCCGTGATGTGCTCCCGAATCAATAGTGCAACTCCCCATCCTCTCTTCCCTCCAACTGAAGCATCGGTACCCCGTAACATTGAGCTGCCAGTCTTGCCTATCCCTCAACCACGTTTCTGTAATCGCTATAATATCACAATCCCATGTACTGATCCATGCTCTGAGTTCATCTGCCTTACCTGTAAGGCCTCTTGCATTAAAGTACTTGCAGTTTAGTCGACCAGACCTTCCACGCTCACTGTCAGGCCACTGCCAGGCCCGCCTACTGGACTTGCTTGCATTAACCTCTACATTTACCTCAACTATCTCATCGGAGAGACTACTACTTTGAGTCCCACCTCTCTGCAAGACTAGTTTAAATCCTCCAGAGTAGTACTAACAAACCTCCCCGCAAGGATATTGTTCCCCTTTCAGTTTAGATGCAATCCGACCCTCTTCAACAGGTCACCTCTGCACCAGAAGAGATCCCAATGATCCAAGTAGCTGAAGCCCTCCCGCCTACACCAACTCTTCAGCCACACTTTCATTTGCCTAATCCTCCTATTCCTATCCTCACTAGCACGTGGCACAGGGAGTAATCCTGAGATTCTTCTTCTTCTTTGTCTTTGGCCTCCTTACCTCGAGAGACAATGGGTAAGCGCCTGGAGGTGGTCAGTGGTTTGTGCAGCAGCGCCTGGAGTGGCTATAAAGGACAATTCTAGAGTGACAGGCTCTCCCACAGGTGCTACAGAAAAAGTTGTCTGTCGGGGCTGTTACATAGTTGGCTCTCCCCTTGCGCTTCTGTCTTTTTTCCTGCCAACTGTGAAGTCTCTTCGACTCGCCGCACTTTAGCCCCTCCTTTATGGGTGCCCGCCAGCTCTGGCGATCGCTGGCAACTGACTCCCACTACTTGTGATCAATGTCACAGGACTTCATGTCGCATGTGCAGACGTCTTTAAAGCGGATACATGGACGGCCGGTGGGTCTGATACCAGTGGCGAGCTCGCTGTACAAAGTGTCTTTGGGGATCCTGCCATCTTCCATGCGGCTCACATGGCCAAACCATCTCAAGCGCCGCTAACTCAGTAGTGTGTATAAGCGGGGGATGTTGGCCGCCTCGAGGACACCTGTTTTGGAGATACGGTCCTGCCACCTGATGCCAAGTATTCTCTGGAGGCAGCGAAGATGGACTGAATTGAGACGTCGCTCTTGGCTGACATACGTTGTCCAGGCCTCGCTGCCATAGAGCAAGGTACTGAGGACACAGGCTTGATACACTCGGACTTTTGTTTTCCGTGTCAGTGCTCCATTTTGCCACACTCTCTTGGCCAGTTTGGACATCGCAGTGGAAGCCTTTCCCGAGCGCTTGTTGATTTCTGCATCTAGAGACAGGTAATTGGTGATAGTTGAGCCTAGGTAGGTGAACTCTTGAACCACTTCCAGAGCGTGGCCGCCGATATTGATGGATGGAGCATTTCTGACATCCTGTCCCATGATGTTCATTTTCTTGAGGCTGATGGTTAGGCCAAATCCTGAGATTAACCCGAGAGGTTCTACTTTTTAACCTTCTGCCTAACTCACTATATTCACTGTGAAGGACCTTAGCTCTCTTCCTGTCTATGTCGTTAGCACCAATATGGACCACGACCTCTGACTGCTCACTCTCCCCTTTCAGAATTTCCTGCAGCCACTCCGAAACATCCTTGACCCTAGCAGCAGGGAGGCAACATACCATCCTGGTGCCTCTTTTGCGGCCACAGAAACGCCTACCTGCAACCTCTACGATAGAATCCCCTATCATGATCGCTCTTCCACCCCTTTTCCTGCCCTGCAGTGCGGCAGAGCCCTCTGTGGTCCCACGGGCCAGGCTGTTGCCGCTTTCCCCTGGGAGGTCATCCCCCCCAACAGTATCCAAAGCGGTCTATCTGTTTGAGAGGGGGGTGGCCACAGGGGACTCCTGCACTACCTGCCTGTGCCTACTACTCTGTCTGGTGGTCACCCATCCCTTTTCTGCCTGTGCAGCTATTATCTGCGGTGTGACCACCTCGCTAAACCTGTTATCCCCGACTTCCTCAGCATTATGGATGCTCCACAGTGATTTCACCTGCAGCTCCATCTCCATAATGCGGGTCGCCAGTAGTTGCAGATGGATCCACTTCCTGCACACATGCTCACTAGGGACACTGGAAGCATCCCTGATTTCCCACAAAGGGCAGGAGGAGCAGATCACGGGGCTGAACTCTCCTGTCATGACCTACCCTTAGACTAATTAGTTACACCCTTAATTATAAAAAAAACTAATTACATGAGGGGCCTTTATCTACCCACTTCAATCTAAGATTCTTAATAAACTACACTGCATTAAAAAATAAACACTTCAGCAGTACTCACCTTATAACCAGAGTTCTTTTCCCACAAAAATAAACTTTTCACTTTTTTAAAGATATCTACATGCACTAATAGCTGCTACTCACCCAACCAATCAGCTTGCAGCTCTCCTCTGACGTCACTGTTGACTTTCTTCATGAAGAATTCTATCATATTATGGTCGCTCATCCTCAAGGGATTTCACACAACTAGATTGTCAAATAATCCTCTCTCTTTACACAATACCCAGTCTGGGATGGCCTGTTCTCTAGTTGGTTCCTCAACATATTGGTCCAGAAAACCATCCCGTATACTTTTGGCCTCGTTATCTCGAGAGACAATGGATACGCGCCTGGAGGTGGTCAGTGGTTTGTGAAGCAGCGCCTGGAGTGGCGATCAAGGTCAATTCTAGAGTGACAGGCTTTTCCACAGGTGCTGCAGAGAAATTTGCTGGTCGGGGCTGTTGCACAGTTGGCTCTCCCCTTGCACCTCTGTCTTTTTTCCTGCCAAGTACTAAGTCTCTTCGACTCGCCACATTTTAGCCCTGTCTTTATGGCTGCCCGCCAGCTCTGGCGAACGCTGGCAACTGACTCTCACGACTTGTGATCAATGTCACAGGATTTCATGTCGCGTTTGCAGACGTCTTTATAGCGGAGACATGGACGGCCGGTGGGTCTGATACCAGTGGCGAGCTCGCTGTACAATGTGTCTTTGGGGATCCTGCCATCTTCCATGCGGCTCACGTGGCCAAGCCATCTCAAGACCCGCTGACTCAGTAGTGTGTACAAGCTGGGGATGTTGGCCACTCGAGGACTTCTGTGTTGGAGGTACGGTCCTGCCACCTGATGCCAAGTATTCTCCAGAGGCAGCAAAGATGGAATGAATTGAGACGTCACTCTTGGCTGACATATGTTGTCCAGGCCTCGCTGCCTTCGAGCAAGGTACTGAGGACACAGGCCTGATACACTCGGACTTTTGTATACACTCCAGTAATTCCTCCTCTACGTTATTGTGACAAATTTGATTTGACCAATCTATATGCAGATTTAAGTCACCCATAATTACAGATGTTGCTTTATCGCATGCATCTCTAATTTCCTGTTTCAGACCATTCCCACATCACCACCACAGTTTGGGGGTCTATATATAACCCCTACTAACGTTTTTTGCCCCTTATTGTTTCTCAGCTCTACCCATACAGACTCCACATCATCAGCTCTCATATCCTTCCTCACTATTGTATTACTTTCCTTTTTAACCAGAAATGCAACTCCACCGCGGGTGGAAATAAGCCATTTTACTGATGGTGTGAAAATTTGGTCAGAAGCTCATCGCAAGGCATCTCAAGGTTAACAGTGTAACCAAGTGTGTGAACAGTTTGGCTTCGTCTCAAACATTTACAAAGGAGAGGGATGGAGTATGTAGCTGGGAAATATTTGAAGCAGAGACAGAAAGCAATGGCTTCAATCTTCTCAATATTTAATTGGCATTGCAGATGTGTGAGGTAATACATTTTGAAAGGAGGAATGAGGAGAGACAATACAAGTTAAATGGTATAACTATAAAGGTGGTGAAATAACAGAGACACCTGGAGTATTTGTACACAAATCTTTGTAGCCAAATCGTTAATAAATATATGGGATCCTCGGTTTTATAAATAGAGGCAAAAAAAGCAAAAGCAAGGACATTATGTGAAACATATATAAAATACTAGTTCAGCTGCACCTGGAGTCTTGTGTCGAATACTGGGAACCAAACTTTAGGAAAAACATGAAGCCTTCGGAGAGGGTAAAGAACTGTTTTATGAGAATTTGTGCAGGCATGAGGGATTACAGTTATGTAGCTGGGGTTGTTCTGCTTCGAGCAGAGAACTTTCAGAGGAGATTCGATTGAGCTGTTTAACATTAGGAAGGGTTTAGATAAATTAAATAAAGAGAAACTATTTCCAATGTCCAAGGGGTCACTAACCAGAGACACAGATTTAAGGCGATTGGTAAAAGAAGCAGACATGAGGAATTTTGTTTCTGAGTGGTTTGGATTTGGGATGCACTGTCTGATAGGCTGATGGATACAGATTCAATAGTAGATCCCAAAAGGGAATTGGATAAATATCTGAAGCAGGAAAAATGTTAGGATATAGTGAAAGAGTCAGGGAGTGAGACTAACTGGATTGTTCTTTGAAAGGGCCAGCACTGACTTGATGGGCAGAATGACATCATTCAGGACTGTGCTATTCTATGATTCTATGATTGTTCCTGCCTGTACTTTCCCAATATTTCTATCCTTTCAGCAGCTGTTTGATAAAGTAGCACATAACAGCTGTGTTACCGAATTAGAAACACATAGGATTAAAGGACCAATGTCAGCAGTGGCTCAGTTTGTAGCACTCTCCCCTTTCAGTCACAAGCTTCTAGGATCAAGTGTCACTGCAGGACTTGATGACAAGAATCAAGGCTGACACTGCAGTGCAGTACTGAGGGAGTGTTGCACTGTCAGAGGTGCCACCTTATCAAAGAAAAGGTAAAGCCAGGCCCCGTCTGCCCACTCAGGTGGATGTAAAGATCCCATGGAATTATTTAGAAGGTCAGGGGAATTATTCCCAGTGTCCTGGTCAACATTTACCCCTCAAATTAACATCACAAAAACAGATCTGATCATGACCACACTGCTACTTGTGGGATCTTGTTGTGCGGAAATTGGCTGTGTTTTTCCTACATTACAAGACTGACTAAACGGTAAAAAGTACTCACTTTTTGTTAGTCACTTTGAGACATGCAGTGGTCATGAAGGCGTTACATAAATGGAAGTCCTTTTTTATTTTCAATGTCAGCATGCAGGAAATTAGGTCAGTGACAGAAAGCAGAGAGTAGCGGAGAATGGTTGTTGTTTCGTCTGGAGGGAAGTACAAAGTGCGGTTCCCCAGGGTCACTGTTGGAATCACTGTTGCTGTATGTTAATGCAATGGGCTTGTGTACAGAAAGGACAATTTCAACGTTTTCAGAGGGCAGGAAACTCAGAAATGTTAATAAACAGTGTGGTGGATAGTAACAGACTTCAGCAGGACAGAGACTGACTGGTGAAATGTACAGGAAAATGGCAGATGTAATTTAACACAGTGAAGTGTGAAGTGAGACATTTGGGTAGGCAATATGAGGAGAAACAATATAAACTCAATGGTACCATTATAAAGTGGGTGCAGGATTAGAGAGACCTGGGGTGTACACACACAGATCTTTGAATGTAACATGTAGTGTCCTTGGTGTTAGAGAGAGAGGCACAGAGTAATAAAACTCAGGAGGAAATGCTGATGTTCATCCATCATTGGTTAGGTCCCAGCTGGAGAATTGTGTCCAATTCTGATCACCACACTTTGGTAAGGATGTCAAGCACTTAGTGAATATACTGAGGTGATTTACAAGAATGGTACCAGGGATCTGGGAATTCAGTTACGTGGAGAGATTGGAAAATCTGGGATTGTTCTCTTTAGAGCAGTGAAGGGTAAGGGGAGATTTAATATAGAATTCAAAATCATGAAGGGTTTTGATAGGTTAATTAATGTGAAACTGTTTCCAGTGTCAGAAAGTTCAGTATTAAGAAGGCACAGATTGAAGGTAATTGACAACGAACCAGAGGTGAAATGAGGAGAATTTTCTTACACAGCGAGTTGTTGGGATGTGGGATTCACTGCCTGAAAACATGGTGGAAGCAGATTCAATAATATATTTCAAAAGAGAATTCAGCAAATACATGAATTGGTATTTAAAAAGCTGGAGTGTGGGTCAAAAGGAGGAGAGAGGAACTAATTTGATATCTCTTTCAAAGAGACTGCACTGACACAATGGGCTGAATATCCGCCTTCTGTGCGTCGGGTTTCTGACTCATGATCTGCCCGTTCCCGTTCTTGTTGAGGCAGGTGACACACAAAGCTCCTGCTTTCTCCTCATTTCCATGAATTCTACTTGCTGCCCAGGGTGACCCACGCTGATGTCTGTCTGCACATTAACTGGGAGCGAAGTGTGCGTGAGGCTGGTTCGTGTTTCAGCCAGCATTCAGCTTTTAAAGGCAGTCTGTCCCTCTTAAAGGGAAGCTGCACTGAATCACAGGAGGCTGCGTGTGCTGCTGCTGCTGACTGTGAATTCTGCAACTGGAAACAAGGTAAATGGAATACTAGGACAGAGAGAGGGATCTGCAGTTCACGGATGTGCTGCTGGAGGCCTTAGTCATGGAGGGGGACAGGAGGAGGGAGGCCATGTTTTCATGGCGTGGGGCCGAGGCCCTCAAGTAACACTCTCCGATGGGAATGGGAGCAGGTGGCCTGGGAGGTCAATGCAAGAGCTCCGGCCCCGAGGACCTGGCAGCAGAGCCAGAAGAAGTTTAATGAGCTCACACGGGTGATCAATGTCGGTGAATTCATCTCCACATGGCATCTCCTACCCCAACACAACCAACCTCTCACACTGCTCAATGTACCACACCCCCATCACTCACCCATCAGCAATCCCTAACACTCAGGACTCACACCTAACATTCACTTACTCCACCTCACCCTCACACACCTTCCACTGATGCCAGCCTCACACCCACCTCTCAATGCCTCCACATACCTCCAGCTATTCAGCTATGGCAGGCAAATCACCCAAACACAGTGAAACACAATCACTGCCATTCTGCTCTCTCTCTTACAGGACAAGGCGGCCCATAAACACAGGGAGCAGCAGTGTTCCGGCGAGGGCCAAGCATAACTTCATCCCCAGAGCCTGAGGGAGGAGATGGTTCTTCACATCATGGGACCGGCTGTGACAGAGCCCGTAACATCCGGCATCACCGACAGTATTCAGGATGATGCTATGTTCCTGCCTTATGTCCCTTCTTAACTCCCACCTCCACCTCATCCTGCTGTCTGGGATGATGTACAAGCTTCAGATGGTGGGACCATTGACCTCCTGCTTTCCATCCCACCCTCAATCCCTCACCCCAACTTTCCCCTTCTAATTTTATACTTTCCAATGATAACCCAAAACTACCAGCTTTCCAGTCACAGCAGCTCCAGGAGACAGAGAGAGAGCAGCAGCACAGCACTGATGGCGAAGCACCATCACTTGGTCTAATACTCACAGCCAACAGTTCAAATACTTACACTGTGTGTGCTTTAGAGGCTGGTATAGAGTCGGAATCTACACGTGGTGAGTCACCGAGCACGAGTGAGCTGCAGCCAGGCCAGGGGGAAAGGATAGTTCATGTGTCAGCTCACCAGAGGGCGAGGTCACAAACGAGTTATAATACACAGGACTCAGATATGAACATTGCTGGAACTGCATACAGGAGAATGCTGATGGACATGTACACTGAGAGACTTTGTCCATTGACAGGCCTGTCAGACAGTCTGTTATCACTGTTAAGGAACATGGAGGAGTCCGGCTCCAAGATGGCACAGGACATTGCACAGAGATTGAAGCCCATTCTTTCCCCTGTGGAAGTGGTCACTAACTCCATGACATCACTAGCAGACCCAGCCATGATACAATATCTGGTGACTATTGTCTCAGCTTCCACTGCAGCACAGACGGCAGACACCCAACGTCTCAGTGCTGCAATGGAAGCTCAGACTGAGGTCATGAGATCCATGCTTGCTGCCATGCAGGATCAAGCTTCTGTAGTGGGTAGGGCAGATCCCCCTCCTCTTGCCTCTTGACATAGATTCCCCTCTCTGCAGCCTCTGCTCCATTTGTTGGTCATGTTACAGACCCAGAGACACTGTCACTACAGTCCCCAAACCTCGTCCAGAATTGGGTCACAAAGTCCTCTGTCCTGCCTGAATGTCTGCAGCAGCTCACGACACAACGTCCAGAAAAAACATCCAAAGCACCTCCACTAACTTTACAATGGCATTAGCAAGTCAAAAGCCCCTCACCTGTAAGTTCGATGCCTGGTCCTTTGAAATAACAAGTGACTAACACAGGTTGTCAGTGGACATCCACAGACCAAGTTTCAAGGACAGACATCAGCACTGTTGGACTGGTGCACTGACGTCACCTTGAACCCTCCTTACACTAACAGCACATACATAGAACGCCCGGGCAAGTCCCCTGCCCAGCATGGGGCACTGTGTTGGCCACACTAGAAGTGGCCGGCTGTGCAGATAGCATCATTTTATGGATCAAGGTTTCTGTAACATTGGCACCAGCATGAAATTCACAGCCGGGGGAGATAGAGAGAAAAAGCAACGCACTTTCAATGGGGAATTGGGAAAAGAGTTGAAGGCATAAGATTTTCAAGAATATGGGAGATGGACAGGGAAATGGGACTAATTGGAGGGGTGAGGCCATGGAGGGATTCAAACACAAGAATGAAGATATTTAAATTAGGATGCTGCCAGACCGGGAGCCAATGTAGATCAGTGAGCACAGGGGTGATGGGTGATCAGGATTTGGGGTGATGGGTGATCGGGATTTGGTGTATATTAGTTTGCAGGCAGCAGAGTTCTGGATGGTCTGTGGTTTATGGAGGTTTATAACTGGGAGGGTGACCAGGACAGAATTGGAATAGTCATGTGTGGATTTAACAAAAACACGGATGAGGGCTAATGCAGGAGATGTTTTTAGACAGAAGTGGACATGGGTGATATTACAGAAGTGGTATTAGGCAGGTTAAGTGATGGAGAGATCATAGCGATGAACTCAGCTCAGGTACAAATAGAACATAGAGGTTGTAAACTGTCTGGTTCAGCCTCAGACATTGGCTAGCGAGGTCGATATAGACAGTGGATAGGGAGCAGACTTTGTGAGAGAGACTGAAGACAGAGGCTTCAGTAGTCCCAGGATTTACATGACAAGAACAAATGTCAGTGACATATGGTTTATAGATATAATAGTTGGATCCAGAGACTTACCAGGGACACCAATAATAGCGAGGATGGGATAGTAGATCGTTTGAATCATCTTTAGTGCACAATAGATTCGCATTTCTAATGTTCTCCAATAATAATCTGCAGTAACTTCGCCAAACCAATAGGATAAACTCTTGCTGCCCATTTTTGTAAAATTCCAATCTATTGTTCTCAGATTCTGATCAATCCTTTCCCAATCTCTGGAGCTGCTGTTAGTGTGGGGGTGATGCTCCCGGCTTGGAATAACACATTGAAAGAAATCCCTTATTAATGGAAGTGGAAAACTCTCCAATGACTCAATTCGGGTGCATGGAGACTGACATTAATTACACACACTGAACAAACAGATTCAGTTAACACCTGTCAAACCAACATTTAGTGTTCCAAAATAAAGTAGAACATTTAGCCAGACTGGATGTTATGTATGAGGGTTGTTAAGGGAAGGAGTGGTGGAGTCTCTGGCCAGAAGCTTTCACTCCTCCTTGGCTATGGGAGTAGTGGCAGGGGAGTGGAGTACTGTAAATGATACACCCTGTTTAAAAAAAATGAGATTGGATAAACCCTGTAACTTCTGACCAATCAGTCTAATGTCGGCGATTGGAAATTTCTAGAGGCCATAACCCAGCTCAAAAATATATCTTTCTTGGAAAAACATCTGATAATAAATGACAAACAGGATGGATAGCTTGATAACCAATCATGTCTGATAATCGTGATCAAGTTAGTTGATGACATAACTGTGAGTGTTGATGAGGGCAGCTTGTTTCGTGTTATGTATATGAACTTTCAAAAGGCCTGTGATCAAATGACATTTCATAGACTTGTTATGAAAAATGGAAGACATGGATTAATGTGACAGTGATAGTGTGGATATGACACTGACTCAGGGACAGAAAGCAGACAGAAGTGGTGAACAGACATTGTTTATTCTGGGGGAGGAGAATATACAGTGATGTTTCTCAGGGGTCAGTATTAGAACCAGTGCTGTTCCTGACATATAGATAGGTGCATGATATCGACGTAAATGTAAAAATAAACAATTTCAACTCCTGCAGATGGCATGAAACTTATAAGTAAGGGTAACAAAGGCGCAGACCACAGAATTATCCAACCTCACAGACTGTATATAATTTTTTATTTATCATGGACTCTCATCCAACACCAATGTATTTCTCACTGTAATTTATTTGTGTGTGATTCTCGTGTGAGTGTGTGCGTGAATGAGCAGCGTACATGTTTATTATTTTATTCAGATCCAGTTTAGATTGTTAAGTATAATAAACTCACCTCTTGTTTAATCTCAGGAAAACCTGTCTGACTGGTTCTTACATGAGCACAATAGAGGTATAAGGTAAAATACTCACTGAGGTGGTCAGCACGTCCAATGCGAAAAAAAAATAAACCCTATTGTGGTCAAATGATAGATCGGACAAGAGGGGATATGGGACCCCTCCTCACATGGCTGTAACAGAAATTGATTGTAACCCAATGACAAACGAGAAATTAGAAGGAGGTAAAACAATTGATTCCCAGAAAAAAAAATGAAGATTTCAATGTAGGTTTTATTGTGGCTTTCGCTGCTACAGCACTAAAAAGTTCACATTCGGAGACAGTACCATCCTGAGCCACAGCTCATGAAAATATGAACAGATGAATTAGGATCACGAGTAGGCCACTCGGCCCCTCAAGCCTGCTCTGCCATTCAATAAGGTCATGACTAATCTGATTGTAAACTCGACTTCACATTTCCACCTGCCCCCGATCACCTTTCACCCTTTTCCTTATCAGTAATCTATCTACCTCTGCCTTACAAATATTCAAAGACTCTGCTTCCAGCGCCTTTTGAGGAAGAGATTTCCAAAAACACACGACCCTCACAGGAAAAAAATCTCCTCATCTGTGTGTTATATGGGTGACACCCCCCCCCCCCCACGCCTTATTTTTAAATAGGGACCCCTAATTCTAGATTCTCCCACAATGGGAAACATCCTTTCCACATCCACCCCGTCAAGACGCCTCAGAGTCCTATATGTTTCAATCAAGTCGCCTCTTACTCTTCTAAAGTCCAGCGGATACAAGCCTAACCTGTCCAATATTCCCTTATAAGACGGCCCGCCGATTCCAGGTATCAGTCTAAATAGCCTTCTCTGTACTGCCCCCAATACATTTACATTATTCCATTAACAAGGAGACCAATACTGTACACAATACTCCAGATGTGGTCTCACCAATGCCCTGTAAAACTGAAGCATGACCTCCATACTTTGCTATTCAATTTCTCTTGCAGTAAACAATAACATTCTATTAGTTTTCCAATTACGTGCTGTACCTGCACAGTAGCCTTTTGTGATTCATGCACTTGGACACCCAGATCCCTCTGCATCTCAGAGCACTGCAATCTCTCACCATTTAGATAACAGGCTTCTTTCTTATTCTTCTTGCCAACATGGACAATTTCACACTTTCCTGCAGTATACTCCATTTTCCAGGTCTTTGCCCACTCTCTTAACCTATCTGTATTCCTTTGCAGTCCCCTATGTCCTGTTCACAACTTAGTTTCCTACATATCTTTGTGTCATGGGAAAATATAGCAATTCGGTCCCTTCATCCAATTAATTTATATAAATTGTAAAAATTTGAAGATCCCTTTGGTACACCACTCGTTTCATCTTGCCAACCAGAAAATTACCTATTTATGCTGACACACTGTTTCCTGTTAGCTAGTCAATCTTCTTTCCATACCAATATTTTACCCCCGACACCATGAGCTTTTATTTTCAGCGATAAACTTTGATGTGGCATCTTATCAAATGCCTTATGGAAATCTAAGTCCAGTACATCCACCGGTTCCCCTTCATCCACAGCACATGTAACTCCATCAAAGAAATCCAACAAACTGATTAAACATGATTTAACTTTCATAAATCCATGTTGATTCTGCCTGATTACCTCGATTTGTTCTGAGTGCCGGCTATACCATGCCTAATAATATCTTCTAAATTTTTCCCCAAGACAAATGTCTCGCTAACTGGCCTGGAGTTTCCTGCTTTCTGTCTCCCTCCTTTTTGAATAAAGGAGTTATATTGCCAATAAAGGAGTTACATACAGAGTGAAGTAACTTGGTACAGGTTAAACGCCCTGTCTGCTGAAAAGTTGAGTAATGTAGCCGGAAGGTTAGGGATTACACTCCGTCCAAAAGCTAGGGAATGCGTAATCGTAAGACTTGTGGCCAACCATTTTTCACTTGAAGCTGAAGGCTCAAACAGGGTTAGAATCACGAACAGATAGAGTAATGTTAGCTAAGGTAAAACTAGAACAGAAAGGACTAGAATTAGAATTCCAGAGAGAGCGAGAAAGAGCAGAGTGAGTGTCAAGAAAAGGAAAAAGTAAGAGTGTTCCAGAAGGAGAAGGAGGAAAGGGAGTTATGGCGGCTCAAACAACTAGATGAAGACTCAGTACAACCAGTGAAGGCACAGCTAGTGAGGGAGCTGCTCCTAGCTCAGGACCATGTGCTGAGCTCTTAAAGTTCTCCCAGTTCATTCTAAAGTTCAATGAGGAGGATGTGGCAGCACTTTTCTTTCCTTTTAAAACATTTTCAAAGCAACTGCAATGACCGTCAGAGAACTGGACTCTGGTTTTACAAAATAAAATGACAGGAAAGATGAAAGTTCATCAGATTATGAGAGGACTGAAATTGCTATCCTGGGCCCATATGAGATAGTACTGGAGCTGGACCAGCAGAAATTAAGAATCTTTGTAAAGCAGCCTGACCAAACCTACCTGGCGTTTGAAAGAGTTAAGCAATTTCGGAACATTGGAACATAGGAGCAGCAGTAGGACATCGAGCCTGTTCCACCATTCAATATGATAATAGCTGATCATCCACTTCAATGCCTTTTTCCGACACAATCCCCATTTCCCGTTATGTCACTGGTATTTAGGCCGAGGCATTGAGGAACAGAGTCGGGACGTCATGTTACAGTTGTGCAGAACTTGGTTAGGCCGCATTTGGAGTATTGTGGGCAGTTCTGGTCGTCGCACTACACAAAAGATGTGATTAAGCTAGAGAGGGTGCAGAAAAGATTCACAAGGATATTGCCTGGTTTGAAGGGTTTGAGTTATAAAGAGAGACTGGATAGGCTGGGTCTGATTTGCCTGCAGTGGAGGAGGCTGAGAGGAGACATGATAGAGCTATATAAAATTAAGGGAGGCATAGATAGGGTAGATAGCCAGAGTCTGTTTCCCATGGTTGCGGTGACTAAAACTAGAGTGCGTAGATTTAAGGTGAGAGGGAGGAGGTCGAAAGGGATCAAAGGGGTAAATGTTTCACACAAAGAATAGTGGGTATTTGGAATGATCTGCCTGAGGAGGTGGTGGAGGCAGGAAAAGTAGTGACATTTAAGAGGCATCTGGACAGGTACTTGAATGAACAAGGCATAGAGGGATATGGAATTAATGCAAGCAGTTGGGATCAGTATAGATCAGCATTATAGTCAGCCGAGACGCGGTGGGCCGAAGGGCCTGTTTCTATGCTGCACGACTCAATGACTCCATTTAGAAATCTGTTAATCTCTGCTTTAAACATACTCAACAACTGAGCTTCCACAGCCCTCTGGGGTAGAGAATTCCAAAGATTCACAACCCTCTGAGAAAAGGCATGTCTCCTCATCTCTGTCCTAAGTGGATTTCCACTTATTTTGAAATTATTTCCCCTGGTTCTAGATTCCCCAACCAGGGGAAGCATGTTAGCTGCATCTACCCTGTCTATCACTTTCAGTATTTTGTAGGTTTCAATGAGATCACCTCTCATTCTTCGAAACTCTAGAGAATACAGGCCCAGTTTCCCCAATCTCTCTTCATGGGATGGTCCTGCCATCTCGGGAACAAGTCTGATGAACCGTCTTTGCACTCCCTCTATGACCATAACATCCTTCCTAAGGTAAGGGGACCAAAACTGCACACATTACTCCAGGGGCAGTCTAACCAAGGTTCCATACAATTGCAGCAATACGTCACTACTACTGCACTCAAATCCACTTCAATAAAGGCTAACATACCATTAGTCTTCCTAATTGCTTTCTGCACCTGCATGTTTGTTTTCAGTGACTTATTGACGAGGACATCCAGGTCCCTTCGTACAACTACACTTTCTAATCTCTTACCGTTTAAGAAATACTCTGCACATCGGTTCCTGCTACCGAAGTGGAAAATCTCACATCTTTCCACATTATATTTCAACTGCCATGTTCTTCCCCACTCACGAAGTCTGTCCAAATCCCTTTGAAGCCGTCTTGCATCTTCCTCGCAACACTCATTCCCATCTAGTTTACTGGCATCTGAAAACCTGGAAATATTACATTGGTCCCCACATCCAAGTCATTGATACATATTGTGAAGAGCCGGGTCCCAAGCACTGATCCCTGCAGTACCCCACTAGTCACAGCCTGCCAAGGCAAGAATGACTCATTTATTCCTACTCTCTGCTTTCTGCCTGTTCTTCTTCTTTGGTCCTCCTTATCTCGAGAGACAATGGATACGCGCCTAGAGGTGGTCAGTGGTTTGTGAAGCAGCGCCTGGAGTGGCTATAAAGGCCAATTCTAGAGTGACAGGCTCTTCCACAGGTGCTGCAGAGAAATTTGTTTGTCGGGGCTGTTGCACAGTTGACTCTCCCCTTGCGCCTCTGTCTTTTTTCCTGCCAACTACTAAGTCTCTTCGACTCGCCACATTTTAGCCCCGTCTTTATGGCTGCCCGCCAGCTCTGGCGAATGCTGGCAACTGACTCCCACGACTTGTGATCAATGTCACAGGATTTTATGTCGCGTTTGCAGACGTCTTTAAAGTGGAGACATAGGCGGCCGATGGGTCTGATACCAGTGGCGAGCTCGCTGTACAATGTGTCTTTGGGGATCCTGCCATCTTCCATGCGGCTCACATGGCCAAACCATCTCAAGCGCCGCTGACTCAGTAGTGTGTACAAGCTGGGGATGTTGGCCACCTCGAGGACTTCTGTGTTGGAGATATGGTCCTGCCACCTGATGCCAAGTATTCTCCGGAGGCAGCGAAGATGGAATGAATTGAGACGTCGCTTTTGGCTGACATACGTTGTCCAGGCCTCGCTGCCATAGAGCAAGGTACTGAGGACACAGGCCTGATACACTCGGACTTTTGTGTTCCGTGTCAGTGCGCCATTTTCCCACACTCTCTTGGCCAGTCTGGACATAGCAGTGGAAGCCTTTCCCATGCGCTTGTTGATTTCTGCATCTAGAGACAGGTTACTGGTGATAGTTGAGCCTAGGTAGGTGAACTCTTGAACCACTTCCAGAGCGTGGTCGCCAATTCTGCCTGTTAACTAATCCTTAATCCATGCCAGTACATTATCTCCTATCCCTTGTGCTTCAATTTTACTAAACAACCTCCTGTCGGGGACTTTATCAAAAGCCTTCTGAAAATCCAATTATCCCACGTCTACCGACTCCCCTTTATCAAATCTGTGCGCAACATCCTGAAATAACTCCAACAGGTTCGTCAAACATTGTTTCCCATTTATATATCCATGTTGACTCTGCCCAATCAGATCCATTTATCACATTCTTTGGAATAGAGTATAGCTTGTTCCCAGCGACTGATGTAAGGCTAACATGTCTGTAGTGCCCTGTTTTCTCTCTCCATCCATTCTTAAATAATGGGGAGACATTTTCTATCTTCTAATCTACAGGAACAGTTCCAGAATCTACAGAATATTGAAAGATATTCACCAATGTATCCACTATTTCCAAAGCTACCTCTTTCAACACTCTGGGATGTAGAATATCAGGACCTGGGGACTTGTCAACCTTCAGCTTTATTAATTTCTCCAAGACAACCTTCTTCCTCATACTAATTTCCTTCACTTCCTCAATCTCCCTAGTCCCTTAGATCTCTAACTCTGGGAGATTTCTTGTATCTTCCTCAGTGAAGGCAGACACAAAGTAATCATTTAGCTTCTCTGCCATTTCTCTATTCCCCATTATAAATTCTCTTGACACTGCCTGTAATGGACACACATTTGGCTTAGCTAAACTTTTCCTTTTTCCGTACCTATAGAGGATTTTACAGTCCATTTTGTGTTTGTTTTTGGCCAGTGATATGAGCGCTCAAGATAGAGCCCACATATGAATACCTCAGAGCGGTGACCCTCGTCGAGGAGTTCACAAACTCGCCCCCTCGCATTAAACCCCACATAGAGGGCCAGAAGGTTCACAGATATTCTGGCTGATGATTTTTCCCTTGTACGCAAAGCCTTAACCCCAGAGGGAACTCCGTTCCTCGTCACCCCAAAGATCCGAGAATAAAAGGTGGAAGGGTGATCGGAGTCCGAGCAGCCATGGGCAAGAACGAAAAGCGGGACAGACAAGGGTCCATCCTCAGGCCAAATAGGACGGTACTGAGAGCAGGAGTAATGGCTGAAGATCTGTATGTTTTCACTGGAATAAGGCAGATCACTATCGAGATGACTAATGGACGTGACGGGGAAACCTGTAGGATTAATCAGGGTCCACCAGAGCAGTGCAGGTAAATGGGCCCTGATGGAAAGCACAGCAGATCAGGCTGTGCGTTTAACTGTCACAGTCAGACCCAGTAAACCTACCACCGAGCGTGTGGAAAACTTAACAAAATCCCAGAGTTACCAGGATTTTGTATTCCAAGGAAAAGTGACCCCATACCCCTCGAGTGAGGCAAGCAAGCCCATCGTCATAGTGAGGGATACAGGGGCCACCCAATCCCTTCACCTGGGAAAAGGCATCACCTTTCCTCCAGAGAGTACAGTGAATGCTGGAGTGTGAGTGAATGCTATCGGAAGACAGTATATGTCCATATCTTTATATCAGCTGCACTTGGAGTGTGACCCAGTTTCAGGACCTGTAACCATGGGAATTGTACCTAGATTACTGGTGTATGGGTCGACCTGCTCCTGGGTAATGATCTGACAAGGGAAAAGGTGGCAGCTTCCCCAGTAGTTCTTGAGACACCAAAAGAGGTCAGAGAGACAGAAGTTACAGAAGAAGGTCCCAGGCATTCTCCCTGATTGTGTGGTGACTCGGTCCATGGCCAAACAATCTCCTGAACTTACACAGCAGACGGATGACCCTACTGTCTGGTTGTCTGAAGCCTTCTTTGTGAAGTTAGAGGACCCAAAGTGTGTGTTAAACAGATCGTCCTTAGTTGAGTCTCTGTGCTAAAAAAAAGCACAGACTGCCCAAACCAAAACTGAAGCAGAGGGAGTTGCAGAGTGCTACTATTTAAAGAATGAGGAGCTGATGTGGCAGTGGAGACCTGCTCACAGACCTGCGGATGAAGACTGGACAGTGGTTCACCGCATAGTGGTGCCGCTGGGGCCCCTTACAGAAATATTAAGAATGTCCCACGAACATCCACTGACTGGATATGTCAGTGTACGAAAAATCTAAGACCGCATAAGAGAACATTTAGACTGGCCACAACTCACAATTCACCAAAGAGAAGGACTTGGTGGATGATAAGCCAATGGAAGGGAGTGTAGATAGTCTAGGTCATGTCGTTATCAAAAAGGAGGCGTTGGGCCTCTTGCAAAGCATTAAGGTAGATAAGTCCCCAGGACCTGATGGGATCTACCCCAGAATACTGAGGGAGGCAAGGGAAGAAATTGGTGGGGCCTTGACTGAAATCTGTGCATCCTCATTGGCTACAGGTGAGGTCCCAGAGGACTGGAGAACAGCCAATGTTGTTCCTTTGTTTAAGAAGGGAGGCAAGGAAAATCCAGGAAATTATAGGCCGGTGAGCCTTACGTCAGTGGTAGGGAAATTATTAGAGAGCATTCTTCGGGACAGGATTTACTCCCATTTAGAAACAAACGAACTTATTAGCGAGAGGCAGCACGGTTTTGTGAAGGGGAGGTCGTGTCTCACTAACTTGATTGAGTTTTTTGAGGAAGTAACGAAGATGATTGATGAAGGAAGGGCAGTGGATGTTGTCTACATGGACTTCAGTAAAGCCTTTGACAAGGTCCCTCATGGCAGACTGATACAAAAGGTGAAGTCACACGGGATTAGAGGTGAGCTGGCAAGATGGATACAGAACTGGCTCGGGCATAGAAGACAGAGGGTAGCAGTGGAAGGGTGTTTATCTGAATGGTGCGCTGTGACTTGTGGTGTTCGGCAGTTCTGTGACCTTTGCTGTTTGTAGTGTCAGGGATAAATGATTTGGAGGAAAATGTAGCTGGGCTGATTAGTAAGTTTGTGGACAACACAAATATTGGTGGAGTCGTGGGTAGTGATGAGGATTGTCAAAGGATACAGCAGGATATAGATCGGTTGGATACTTGGGCGGAGAAATGGCTGATGGAGTTTAATCCGGACAAATATGTGGTAATGCATTTTGGAAGGTCTAATGCAGTGGGACGTATACAGTCAATGGCAGAACCCTTAGGAGTATTGACAGGCAGAGAGATCTGGGCGTGCAGGTCCACAGGTCGCTGAAAATGGCAACGCAGGTGGATAAGGTAGTCAAGAAGGCATACGGCATGCTTGCCTTCATCGGTCGGGGCATAGAGTATAAAAATTGGCAAGTCATGCTGCAGCTGTACAGAACCTTAGTAAGGCCACACTTAGAATATTGTGTGCAATTCTGGTCGCCACACTACAAGAAGGACGTGGAGCCCTTGGAGAGGGTCCAGAAGAGGTTTACCAGGATGTTGCCTGGTATGGAGAGCATTAGCTATGAGGAGAGGTTGGATAAACTCGGAATGTTTTCACTGGAACGACGGAGGTGGAGGGGCGACATGATGGAGGTTTACAAAGTTATGAGTGGCATGGACAGAGTGGATGGTTAGAAGCTTTTTCCCAGGGTGGGAGAGTCAGTTACTAGGAAAAATAGGTTTACGGTGAGAGGGGCAAAGTTTAGAGGCGATGTGCGAGGCAAGTTCTTTACACAGAGGATGGTGAGCACCTGGAATTTGCTGCCGGTGGAGGTGGTGGAAGCAGGTACGATAGCGACGTTTTAAGAGGTATCTTGACAAATACATGAATAGGATGGGAATGGAGGATACAGTCCCCGGAAGTGCAGAAGATTTTAGTTTAGGCAGGCATCAAGATCGGCGCAGGCTTGGAGGGCCGAATGGCCTGTTCGTGTGCTGTACTGTTCTTTGTTCCACGAAGATGTGGTTGAGCTCTGTAAAACTGGTCACATGTGCCAGGTTGTGCGGAAGCCACAACCGGCAATAAAACCTGCATCCCTAATTCCCATACGGTTTTTGGGGATCCCTTCAGCAGAGTGCTGGTGGATTGTGTGGGACACCTGCTGAAAGCAAAGTGGCGTCTACCAGTATCTTCTCACCATTATGGACGTAGTGGACCAATACCCAGAGGCCATTCCCCTGAGGAGCTATCTCAGCCAATGTAGTGGTGGAGGGTCTGAACCAATTCTTTACACGATATGGGTTGCCTGCTGAGATCCAGATGGACCTGGGCACACATTTAATGTACAGTATTTTTGAAAATGTCATGGGTAATCTGAACATAACCCAGCAAAACCCCTGAGCCTACCACCCGCAGTCACAACGGGCTTTGGAGCGGTACCACCAGACCCGAAAGGCAATGATCAGCTCATACTGCTATGAGTAACCCTATGACTTTGACAAAGGGCTGGGATTTCTCCTGTTGGTTACCAGGGACTTATCCAGTGATTCCACTGGCTTTAGTCTCTTTGAATCAGTTTATAGACACGAGAGGACAGATCCTCTTTAACTAATCAAGGAGAAGTTTTTGGGACACGGGGATGAGTCTTCCATGTTAGACAACATTTCCATGCTCTGGGAATAGTTCACGAGAGCCTGTGCAATGGCTCAGGAATACCTAAAAACCTCCCAGATAGCTATGAAAATGAAAGCAGGCAAAAATGCCGCGGCCAGAACATTTCAGAACAGAGACCATGTATTGCTATTCCTCCCAATGCATAGTGAACCCCTTAAAGCCCAGTTCAGTGGTCCATGTCGAGTGGCATACGGAATAGTCAGGTAAATTATTTAATTGACACAGCAGACCAAAGGAAAAAAAGTGAAGGCTGTGGAGGGGACAGACAAGTACAGATCTGTCAGACAGTCAGGAGGGAAGGATTGAAAAGGACAGTGAGGACACGTTAGAGGAGGGCCAGGAGGATTCCCAACTAGAACCCCCTACTCTCCAATTAGCCAACCCTGAAATGTTAGAGAAATTAGACCACACGATCTCCTCCTTAAATACAGGACAAACAGGTACCCTGAAAAGGCTGCCAACAGCATTTGCAGAAACATGCAAGGACAAAGGAAGGTTTCCAAAAAGGTAAGACAATGGTGAGGGAGATGGCTGACCTAGTGGAAGTGATACAGGAGAGTGCAGTGAAAGCCGGACAGACACTTGTGAGCACTAATGTCCCAGAGGACATAGGGCAGATCAGAAAAATAATCCTCCCCATAGTAATGAGAAAAGGGAAGGGTAAACACCCTAAAGTGAACAGCACTTGTGTACCTCACCAGAAAGCTAAAAGTGAGGTCAGTGTGGATCTACCCATTGAAGAACCCAATGATCAGATCCCAAACCCAAAGCTCATCAAACGCAACAATTTCAAAGCAGAACTCGGCAAGAACAAAGGCCCAGATGAAACCTCAAACACCTCACAGGGGCGAAAATAAACAATGCATTACACACTGTCGTTTTTGGGAGAAAGGTTATCAAGGTGCAGGAACCTGAATGATTCAAGCTTCATTGCAAGAGAGAAAAAAAAGCAATGTAATCGCTGATGAATTGTCCAGGGTGGAACCCGACACGTAACCATCCCAGACAAAACTCCAACGCAATTAAGTCAGCACAACTGTAACAGACAATGTCAGCTGCAGTAATTCTAAGATGAATGTGTCAATTTGAGAAGTTATTATTGAGATTGAATGTGTGTTTCCCTCTATTTCTTCCCACAATTATGTAATGAAATGTTCCTGTTATCACATTTCTTTCCGTGTGCTGCAGCGGTGTCAAGATAATACAATTAGTCAAATGAGGAATTTTAATTCATCGGCTGGAAACTTACAGTAAACTTTAATGGAAAAAATCCTACAGTTAGCCTTGAAAAATCTGGGAGCCAAGATTGCCACCGCAATTGGTATCTGAAACACCTTTTCACATTCCAAGATCTTCAACAGGAGACACATGTCTGATGAGCGTGGAGCGAAAACGTTGGCTTGCTCTAGTTATCGAATTACCGTAGATTGCATTCATTAACACGGCATACAAGACCTCCCTGATACATTGACTTTAAAAGAACAAACTCTTCCAAGTGTAAATACTGGTATCCTGAGTCCTGGGGAGATAGAAGTTCCTAACCTTGAATCACATTATCAGTGACCAGAGAACACAGTGAATCAGGCATGCGGCCTTCTGTCCATCTCTCTGAAAGCTGGGAGTTTCCCCTGGACAAAGACAGACAAGTCAGTGGTTCAAACTGTGTACAAGCAGAAGGACTGTATCCCCCCTCTCTCTCTCCGTCTCTCTGTCAAGATAACAACATACGTTTGAAAAACACATGTGACTGTGGACCCTCCAAGCCGACAGATTACTGCAGAGAGAGACACCAGGGGAAGAAAGCCACCCACAAGTCTGCCACCAAGAAAACACTGAGCCACATGGGCCAGCAACAAAGGGCATTTTGACCAGCCAAATACTTTAAGAATACAAATTGAGCCGGAAGACCACCGAATCTACCAACATCACAGAATGAGTATACTCCAATCCAACCACAAATGTACTTCTCACTCTGTAATATCGTTGTGTGTGATTCGCGTGAGTGTGTGTGTAAGTGTGTGGTGTACTTTTTATGATTTTATTTCGATCGGGTTTAGATTGTTAAGCATAATAAACTCACGTCTTCCGTGTTTAAACTCAAGAGAAACTGTCCGATAGGTTCCTTCACCATCACATCAAAGGGAAACGGTAAAATACTCACTGAGATGGTTAGCACATCCACTCTCTAAAAAGGACAAACCCTATTGCAGTCAAATAAGAGGAAGGACAAGAGAAGCGACTGTGACCCCTCTTCACCTGGCCGAAACAATAGGCAGGGTTGCGGATGGAGCGAATATGGGAATGAACTCAGATCAGCATTAAATAGATAGCAGAGGTTGTAAACTTCCTGGTTCAGCCTTAGACAATTGCCAGTGAGGGAATGTAGATCTGAATAGGGAATAGAGTTTGTGACAGAAACTGAAGACACGATTTAAATGACAAGAACGCCAAATCCGTGAAATATGGTTTATAAAACTAATAGTTGGATACAGAGACTTACCAGGGACACCAATAATAGCGGGGATGGGATAATAAATCGATTGAATCATCTTCAGAGCATAAAGGATACGCCGTTCAAATGTTATCCAACCATAATCTGCAGTGTGCCAGTAAAACCAATTGGAGAAACTCCTGCTGTCCTTTGTTGTAACATTCCAATCTATTGTTCTCAGTTTCTGACCCATTGTTGTAACATTCCAATCTACTGTTCTCAGTTTCTGACCCATTGCTGTAACATTCCAGTCTATTTTGTTCTCAGTTTCTGATCTGTCCTCTCGCTCTCTCTCTGGAGCTGCTGATCCCTGTTAATGCCAGCGGTGATGTTCCCGCTGACAATATGGGATAATACATTGAAAGGAGCCCCTTATTAATAGAAGATGGAAACCCTCCAGTGACACAATTAGGGTCCATGGAGACTGACATTAATTACAGTCACTGAACAAACAGGTTCAGTTAACTCCTTTCAATCCAACACTTTTTGTACCACAATAAAGTAGAACATTTATCCAGTCTGGATAGGATATCTGAGGTTCAATGAGGGAAAGAAATGTGGAAACAGCAGCAGCACTGGTCAGAATCTTCGAATCCTCCTTGGATATGGGCGTGGTGACAGAGGACTGGAAGGCTGAAAATTTACACCTTATTTACAAAAGGAGAGGTTGGACAAACCCTGTAACTACTGACCAGTCAGTCCAATGTTGGTGGTTGGAAACTTCTAGAGGCCGTAACCCAGCACGAAGCACTTGTTGCCTGTAAAATCATGGGTTAATAAATGACAAGCAGCAGAGATAGGTTAACGGAAAATCATTTGCTAATCTTGATCGAGTTCGTTGCGGACATAACTGTGAGTGTTAATGAGAATAGCGAGTTTCATGTAATGGAATCATAGAAACAAAGAAAGGTTAAGGCACAGAAAGAGGCCAGCCGATAAACGAACCATCTATTCTAATCCCACCTTCCAGCATTTGTTTAATAACCCTGCAGATTGCAGAACTTGAGCTGCATATCCAGACTTCATTTGAATAGGTTGAGGGTCCCTGCATGAACTACCCTTTCAGGCAGTGAGTTCCAGACTCACACCAACGCAGGGGACACAGTACTGAGCCTTGTGGAACGCCACTGGAAACATCCCTCCAATTTCTAAAATACCCTGAACAATTACCCTTTGTTTCCTGCCCCTGAGCAAATTTCCTATTTCTGGGTGAACAAGTGTTTTCCTCAACTCCCCTCTAATCTTTCCACCAATCATTTTAAATCTATGCCCCCTCATCGCTGACCTCTCTGCTAAGGTGGATAGACCATTCACCTCCACTCCATCTAGGCCCCTAAAAATGTTGTACATTTCAATCAGATCTCCCCTAAGCCTGCTCTGTTCCAAGGAGAACAACCCTAGCCTATCCAATCTTTCCTCATAGCTGCATTTTTCCAGTCCTGGCAACATCCTCGTAAATCTCCTCTGTACCCTCTCTGGTGCAATTACATCCTTTCTGTAATGAGGTCACCAGAACTGCACACAGTACTCAGGTTGTGGTCTACCCAAAGAGTTATACAGTTCCAGCATAACCTCTGTGCTCTTATATTCTATACTTTGGCTAATAAAGGAATTGATTCCATATGCCTTCTTAACCACCTTATCGACCTGTCCTGCTACCTTCAGGTATATGTGGACATTGACTCCAAAGGTCCCTCACATCCTCTACACTTCTCAAATGTTCCCATTTATCGTATATTCCTTTGCCTTGTTTGACCTCCTCAATGACATCGCCTCATGCTTAATCAGGTTGAATCCCATTTGGCACTTTTCTGCCATCGATATCTTCCTGCAGCCTACAGCTATCCTCCTCACTATATACTACATGGCCAATCTGTGTGTCATCGACAAACCTCTTGATCATGCTTCTACATTTACGTCCAAATCGTTAATATATACCACAAACAGCAGGGGACCCAGTACTGAGCCCTGTGGAGCGCCACTGGAAGCAGCCCTCCAGTCAATAAAACACCCGTCAACAATTACACTTTGTTTCCTGCCACTGAGCCAATTTGGTATCAACCTGGCTGTATTTCCCTGGATTACATGGGATTTTATTTTTTTAACCAGTCTGACATGTGGGACCTTGTCAAAAGCCTTGATAAAAAATCCATGTAAAACCCATGAACTGCACTACCTCATCTATCTTCCTTGTTACTTCTTCAAAAAATTCAATCAAGTTGGTCAAACTGGAGCGTCCCTTAACAAATCCATGCTGACTATCCTTGATTAGCCTGTGCCTTTCTAACAGACAGTTTAACCTGTCTCGCAGAATAGATTCCAATAATTTGCCCACTACTGAGGTTAGACTGACTGGCCTGTAATTTTTCAGTCTCACCCTGGCTCCCTTTATAAACAGAGGTATAATGTTAACAGTACTCCAATCCTCTGGCACCACACCTGTACCCACTGACGACTGGAAAATGATGGTCAGACCCTCTGCTATTTCCTCTCTTGCTTCTTTTAACAGCCTAGGATGCATTTTATCTGGATCTGGTGACTTATCAACTTTCAAGGATGCTAATCCCATTAATACTTCCTCTCTCCCTATGTATATCACATCAAATACTTCATATTCCTCCTCCTTAGCTACAATATCTGCATCATACCCCTCTTTTGTAACGTGAAACACGTATTCATTAAGAACCATACCAACATCTTCCACCCCTGCACATGCATATGCAATTATGTATATACACTTATGTATACAGACTTTCAAAAGGCCTGTGATCAAATGGCATTTCACAGACTTGTTATGAAAGTGGAACACATGGATTAATGTGACAGTGATAGTGTGGATATGACACTGACTCAGGGACAGAAAGCAGAGAGAAGTAGTGAACAGACATTGTTCAGACTGGTGGAGGAGGGGGAGTATACAGTGCAATTTTTCAAGGGTTCAGTATTAGAACCAGTACTCTTCTTGACTTATAGATAAATTGATACATGACAAAGACTTACGCGTGAAGAGCAGAGTCTCAACATTTGCATAAGCCAGTGGTTAGCACTGCAGCCTCACAGCTCCAGCGACCCGGGTTCAATTCTGGGTACTACTTGTGTGGAGTTTGCAAGTTCTCCCTGTGTCTGCGTGGGTTTCCTCCGGGTGCTCCGGTTTCCTCCCAGATGCCAAAGACTTGCAGGTTGATAGATAAATTGGCCATTATAAATTGCTCCTAGTATAGGTAGGTGGTAGGGAAATATAGGGACAGGTGGGGAAGTGGTAGGAATATGGAATTAGTGTAGGATTAGTATAAATGGGTAGTTGATGGTCGGCACAGACTCGGTGGTCCGAAGGGCCTGTTTCAGTGCTGTATCTCTAAATAAAAAATAAATAAATAAATAGTAACCTGTGTGAAGGATAGTAGCTGCTTCAGCAGGAGGACATGGACAGTCAGATGATGAAATGAGAATACACATGGTGAATGAAATTTAACACATAGAATTGGGGAAGTGATTATTTTGTGAGGGAGAATAAGGGGAGTGAATAGAAACTAAACTGCACCATTTAAAAGATGGTACCGGAGCACAGAGACTGGGTGCGTATGTACACAAATCTTCAATGGTGGCTGGATAAGTTGTGAAGATTTTAAAAAGGCATCCGGGATCCTTAGCTTTATAACTAGAATCAAAGAATTAAAAAAAAAAACACAAGAACATTCCGCTAAGACTGGAAATGACTGTTTGAGCCTCAGCCGGGATATTGTTTCCAATTCTGGACACCACACTTTATGAAGATTTCAGGGCCTTGGAGATGGTACCTAGGCGTTATACTAGAATGGTAACAGGGATGAGGGACTTCAGTTATGGGGAGAGAATCTGGGATTATTCTCCTTAGAGCAGAGAAGCTAAAAGGGAGATTTAATAGAGGGGCTGAAAATGATGATGTGTTTTGCTAGAATAAATAAAGATAATCTGGTTTGACTGGATGAAGGGTCAGTAACCAGAGAACACAGTTTAATGTTGATTAACAAAAAACAGAGGAGAGATGAGGAGATTTTCTTTTCTTTACACAGCGAGTGTTTATGATTTGGAATTCACTTCCTGAAAGGGTTGTGGAAGCAGATTTAACAGAAACGTTCAAAAGGGAATTGGATCAATACTAACAGGGTGATTTACTGGACTGGGAGAAAAGAACAGGGGAGAGGAATAATTGAAAATTTCCTTCAAACAGCTGGAAATGGGACGATTTGTTAAATGGTCTCCTCCTGTGCTGTGTAATTCTCTGACTGTCTGATAACAGAAAGCATTGAGTACGTATCTCATGTGCACAATTGACTTTCAGCAGTTTTTAATCCCGAGATTAATTGTTACTTGTTTTCTGCTGAAGACAACAGCAGAAAGACAGATACAAGGAGCTGGTGAGATAAATTGTGTTGACAATTTGTTTATTGGGTTATGACGTCTCACTCTGATCACAGACCTCGCCTGGTTTCAATCCGTCAATTACAAATTCATTGATATTATTACTATTTTATTTCCTGTCTATTTGTTCTCAGGATATGGGTGATACTGACAAGGCCAGCATTACTTCCCCATCCCTGGTTACCATGAGAAAATGGTGAATCTTGAACCACTGCAGTCCCTGTGGTTCTAACAAACAAAATAACATTTAGTATTTTGATGAGACAGTTTCATCACTGGGCATTTCAGAATGAGTTAGGTTTGAACATGAGGATGAGAGTTTTCAAATCAAGATGTTGCCGGAGCAGGGGCCAATGTTGGTCAACGAGCACTGGAGTGATGGATGAACGGGACTTACTTTGAGTTTAGATACAGGCAGCAGAGTTTTAGATGAACACATGTTTGTGGCAGAGTCAGTACAGGTTAGATGCAGAGTAAAGCTCAGTCTGCACTGTCCCCATCAAACACTGCCATGACAGGTACAGCACGGCTTAGATCCAGAATAAAGCTCACTCTACACTGTCCCCCATTAAATACTCGGAGGACAAGTACAGCACTGGGGTTGGCTGCTGCCTAATTTGAGGTGCTGAGTAGTTAACGAAGTTCAGCTGACTGTGGCTGTGTGAATAGCCTTGAAGCTGTGTGACTGCTGCAAGAGGGAGAGACTGAGATTGAAGGAAAGGTTTTTCCACATTGGCAACATGAGTCTGGGGAAAGAGGCTGGGAGAGGAGCTAATTCGATAGCTCTTTCAAAGAGACAGTACTGACACAATGGGCCGAATAGCCTTTTTCTGTGCTGCACCAATCTCTAATTCTATGAGCAAGAGACAAAGAGTGAAGTGACTGAGGGAAAGATAAAAAACGTGAAAGAGGGAAAGGTCAATCGGAAGTGCGAAAAAATCGTGTTTGCATCACTTTTGCAGCAGAGGAGTCATGATCTGCCCGTCCCCGTTCCTGTTGAGACAGGTGACACACAAACATCCTGCTGCCTCCTCATTTCCATGCATTCTACTTACACCACAAAGCGACCCGCGCTGCTGTCTGTCTGCAAGTTTAACAGGGGCCTAACTGTGTGTGAGGCTGGCTCGTGTTTCAGCCAGGCTTCAGCTCTTCAAGGCAGTCTGTCCCTCTAAACGGGAAGTTGCACTGAATCACAGGAGGCTGCCGTTGCTGATTGGGAATGCTGCAATTGGAGACAAGGTCAATGGAATCTAGGACAGAGAGTGGGCTCTGCTGTTCACGGATGTAGTGTTGGAGGCCTTAGCCATGGAGTCTGAAAGGAGGAGAGAGGCCATGTTTCCGTGGAGTGGGCTGGAGACCCTCAAGGAACGTCCTCCGAAGGGAATGGGAGGAGGTGGCCAGGGAGGTCAATGCAAGAGGACTGGCCCTGAGGACCTGGCAGCAGAGCCAGAAGAAGTTTAATGAGCTCACACGGGTGGTCAATGTCAGTGAATACATTTCCACATGACATCTCCTACCCCCAACACCACCAACCTCTCACACTGCTCAATGTTTCACACCCCCATCACTCACCCATCAACAGTCCCTAACACTCAGGGCTAACACCTAACATTCACATACTCCACCTCACCCTCACACACCTTCCACTGATACCAGCCTCACACCCACCTCTCACTGCCTCCACATATCTCCAGCTATTCAGCTATGGTAGGCACATCACCCCAACACAGTGCAACACAATCACTGATATTCTGCCCTCTCTCTTCCAGAACATGGTGGCCGACAGTCACAGAGAGCAGCAGTAAAACCGGCGGGGGCCAGGCAGACCTTTATCCCCTGAGCCAGAGGGAGGAGATGGTTCCTCACATCATGGGACCGGCTGTGACAGAGCCCGTAGCATCCGGCATCACCGAGAGTATTCCGCATGATGTTATGCACCTGCCTTATGTCTCTTCTTATCTCCCACCTCCCCCTCCTCCTGCTGTCTGGGATGATGTACAAGCTGCAGATGGCGGGACCATGAATTCATGCTTTCCATCCCACCCCCAATCTCTCACTCCAACCCTCCTCTTCTGATTTTATACTTTCTAATGACAACCCAAAGCTGCCAGCTTCCCAGTCACAGCAGCTCCAGGAGACAGAGAGAGAGCAGCAGCACAACACTGAGAGTGATGCCCCATCATTTGGTCTGAAACTCACAGTCACCAGATCAAATACTTACACTGTGTGTATCTTAGAGGCTGGTATAAAGTCGGAATCTGCACGTGGTGAGTCACCGAGCACGAGTGAGCTGCAGCCAGGTCGGGGGAAAGGATAGTTCATGTGTCAGCTCACCGGAGGACGAGGTCACAAACGACTTATAATACACAGGACTCAAATGTAAACATTGCTGGAACAGCAGACAAGAGAATGCTGATGGACATGTACACTGAGATACTTTGTCCATTGACAGGCCTGTCAGACAGTCTGTTGTCACTTTCAAGGAACATGGAGGAGTCCAGCTCCAACGTGGCACAGGACATTGCACAGAACTTGAAGCCCATTCTTTCCCCTGTGTAAGTGGTCACTAACTCTATGACTGCAATAGCGGACCCAGCCGTGATACAGTGTCTGGTGAACATTGTCTCAGCTTCCACTGCAGCACAGACGGCAGACTCCCAACGTCTCAGTGCTGCAGTGGAAGCTCAGACTGAGGTCATGAGATCCATGCTTGCTGCCATGCAGGATCAGACTGTTGTCATCATGGCTGTGGATCTCAGTGTTCAAAGGGGTTTGCAGGATCTCACAGCAGTCCAGCAATCTGTGATCCAGTAGATTACTAGGATTGCTGAGGTGTCGCCCCGGGGGAGTGACAGTGTCTGCGTGGAGCATCAACCTGCTGTCCTCTCTCAGGATGACAGTATTTGTTCTCCCTTCACTGTCATTCCACCAGTGTCCTTGCTGTTACCCATCAGCCAGCCCAGGCTGCTGCTGCCCATGTCGAGGTGGTGCAATCCGAATACGAGCCCGTAAGGCCCAGAGCTGCTCGAGGACGTCCTGCAAGGCCATCTGCAGTCTCCCCAGTGAAAGTCAGCAGCCTTGCACCAGCCATGCTGCAGCCATTGTAGAAACACTGTGTAGGAGCAATAGGCAAGTCGAGGGAACCCACCAGACAGGCACTAAGGGAATACACAAGGGTGAATAGTTCAGTTTTGTTTGAATAATTGAATGTGTTGTTGGATAAAGATGTTAATGAAAAGGTTTTTGTTGGTGTTTTTTATTGCAGGATGGTGACCAACGGGACACTGTGATGGGGCGTCTCAGATGGGTGTAATGGTGGAGAATGGGGGATCCATGGTGGGAAAGGGAAGTTGTCTTATGTGAACTGGAATCTTAGGTGACAGTCTCCAACACCTTTCCGGGTCGATGGCATCCAGGAAATATCCTCCCTGCCTCCACCTCCTCCTCCTGAGGTGTCCTCCGTATTCCTGGTGCCAATGCCTGTGTCCTCATGATGGTGATGATATGAAGGGTGCAGCAGAACACCATGAACTTGGACAGCTGCTCCAGTGTGTACTGGAGGACTCCCCCCGAGCGGTTCAGACATCGGAAGCATTGCTTCATCACACCGATGATTTGTTCCACCATGTTCCTGGTGACTCCATTGCTCACGTTATACACATGTTAATTGTGTGAGGTTGGTTGGCGGTGGGAGGTGGTTTGGGGATGTAGAAACATGGGCTGTGTCTAGAGAATGGAATCTTTCATCTCCGAGGAGCCACATTCTGGTTCTGCATGGGGGCCAAAGTGTGGAACCGGCTGACTGCATCAGAATGAATGTATGGTGGCTGCTGCCAGGATAGTACACCAACATGATGTACTGGGCATGCTCACACACCAACTGTACATTAATGGAGTGAGAGTTCCTCCAGTTCATGTACCCCTCCCCGTCGACACGGAGGCCCCGCAGAGACACCTACACCATCAGGAATCCCGCTATCCTGACAAAGCCACGGGATATCTCATCCTGCTTCTCCCTGCTGAGGGAGAAACTGATGACATAGATGGTCACCCTCACCTCCCTGAATTATCAGTGGGGAACACACAGGCCTCGCAACTACTGGTCAGTTAGTTTAACATCAGTCGTGAGTAAGGTTTTAGAAACAATAATCAGGGAAAAAGGACAACACACACTTGGAGAGGTTTGAGTTATTTAAGGATTGTCAGCACGGATATCTAAATGGCAGATCACGCTTGACTGAACTAATTGAATTTATTTTGATGCTCAGAGAAGGTTGATGCAGGGAATGTGGTGGATGTTGGCTACATGGATTTTATGAAAGTATTTGACGAAGAACCAAACAAAAGCTTGATTAACAAAACTGAAGCTCATGGAATAGCATCCAATTGGATCAAAAATTGTCCAGAGGACAGAAAAAAGAGAAATGTGTTAAATGGTTGCTTTTCAGACTGGAGCATGCTAGACAGTGATGCTCCCCAAGGGTCAGTGCTAGGACCACAGCTTTTTTTGTTAGCTATATACAAATGACATGTATTTTGGAATACAGAATAGAATTTCAAAATGTTCCGATGATCCCATACTTGGAGGTGTAGTAAACTGTGAAGATGTTACAAACTGCCTGCAACAGGATATAGATAGGCTAGCAGAATGGACAGAGAACTGACAGGTAGAATTTAATACAGAGAAGTGTGAGCTGATGCATTTTGTCAGAAGGAGTAGGAAGGCAATATAGACTTAATGACACCGTTCTAAAGATTGTGCAGGAACAGAGGGACCTGGGGCTCCATATGTATTGATCTTTGAAGGCGGGAGGAGATATTAGCAGAGTGTTTAGCAAAACATATCAGATCTTGGGCTTCATCATTAAAGACAAAGATACAAAAGCACGGAAGTTATGCTGAAATTTTATAAAGCTTTGGTTAGGCCCCAACTAGAGAACTGTGTCCAATTCTGGTCACCACACTTTAGGAATGATGTGAAGGTCCCTGTGAGGGTGCAAAGAAGATCTAACAGAATGATTCCAGGGATGTGGGGTTTAGCTGCAAGGTTAGTTTGGAGAAGATGGAGTTGCTCTCCCTGGAGTAAAGGAAATTGAGAGAGATTTGACAGAGGTGGACAAGATTATGATAGGCTTAGATAAGATAGACAAGGAAAAACTTGTTCCCATTAACTGATGAAACACAGACTAGGGGACACAGATGGAAGGTTTTGGGTAAGAGATGCAGGGAAATATGAGGAAGAACTTTTTTACACAGTGGATGATAATGAGCTGGAACTCACTGCCCATGAGGGTGGTGGAAGCCGAGACAATCAATGATTTCAGAAAGAAACTGGATGGACACCAGACGGAAATGCACTTGCAGAGATACGGGGATTGAGCGGGGGAGTGGAACTGACTGGATTATTCCACAGAGATCTGGCACAGAGAGGCCGACTGGCCTTCCTCTGTGTCATAAATGTAGCTACCACTCTCTATGACTCTATGTTTGATATGTTTCCTGCTCCTGCTTGGAAAGATCCAGATACATTGAAGTTCAAAGAAACTGTGACCTTAACAGGCACTGACAGCTCCTTCCTCACCCTGGTGTGAGGCTCCAGGTCGTGTTGCAGCAGATGACACAGCTCTGTGACCTTCACCTTATTGAATCAGTGTCACACTACTCCTGGGTTAGGTGTAGATAGGAAAAGGAAAAGTGTTCTTAGAAAACCCGGGATGGGTAGGGCAGAGCCCCCTTCTCCTCCCGCTTTACAGAACTTCCCCTCTCTGCAGCCTCTGCTCCGTTTGTTGGTCATGTAGCAGACCCAGAGACACCGTAACTACAGTCCCCATACCTCGTCGAGTGTTGGGTCACCAAATCCTCTGTCCTCCCTGAAGGTCTGCAGCAGCTCCCAACACAACCTCCGGA
Source organism: Heterodontus francisci (assembly GCF_036365525.1). Taxonomy (NCBI): domain Eukaryota; kingdom Metazoa; phylum Chordata; class Chondrichthyes; order Heterodontiformes; family Heterodontidae; genus Heterodontus; species Heterodontus francisci. Next base: position 699,488 of record NW_027140937.1, read on the forward strand.
AAACCATCCACAGCACTTCCACTAACTTTACAATAGCTGAAGTAAGTCAAAAGCCCCTCACCTGTAAGTTGTATGCCTGGTCCATTTAAATAACATTAGAGGGGATTCATTGTGATGCTAAATGTATATTCAACTGACATTGACTAAAACAGGCGGTCAGTGAACATGCAGAGACCAGATTTCAAAGACGTACATCAAAGCTGTCTGGTTGGTACATTAAAGTCACTTTCAAAATCATCCTCACATGAGCATCACAAACATAGTACGACTCGCTAGAGCCCTGCCCACCATGGGGCACTGTGCTGACCAAACCAGTGTACTGCCCACCATGGGGCATTGTGCTGACCACACTAGAAGTGGCTGGTGTGTGGTTCACATCATTTTATGGCTTCCAGCTTCTGTGTCGTCAGCACCGCTGGTTCTGTAGAGTTGCAAATCTTGGCGAGGGACAGATACAGAGAGAAAGAAATTCACTTTAAAAAGAGAATTGAGAAAAGATTGAAGGCATATTATTTGCAGAAATATGGGAAATGGACTGGGGAATGGGACTAATGGAAGGGTGAGGCCATGGAGGGATTCAAACACAAGAATGATAAAATTAAAATTAAGGTGCTGCCAGACCGGGAGCCAATGTAGATCACTGAGCACAGGGGTGATGGGTGATCGGGATTTGGTGTGAGTTAGGAGACAGGCAGCAGAGTTCTGGACGGGCTGTGGTTTATGGAGGTTTATAACTGGGAGGGTGACCAGGAGAGATTAGGAATAGTCAAGTTTGGATTTAACAAAGGCACATATGAGGGTTTATGCAGCAGATGGGCTGAGGCAGAAGTGGAGACGGGTGATATTACTCAGGTGGTAGTAGACAGGGTTGGTGATGGAGAGAATTTGGAGATGAACTCAAGTAAGGTAAAAATAGAACACAGAGGTTGTAAACTGTCTGGTTCAGCCTCAGGATCGGGTATGTGGTTCACAGATAGGGGATGGAGTTTGTGACAGAGACCAATGGACCAATGACACTGTCTTCTCTCTTCCCACAATTTACGTTCCAGAACAGTATTTCAGTAAACAGGGTTTACAGATCTCCTAGCTGGAAATAGAGACAGTATCAGCAGCAAAGAGGAGAGAGTAAATTACAAGAACTGAAATACCGTTAGCAGTGGTTTATACAGCTGATTTCTGGAGATAGAGATTCAGCAGAAATAACAACAGCAGCAAGGAGGGCAGAGAAAATTACAGGAGCAGTAATGCAGTTAAACATGGTTAATCAAGGTAATTACTGGAGATATTCACCGGGATTAACAACAGCAGCAAGGAGGGTAGAGAAAATTACAGGAATATAATACAGTTAAACATGGTTAATCAAGGTAATTACTGGAGATATTCACCAGGATTAACAACAGCAGCAAGGAGGGTAGAGTAAATTACAGGAACAGTAATACAGTCAAACATGGTTAATCAAGGTAATTACTGGAGATATTCACCGGGATTAACAACAGCAGCAAGGCGGTGAGAGTAAATTACAGGAACAGTAATACAGTTAAACATGGCTAATCAAGGTAATTACTGGAGATATTCACCGGGATTAACAACAGCAGCAAGGCGGTGAGAGTAAATTACAGGAACAGTAATACAGTTAAACATGGTTTTCAGAATAAATACCTGGAAACAGATACTAACCAGGGACACCAACAAGAGCGAGGATGGGATAATAAATTGATTGAGCAATCCGAAGTGCGAGGTAGATGCGAAAGTCTAATGAGAACCGATCATAATGTGTAGAAAGATCGTGAAGTTCCGAGGATAAACTCTTGCTCATTGTTGTAACATTCCAATCTATTGTTCTCAGATTCTGACACATTGTTCTCAGATTCTGACCCATTGTTCTCAGGTTCTGATCTATCCTCTCCCTCTCTCTGGAGCCGCTGATCCCTGTGAGTGCCGGGCGTGATGCTCCCGCTGACAGTATGGGATAACACATCGAAAGGAGTCCCATATTAATAGGAGAGGGAAACCCTCCTGTGACACAATTCGGTCCATGGAGACTGACATTAATTACAGTCACTGAACAAACAGTTTCTGTTAACCACTTTCAATCCAACACTTTTTGGACCACAATAAACTGGAACTCTTACCATGTGTGAATGGGATTTATAGGGGTTTCTGAGGGAACGAATGGTGGAAATAGCATAGGCACTGGCCAGAATCTTCCAATCCTCCTTGGATATGGGTGTGATGACAGAGGACAGGAGGATTGTAAATGTTACATCCTGCTTAAAAAAGGAGATATGGGATAAACGCTGTAATTGCTGACCAGTCAGACTAGAGTCACGGCTGGGGAATTTTTTAGACATGACAACCCAAGAGAAAAATATTTGTTGCTTGGAAAAACATTGGATAGTAAGTGGTTAGCAACATGGATATGTTATAGACAAATGATGTCTGGCGAACTTCAACAACAACAATCTATATTTAGATATTGTCTTTAAACCATCCCAAGATGCTTCACAGGAGCATTATGAAGCAAATGACGAACTGACATACAACAGGAGATATTAGGTCAAAGGACCAACAACTTAGCCAAAGAGGAAAGTTTTCAGGAATGTCTTAAAGAAGGGAAGCGAGATGGAGAGGCGGAAGTGTGTAGGGAGGATACTGCAGAGATTGGGCCCCGGCAGCAGAAGGCACGGTCGTCAGTGGTGCAGTGATTAAAATAACAAAGAACCAAGAACAAAGAACAGTACAGCACAGGAACAGGCCATTCGGCCCTCCAAGCCTGCGCCGATCTTGATGCCTGCCGAAACTAACACCTTCTGCACTTCCGGGGCCCATATCGCTCTATTCCCTTCCTATTCATATATTTATCAAGATGTCTCTTAAACGTCGCTATCGTATCTGCTTCCACCACCTCCCCCGGCAGCATGTTCCAGGCACTCACCACCCTCTGTGTCAAAAACCTGCCTCGCACATCCCCTCTAAACTTTGCCCCTCGCACCTGAAACCTATGTTCCCAAGTAACTGACTCTTCCACCCTGGGAACAAGATTCTGAGTATCCACTCTGTCCATGCCGCTCATAACTTTGTAATCATCTAAACGGATGCAAAAGAGGCCCGAATTCGAGAAACACAGATGGCTTGATGGGTTCTGGAGCTGGAGGAGATTACAGAGATAGGGAGAGGCGAGACCATTGAGGGATATGAAAACAAGGATGGGAATTTTAAAATCAAGACATTGCTTGACTGGGAGCCTATGTCGGTCAGTGATAGATGAAAGGGACTTGGTGTGAGCTAAGACATGGGCAGCAGAGTTTTGGATGACCTCAAGTTTACAGAGAGTAGATGTGGGAGATCAGCCAGGAGTGAGTTGGAATAGTCACATCGAGAGGTGACGATGGCATGAATGAGGTTTCAGCAGCAGATGGGCTGAGACAGGGGTGACGTCAGGCGATGTTACTGAGGAGGAAATAGGCGGTTGTGATGATACCCTGAAAATGAGGTTAAAGCTCATTTTGTGGTGAAATGTGACACCAAGATTGCAAACAGACTGTCTGAATCTCAGACTGTTACCAGGGAGTGGGATGGAATCAATAGCAAGGGAACAGAGTTGGAGTGGGGAGTGGAAACAATGGCTTCAGTCTTCCCAATATTTAATTGGGGGAAATTTCTGCTCATCCAGTACTGGGTGTCGGATAAGCAGTCTGATAATTTAACAACAGTGGAGGAGTGGAGAGAGGTGGTGGTGATGTAAACTTGATGGAGTTCTTTGATAAAACAATGGAGAGTGTTGATGAGGGTGGTGTGATTGAAGTTATATATATGGACTTTCAAAAGGTGTTTGATCAACTGGCATTCAATAGACAGGTTAAGGAAACTGAAGCCTATGGATTAAAGGGACAGTGAAAGTGTGGATATCACATTGGCTCAGGAACAGGAAACAGAGAGAAGTGGTGAAAGGTTGCTGTTCAGACTCGATGGGCGTATACAGTAGTGTTCCCCAGTGTTCGATATTATGACCACTGCTCCTTTTGCTGTTGGAAAACCCGTGGTCGGTAGTGCAGAGCCCCCTCCTCCTCCTTCTTTACAGAGATCCCTCACTCTGCAGCCTCTTCTCCATTTGTTGGTCATGTTTCAGACCCAGAGACACTGTAACTGCAGTCCCCATACCTCGTCCAGAGTTGGGTCTCCAAGTCCTCTCTCCTCCCTGAATGTCTGCACAGCTCACAACACAACCTCCAGAAAACCATCCACAGCACCTCCACTAACTTTACAATAGCAGAAGTAAGTCAAAAGCCCCTCACCTGTACGTTGGATGCCTGGTCCTTTTAAATAATACTAGAGGAGGTTCCTCGTGCTGCTGAATGTATGTTCAGCTGAGAGTGACTAACACAGATGGTCAGTGGACATGCATCGACCAAATTTCAAAGACGTACATCAAAGTTGCTGAAATGGCTGATTGACATCATATTCAGACCCCCCCCCCCCCCTCACACTACAGACACACATGCGTTACACCCACGCTCGCACCCCAGCCAGCCTGGGTGTCCTGTACAATGTGCTGGATGTGAATAGCAGTGCAGTTCATATCAGGTTATGGATCTAAACTTCCACTGCACCAGTGGAGCTGGAGAGATGAAATGTGTGGTCAGGGAGAGAGACAGAGGGAAATAAACTCACTTTAAAAAGGGAATTAGAAAAATACTTTTATAAAGTTCAGGAATATTGGAAATGAGCAGGGAATTGGGACAATCAGAGGGGTGAGGACTTGGAGGGATTTGATCACATGATTTTGAATAATAAAATTGAGGTGTGACTCGACCAAGAGCCAATATCGGTCAGCGAGTGCAGTGATGTCGGGTGAACAGAATTTGGTGTAAATTAGAAGATGGCAGCAGAGTTTTGGATGACTACAAGGTTACAGAGAGTAGAATGTGGGAGAGCTGTCAGAAGTGTTTTAGAATAGTCAAGTCTCGAGGTAACAAAGGCATGGATGAGGGTTTCGGCAGCAGATGAGCTGAGCTGTCTCTCTCTCTCTCTCTCTCTGTTTCTCTCTCTGTGGCCCTCACCTACTCTACCCTACACTCAGAATCTTATGCTTCAATAAAGTCACCTTTTAATCTTCTAAACTCCAGCTGATATAAGCCTAGCCTGTCCAGCCTTTCCTCAAAAGATAACCCACCCATTCCAGGTATTAATCTAGTAAACATTCTCTGTACTGCTTTCAACACATTTAGATCCTCCTTAAATAAGGAGACCAGTAAGGTACACAGAACTCCAGATGTGGTCTCACCAATGTCCTGTATAAATGAAACATAACCTCCATACTTTTGTATTCAATTCCTTCTGCAATACATGATAACATTCGATTAGTTTCCTGATTACCTGTTGTACCTGCATCATAACCTTGTACAATTCATATACTAGCACACCCAGTTCCTCTGCATCGTAGAGCTCTGCAATCTCTCACCATTCAGATAATTCGTTTCTTTTTTATTCTTCCTATAAAATGGACAATTCCACATTTTCCTTCATTTTACTCCATTTGCCACACCTTTGCCCACTAACGTAAGCTATCGATATCCCTTTGCAGCCCAATTATGTCCTCTTCACAACTTTCGTTCCGATCTGTCTTTGTTTCATCAGAAAATTTAGCAACCATACCTTGAGTCCCTTCATCCAAGTCATTTATATGAATTGTAATAAGTTACGTCCCCAGCACTGATCTCTGTGGCACACGACTCGTTACATCTTACCAAACAGAAAATGACCCATTTTGCCTACTCTCTGTTTTCTGTTGGATAGCCAATTTTCTATCCATGTCAAAATGTTACCCCCTACACCATTAGCATTTAGTTTCTGCAATGACCATTGATGTGACACGTTATCAAGTGTCTTCTGGAAATCTAACTACATTACATCCAACGGTCCCCCTTTATCCACAGAACATGTAATTTCTTCAAAGAACTCCAATAAATTGGTTAAACTTGATGTTCCTTTCACAAAACCATGCTGATAATACCTGATCACTTTAAATTTCTCTACGTGCCCTGCTATAATGTCTTTAATAGCTTCTAACATCTGATCCGTAGCCAGAAAGCCTTTCTCACCTGTCACAGGTCGTATGTCTACTATGTCTATTCTTCTTCTGTGCTGTATTTGAATTGTCACTCCTCAATAAACTGCTAGTGACCCTTCGACCACCTTTTGGGTAATCTGGGATCTTATAGTGGTGTAGGAGAGGGAACAGAGTTCATGTCAAAGTCCTGCCTCCCTTTTATATGATCCTGCATAATGGACAGGGACTACTGGGCAGTAATGTGCTCAAAGGTTATCAGCAGTAATTGATTATCCCTATATTTGTATATTTTAGAACATTAAACCATACCCTACTCTGGTTTCCAGTGCACCCTCAATATTCATGATTAAAATATCAGAGGAGTGTGAATCAGACACCTCTGATCACCCTGAGGTACAGGCGATTCTCGAGTCGGTGCTGAGTGTATCCACAACCCATAAAGATGACTGTGGAAACATGAGCTGACCTGAAGAAATTAACTGACCATTGCATGCTCCATGAAGCAGTATTCTTACCGAGCTGAGATTATATCATATGTTCCAGACAACATCAGGTCATTGTTAAACCAGGGTGTCGTTCACAAAGACACATTCACTACTAACTGCCCGATTTAACCGTTTGGAAAACCGGATGGCAGCTGGTGACTGACTACTGACCACCACAAACTCAACTCAGTCACCCCTGTGTGAACCCGGTTATGTGAGAGACACCCACCCGACTCTCCCGGATTCCCAGCGGCAGGGCTGTCTTCACCACCCTGGATATCTCTAATGGTTATTGTAGTATCCCAGTAAAACTAGAGAAACAATTTAAATTCACATTCACTTCTGAGGTCCAGAGATACCCCTGGACATGTCTGTCAGAAGCGGTTCCACAATAACCCCACTATTTTCCACAAACATATGGCTGGGGCCCTTATGAGCCTTTCACAGTCTTCCTGCTGCTGCAATATGTCGATGATCTCCTCCTCATCACCACAGACCGTGTCCACACATTTAACCCTTTTGCAGGAACGACTGCAGGTACTTTGGGAGCTGGACTAAAAGACCATCCATGTAAGGCCCAGCTGGTGTAAGATCGTGTCACCTTTCTAGGTGTCCAGATTGGCTCATCCAGCATCAGCCCATACCAACATCAAGATCAAAGAAAAAAGAACAAAGAAAATTACAGCACATTAACAGGCTCTTCGGCCCTCCAAGCCTGCGCCGATCCAAATCCTCTATCTAAACCTGTCGCCTATTTTCCAAGGATCTGTATCTCTTTGCTTCCTGCCCATTCATGTGTCTGTCTAGATACATCTTAAAAGACGCTATCGTGCCCGCGTCTACCACCTCCGCTGGCAATGCATTCCAGGCACCCACCACCCTCTGTGTAAAGCACTTTCCACGCATATCCCCCCTAAACTTTTCCCCTTTCACTTTGAACTCGTGTCCCCTTGTAATTGAATCCCCCACTCTGGGAAAAAGCCTCTTGCTATCCAACCTGTCTATACCTCTCATGATTTTGTACACCTCAATCAGGTCCCCCCTCAACGTCCGTCTTTCTAAAATAATCCGAATCTACTCAACCTCTCTTCATAGCTAGCGCCCTCCATACCAGGCAACATCCTGGTGAACCTCCTCTGCACCCTCTCCAAAGCATCCACATCCTTTTGGTATTGTGGCGACCAGAACTGCACGCAGCATTCCAAATGTGGCCGAACCAAAGTCCTATACAACTGTAACATGATCTGCAAACTCTTGTACTCAATACCCCGTCCGATGAAGGAAAGCATGCCGTATGCCTTCTTGACCACTCTATTGACCTGCGTTGCCACCTTCAGGGAACAATGGACCTGAACACCCAAATCTCTCTGCGCATCAATTTTCCCCAGGACTTTTCCATTTCCTGTATAGTTCACTCTTGAATTGGCTCTTCCAAAATGCATCACCTCGCATTTGCCCTGATTGAACTCCATCTGCCATTTCTCTGCCCAACTCTCCAATCTATTTATATTCTGCTGTATTCTCTGACAGTCCCTTTCACTATCTGCTACTCCACCAAACTTAATGTCGTCTGCAAACTTGCTGATCAGACCGCCTATACTTTCCTCCAAATAATTTATGTATATCACAAACAACAGTGGTCCCAGCACGGATCCCCGTGGAACACCACTGGTCACACGTGTCCATTTTGAGAAACTCCCTTCCACTGCTACTCTCTGTCTCCTGTTGCCCAGCTAATTCTTTATCCATCTAGCTAGTACACCCTGGAACCCATGCGACTTCACTTTCTCCATCAGCCTACCATGGGGAAGCTTATCAAACGCCTTACTGAAGTCCATGTATATGACATCTACAGCCCTTCCCTCATCAACCAACAATGTCAATTCCTCAAAGAATTCTATTAAGTTGGTAAGACATGACCTTCCCTGCACAAAACCATGTTGCCTATCACTGATGAGCCCATTTTCTTCCAAATGGGAATAGATCCTATCCCTCAGCATCTTCTGCAGCAGCTTCCCTACCACTGACGTCAGGCTCACCGGTCTATAATTACCTGGATTATCCCTGCTCCCCTTCTTAAACATGGGGACAACATTAGCAACTCTCCAGTCCTCCGGGACCTCACCCGTGGTTAAGGATGTTGCAAATATATCTGTTAAGGCCTCAGCTATTTCCTCTCTCGCTTCCCACTGTAACCTGGGATAGATCCCATCCGGACCTGGGGACTTGTCCACCTTAATGCCTTTTAGAATACCCAACACTTCCTCCCTCCTTATGCCGACTTGACCTAGAGTAATCAAACATCTGTCCCTAACCTCAACATCCGTCATGTCCCTCTCCTCGGTGAATACCGATGCAAAGTACTCGTTTAGAATCTCACCCATTGTGAGTGTCTACCCTTGTCCACCTCACAGACTGCCCTCTGACCTATCCTCAGGCTTGTTGGTTATCAATTGCCCCTCATCCAGTGTCTACCGCTGACCACCTCAAAGAATGCCCTGTGTCCTATCCTCAGTTTGGTGGGGTATCAGCGGAACTTCGTCCCTCAATTTGCTGAGACTGTGACTCCTCTTTATGAACTACCGAATGGTGATGATGACCAGGTTTATCCCGTTTGGACTCAGAGAGCACAGAAACAGTAACACAGCTAAAGAAATCTGTCGCCCAGGCAACGTGTCATATCTCATCTAACCCTGACAATACTTTCCACATGGAGGTGGTGGACACAGTGAAATGCCTGGCTGCTGTCCTATGTGGAGAAAACCAGGCGAACTTACTCCCTATTGTGAATTACTGCAGAATTGTGAATGGGGCTGAACTGATTTACTCTGTTTGTGAAGGACATTTACTAACCATGTTCTGGGGCATCAAACATTTCACTTACATCACGGGGTTCAACAGGGTGATACTGCCCAGTCCATTATAAACTTTCCCAGTATCGGAAAGTTGTTGTAATAGAATACCCATGTCATAGAGCCATCGTGGCATGGTCAATTCTAGCGCAGAATGGGTCATTTCTACTCATCGAGTCGGTGCCAGCGCTTTGTAGATAAATCAAGTCTGTCTCATTCCCCAGCTCCATGGATGTCAAGGAGCCTACAGGGTAAGATACAGCAGGAAAGGCAAGCTTATGTCCCACACCGAGAACTCAACACAACAGAAAACCAAGAGGAATATAGAATGTGGAGGCAGATATCAAAAAGGAATTTACCAAAGCAAGGAGAGATCATAAAAAAAATGTTGGCAAACAAAATCAAGGTGAACCCATGTCTGTTTTTTCTTTCAATACATTAAGGCTAGGAAGACAACAAAGGAGAGAGCAGAGCCTATTAATGACCGAAAAGGGAACTTACGTGTAGGGACAGTAGTTACTGATATGGTTCTTAATGAATACTTTGTAACTGTCTTCACAAAAGAGGTGAACGATGCAGATATTTCAGTTAAGGAGGAGGATTATGAATTATTGGATCTGATAAACATGGGCAGAGAGGAAGTATAAATGGAATTAGCATAATTGAAAGTTGATAAATCACCATGGCGCGATGAAATGTACCCCAGGTTGTTAAAAGAAGCAACAGAAGAAATAGCCAAAGGTATGTCCATGATTTTCCAGTTCTCACTGGATACAGGTGTGGTACTGGAGGATTGGAGAACTGATAACATTGTCCCACTGATCAAAAAGGGAGCGAAGGATAGACCAAATAAATACAGGACAGTCTGACCTCAGAGTGGGAAAATTATTGGAATCTATTCTGAGAGACAGGATAAACTGTCACTTAGAAAGGCACAGGTTAATCAAGGATAATCACCACAGACGTGTTAAGATAAGATCGTGTCTGACTAACTTGCATGATTTTTAATTAAGTAACAAGGACGATAGATGAGTTTAATGTATTTGATGCGGTCTACTTGGATCTTCGCAAGACTTTTGGCAAGGGCCCACATAGCAAACTTGTTAAAAATAAAATCCCAGGGGATCCAAGGAAATGCAGCAAGGTGGATGCAAAATTAGCTCAGTGGCAGGAAAGAAAGAGTAATTGTTGACAAGCGTGTTAGCGACTGCAGGGATGTTTCCAGAAGGATTTAGTGGAGGAAGTGGTGTAGTGGCAATGTCACTGCACTTGTAAATCCAGCAAACCCAGGTTAACAGTCTGGGGACGTGGATTCGAATCCCACCATGACACATAATGAAATTTGAAATCAATTAATAGTTCTGGAATTAAACAGCGACTCTAATGGTGACCATGAAACCATTGTCGATTGTTTGAAAAAGCCCATCTGGTTCACTAATGCCGTTTAGGGAAGGAGATCTGCAGTCCTTACCTGGCCTGGCCACATGTGACTCCAGACCCACAACAATGTGATGGACTCTTAAATGGCCTCACAAGCCACTCAGTTCAAGGGCAATAAGGGTTGGGCAATAAATGCAGGCCCAGACAGTGACGTCCAAATCCCACGAATGAATAAAGAAACAAATTCCACAGGGCTCAGTACTGGGACCCCTGCTTTATGTCGCATATATTAACACTATGGAAGTAAAAGTAGGGGCATAATCAAGAAGTTTGCAGACGAAACAAAGATTGACCGTGTGGTAGATCGCAAGGAGGATAGCTGTACACTGCAGGAAGATATTGATGGACTGGTCAGATGGGCAGAGAAGTGGCAAATTGAATTCAGGCTGGATAAGTGAGATATGATGCATTTGGGGAGGTCAAATAAGGCAAAGGAATGCATGATTAATGGGAGAATACTGAGAAGTGTAGAGGAAGTGACAGACCTTAGAGTGAATGCCCACAGATAGATGAAGGGAGCAGGATAGGTCGATAAGGTGGTTGAGAAGGCATATGGAATCCTTTCCCTTATTAGCCGAGGTATAGAATATAAGAGCAGGGAGATCATGCTGGAACTGTATACGTCATTGGTTAGGCCACAACTTGAGTACTTGAGTTCTGGTCACCTCATTACAGAAAGGATGTAATTGCACTGGAGAGGGTACAGAGGTGATTTACAAACATTTTGCCGGCACTGGGAAAATGCAGCTATGAGGAAAGATTTGATAGGCTGGGGTTGCTCTCCTTGGAACAGAGAAGGCTGAGGGGAGATCTGATTGAAACGTACAAAACGCTGAGGGCCCTGGATAGAGTGGAGGTGAAGGGTCTATTCACCTTGGCAGAGAGATCAGTGACAAGACGGCATGGATTTAAAAGATTGGGAGAAAAAGTAGAGGGAAGATTAGGAAAAGAATCACACAGAGTGTGGTGGGGTGGGGGTCTGGAACTCACTTTGTGAAAGGGTAGAAGAGGCTGAAAACCTCATCTCATTTTAAATGTACCTTGCTACACCTCATTTGATTTAATCTGCAGAGCTGGGGACCAAATTCTGGAAGGTGGGATTCGGCTGGGGAGGTCGTTTTTTGGACATCAGAGACACAATGGGCCAAGTGGCTGCAGAGCATCATGAAGGTGGTGGGCTGGTGGGGGGGGGGGGGGGTGCGGGGTGGGGTTGGTGAACAGCTAGCAGTCGTGGTCCACATCGGTACGAATGAGCTGGGCAGAAAGAGCGAGGTGGTCCTGCAGTCAGAATTCCGTGCGCTGGGTAAGAAGTTAGCCATCTCAAAGTAGTAATCTCCGGATTACTGCCAGTACCCAGTGCGAGTGAGTATAGAAATAGGAGGAGAGTGCAAATGGATGTGCGGCTGGAAGGATGCTGCAGAAGCGATAAAGTTTAGATTCCTGGACACTGGGACCAGTTCTGGAGAATGTCGGATCTGTACAGGCTGGACGGTTGCACCTGAACAGAGCTGGACTAATTTCCTTGCAGGGTGATATGTTAATAATATTGGAGAGGGTTTACACTAAATTGACAGGGGTGTGGGAACCAGGAGTAAACATCCGAGAGGAATTCTAAAGTGCACAGAATATTGGGAGAGATGGATAACACTATAGTAGGGTTTAGAAAGTTATTATTTGGGGACTGAGTAAGGGAGGAAGTAATAACCTTTGGATCAGGGTTGATGTGCATGTATGTGAATACGGAGTGTGGTTAATAAGACTGGTGAGGTACAGGTGCAGATTGTCATATGGAAATATGATGTTGTGGATATAAGAGAGATCTGGCTCAAGGAAGGGCAGAACTGGGTGTTGAATGTTCCTGGATAGAAGGTGTTCAGGAAAAATAGGAAAGGGAGAAAAGGAGTAAGGCTGGCGTTATTGATTAAGGAGAACATTATAGTGCTAGAGAGAGAGAAAGTCCCGGGGGCGTGTGTGGGGAGATGGGAGTGGGGGTTGCTGGGTGCATAGGTGGGTGAAGGACAGTATTTATTTGGACAGAGCTAATGAACAAAAAAGGTGCATTTACATTGCTCGGTGTTGTCTATCGGCCATCAGCTAATGGGAAGGATATGGAGGAACAAATCTGCAAGAAAATTACTGAAAGAAGTAAGAATTATAGAGTAGTTACAGTGGGGGAACACTCATTATCCTAATATGGACTGGGATAGTAGTAATGTAAAGGGCAGAGGGAGGCAGGAGTTACTACAGTGTGTGCAGGAAACTTTTCTACAACAGTATGTTGCTAGTCCAACGAGAAAGGAGGCACTGCTAGACCTGGTTCTCGAGAATGAGCTGGACCCAAGTGGATTAAGTATCAGTAGGAGAACAATTGGGAGACAGTGATCATTGTATCATAAGGTATTTGTTGACTATGGGAAAGGACAAAGAGCAATCCAGAGTAAGAATAATTAACTGTGGGAAATTCAACTTCAACAAGTCAACCGGTGTAAAAATGGAGCTGGGGCGAATAAATTAGAGTCAACGTTTGGCAGGAAAACAGGAGCTGAACAATGGGCTACCTTCAAAGAAGAGATAGTTCGGGCAGAGTGCTGGTGAACGATTGTTTTTCATTCTGGAGGACGGAAGACAGTGATGTTTTCCAAGGGTCAGTGCCAGGACCAACTCATTTTTTTTGCTATATATATAAATGAGATGGATCATGGAATTCAAAGTAGAATTTCAAAATTTCCCGATGATACCATACTTGGAGGAGTGGTAAACAGTGAGGATGATGCAAAATGCCTACAACAGGATATAGATAGGCTAGCAGAATGCGCAGAGAAGTGGCAGGTGGAATTTAATACAGAGAAGTGTGAGGTGATGCATTTTGGCAGAAGGAATAGGAAAGCAATATAGACTTAATGACACAGTTCTAAAGATTGTGCAGGATCAGAGGGACCTGGGACTCTATTTGCATTGATCTTAGAAGGTGGAAGGGCATATTAGGAGAGTGTTAATCAAAGCTTATCAGATCTTGGCCTTCATGATTAGAGGCAAAGATACAAAAGCAGGGAAGTTATGCTGAAACTTTGTAAAGCTTTGGTTAGGCCCCAACTAGAGAACTATGTCCAGTTCTGGTCACAACACTTTAGGAAGGATGTGAAGGTCCTTGAGAGGGTGCAGAGGAGATTTACCAGAATAGTTCCAGGGATGGGGGGTTTTAGTTACAAGGTTAGTTTGGAGAAGATGGAGTTGTTCTCCCTGGTGCAAAGGAGATTGAGAGAGATTTGATAGAGGTGTACAAGATCATGATAGGCTTAGATAAGATAGACAAGGAAAAACTGTTCCCATTAACTGGTGAAACACAGACTCGGGGGACACAGATGGAAGGTTTTGGATAAGAGATACAGGGGAATATGAGGAAGAACTTTTTTACACAGTGGATGGTAATGAGCTGGAACTCACTGCTCATGAGGGTATCCTCATGGATATTGTCCATGCCGAGACAATCAATGATTTCAAAAGGAAACTGAATGGACACCTGAAGTAAATGAACCTGCAGGGATCCGAGGATTGAGTGGGGGAGTGGGACTGACTGGATTGTTCTACAGAGGCTGTCATGGAGGGTCAGAAGGGCCACCTTCTGTGTCGTACATGACTCCATGAATCTATCAATTTCTACCACTCTACGTTGGATATGTCTCCTGCTCCTGCCTGGAAATATCCAGATCCATAGAAGTTCAATGAAACTGTGACGTTAACCGCCACTGACAGCTCCATCCTCACCCTGGTGTGAGGCTCCAGGTGGTCTTACAGGAGGTGACACAGCTCTGTGACCAAATCCTTATTGAATCAGAGTCACCTCACACATTGCTCCTGGGTTAGGTGTAGATAGGAAAAGTGCTCTTGGAAAACCCGGGGTGGGTAGGGCAGCTCAACTTCCTCCTCCCTCTTCACAGAGCTTCCCCTCTCTGCAGCCTCTGCTCCATATGTTGTTCATGTTACAGACCCAGAGACACTGTAACTACAGTCCCCATACCTCTTCCAGAGTTGGGTCACCAAATCCTCTGTCCTCCTGAACGTCTGCAGCAGCTCAGAGCACAACCTTCAGAAATCCATCCACAGCACCTCCACTAACTTTACAACAGCAGAAGTAAGTCAAAACCACTCATCTGTAAGTTGGATGCCTGGTCCTTTTAAATACACTAGAGTGGGTTCCTCGTGCTGCTGAATGTATGTTCAGCTGAGAGTGACTAACACGGGTGGTCAGTGGACATGCACAGACCAAGTTTCAAAGACGTACATCAAAGCTGTCAGAATCGCTCACTGACGTCACATTCAAACCCTCCTCATATGAGCATCACATGCATGTTACAACAGGACGAGACCCTTGCCTAGCATGGGGCACTGTGCTGATCACACTCGAGCCCTGTCCAGCATGGGGCACCGTGCTGATCACACTAGAGCCCTGCCCAGCATGGGGCACTGTGCTGACCACACTGGAGCCTGCCCAGCATGGGACACTGTGCTGACCACACTCGAGCCCTGCCCAGCATGGGGCACTTTGCTGACCACACAAGAGCCTGCCCAGCATGGGACACTGTGCTGCCCACACTAGAGCCCCGTCCAGCATGGGGCACTGTTGCTGACCACACTAGATCTCTGCCCAGCATGGGGCAAAGTGCTGATCACACTAGAATCCTGCCCAGCATGGGACACTGTGCTGACCACACTAGAGCCCGGTCCAGCATGGGGCACTGTTGCTAACATCACTAGATCCCTGCCCAGCATGGGACACTGTGCAGACCACTCTAGAGCCCTGTCCAGCATGGGGCACTGTGCTGACCACACTAGTGCCCTGCCCAGCATGGGACACTGTGCTGACCACACTGGGGCAGTGTCCTGCATGAGACACGGTGCTGACCACACTACAGCCCTGTCCAGCATGGGACACTGTGGTGACCACACGAGAACAGTGTCCAGCATGGGACACTGTGCAGATCACACTAGATAAATGTCCTGCATGGGGCACTGTGCTGATCACACTAGAGCCCTCCCCAACATGGGACACTGTGGGGACCACAGTAGAGCCCTGCCCAGCATGGGGCACGGTGATGACCACACTAGAGCCCTCCCCAGCATGGGACACTGTGTTGACCACACTAGAGCCCTGCCCAGCACGGGACACTGTGCTGACCACCCTAGAGCCCTGCCCAGCATGGGACACTGTGCTGACCACATTAGAGCAGTGTCCTGCATGGGACACGGTGCTGACCACACTAGAGCCCTGTCCAGCATGGTACACTGTGGTGACCACACTAGAGCAGTGTCCAGCATGGGACACTGTGCAGATCACACTAGATAAATGTCCTGCATGGGGCACTTTGCTGATCACACTAGAGCCCTCCCCAGCCTGGGACACTGTGGTGACCACACTAGAGCCCTGTCCAGCATGGGGCACGGTGATGACCACACTAGAGCCCTACCCAGCATGGGCACTGTGCTGACCACACTAGAGCCCTGCCCAGCATGGGACACTGTGCTGACCACACTAGAGCCCTGCCCAGCATGGGACACTGTGCTGACCACACTAGAGCCCTGCCCTGCATGGGACTCTGTGCTGAGCACACTAGAGCCCTGCCCAGCATGGGGCACTGTGATGACCACACTAGAGCCCTACCCAGCATGGGGCACTGTGATGACCACACTAGAGCCCTGCCCAGCATGGGACACTGTGCTGACCACACTAGAGCAAAGTCCTGCATGGGGCACTGTGCTGACCACACTAGAGCCCTGCCCAAGATGGGGCACTGTGCTGACCACACTAGAGCCCTGCCCAGCATGGGGCACTGTGCTGTCCACACTAGAGCCCTGACCAGCATGGGGCACTGTGCTGACCACACTAGAGCCCTGCCCAGCATGGGGCACTGTGCTGACCACGATAGAAATAGCCGGCTGTGCAGTTTACGTCATTTTATGCAATCAGGTTACTGTAGCATTGGCACCAGTGGCGCCATAGATTGAATATCACAGCAAGGGAAGATAGGGATTTTAAGCAACTCACATTATAAAGGAAATTGGATATAAATTTGAAGGGATAGGATTTTCAAGAATATGTGAAATGGAAGGGGATTGGGACTAATGGGAGGGGTGGGGCGATGGAGAGATCCAAGCACAAGAATGAGAATATTAAAAGTAAGGTGTTGCCAGACCCGGAGACAATGTAGATCAGTGAGCACAGGGGTGATGGGTGATCGGGATTTGTGTGAGTTAGGATACAGGCCCCAGAGTTCTGGATGGTCTGTGGTTTATGGAGTTTTATAACTGGGAGTGACCAGAATAGACTTGGAATAGTCAAGTGTGGATTTAACAAAGGTACAGATATGGGTTTATGCAGCAGATGGGCTGAGGCAGTGGTGGAGACAGTGATATTCCAGAGGTGGTAGTAGACACGGTTGATGATGGAGAGAATATGGAGATGAACTCAGAGGTTGTAAACAGTCTGGTTCAGCCTCAGACATTAGCCAGGGTGGGGGATGGATTTGACAGATAGGGGATGGAACTTGTGATGGAGACCAATGACACGGGCTTCACTCTTCCCAAAGTTTACATTACAGAACCGTATTTTAGTGAAACAGGGTTTACAGATCTCCAAGCTGGAAATAGAAACAGCAGCAGAAGCAAAGATGAGAGAGGAAATGACAAGAACAGTAATACTATTAGCAATGGTTTATAGAGCTAATAGTTCCAGATAGGGATTCCCCAAGAATAATAACAGCAGCAAGCAGGGCAGAGTAAATGACGGGAGCAGTAATGCAGTCAAAAACGGTTTATAGAATTAATAGCTAGACAGAGAGAGAGAGAGAGAATTACCAGGGACACCAACAATAGCGAGGAAGGGATAGTAAACGTATTGAATAATCTGAAGTGCGCGATAGATCCGCGAGTTTAATGAGAACCAATCATAATATGTCGAAAGAATGTAGATATCCCAGGATAAACTCTTGTAAATTGTTGTAACATTCCAACCTATTGTTCTCAGATTCTGATCCGTCCTCTCCCTCTCTCTAGAGCCGCTGATCCATGTTAGTGTCGGGATTATGCTCCAGCTCACAGTATGGGATAACACATTGAAAGGAGTCCCGTTTTAATAGAAGATGGAAACCGTCCAGTGACACAATTAGGATCCATGGAGACTGACATTAATTACAGTCACTGAACAAACAGGTTCAGTTAACAACTTTCAATCCAGGCACTTTCTGTATCACAATAAAGTTGAACATTTACCCAGTCTGGATGGGATGTATGAGGGTTGCTGAGGGAAGGAATGGTGGCAATAGCAGAGGCACTGGCCAGAATATTCCAATTCTCCTTGGATATGGGAGTGGTGACAGAGGACTGGACGGTTGCAAATGTTACAACCTGTTTAAAAAAGGAGAGATAGGATAAGCCCTGCAATTATTGACCAGTCAGACTAGTGTCACCACTGGGGAAAATTCAAGAGGTGACAACCCAGGAGAAAAATATTTGCTACTTGGAAAACTATCGTAAGTGGCTAGCAACATGGATATGCGAATGCAAATCATGTCTGGCAAAATTCAACAACAACAACGTATATTTCTATAATGCCTTTAACATTGTAAAACATCCCACAGGAGCATTAAGAAGCAAAGTATAATGCTGCGACACAACAGTAGATATTAGGTCAGATGACCAACAGCTCAGTCAAAGAGGTAGGTTTTAAGGAGTGTCTTAACGGAGGAAAGCGATGTGGAGAGGCAAAGAGGTGCAGGGAAGATATTACACAGCTTAGGGCCCCGGCAGCTGAAGGCACGGCTGCCTGTGGTGCAGTGATTAAAATCAGGGATGCACAAGAGACCAGAATTAGAGGAGCACAGAAATTTCGGTGGGTTGTGGAGCCGGAGGAGATTACAGAGGTAGGAAGGGATGAGGCCATGGAGGAAAATGGAAACAAGGTGGAGAATTTTAAAATCAAGACATTGCTGGACTGGGAGACAATGTCAGTCAATGATAGGCGAACCGGACTTGGTGTGAGCGAAGACATTGGCAGCAGAGTTTTGGATGACCTCAAGTTTACAGAGAGTAGAATGTGGGAGGTCAGCCAGGAGTGAGTTTGAATGATCACATCTAGAGGTGACAAAGGCATGAGTGAGGTTTCAGCAGCAGATGGACTGAGACAGGGGTGAAGTCGGGTAATGTTACTGAGGTGGAAATAGGCGGCTGTAATGATACATGAAAATGAGGTTAAAGCTCATTTTGTGGTCAAATGTGACACCAAGATTGCAAACAGACTGAATCTCAGAATGTTAGCAGGGAGAGGGATAGAATCAATAGCAAGGGAACAGAGTTGGAGTGGGGAGTGAAAACAATGGCTTTAGACTTCCAAACATTTAATATTGGCTAAAGAACAGAAAACAGAGAGCAGTGGTGAAAGGTTGTTGTCCAGACTTGATAGGAGTATACAGTGGTGCTCCCCAGGGCTCGGTATTAGGACCACTGTTCTTGTTTCGCATGGAAGACCCTGGGTGGGTAGGACAGAGCCCCCTCCTCCTCGTTCCTAACAGAGATTCCCCTCTCCGCAGCCTCTGCTCCATTTTTTTGGTCATGCTACAGACCCTGAGACACGATAACTACAGTCCCCAATCCTCGTCCAGAGTTGGGTCACCAAATCCTCTGTCCTCCCTGAATGTCTGCAGCAGCTCACAACACAACCTCTAGAAAACCATCCAAAGCACCTAAACTAAATTTACAACAGCAGAAGTAAGTGAAAAGCCCCTCACTGTAAGTTGGACGTCTGGTCCTTTTAAATAACACTAGAGGGGGTTCTTCGTGCTGCTGAATGTTTGTTCAGCTGAGAGTGACTAACACAGGTGGTCAGTAGATATACACAGACCAAGTTTCAAAGACGTACATCAAAGCTGCTGGAATGGCTGATTGACACCATATTCAGACCATCCTCACACGACAGACACACACACATTACACACACGCTATCACCCCGGCCAGCCTGGGTGTCCTGTACAATGTGCTGTACTGTTCTTTGTTCTTTGTACCTACACTGGGGGCAATTTACAATGGCCAAGTTACCTATCAACCTGCAAATCTTTGGCTGTGGGAGGAAACTGGTGCACCCGACGGAAACCCACGCGGTCACAGGGAGAACTTGCAAACTCCACAGTGTCTACCCCTGCCCACCTCAAAGACTGCCGTGTGTCCTATCCTCAGGCTGCTGGCGTATCAGCGAACCCTCATTCAGCATCTACCCCTGTCCACCTCAAAGAATGATCTGTGTCCTATCCTCAGGCTGTTGGGGTATCAGTGAACCCTCATCCAGCATCTACCCCTGTCCACCTGAAAGACTGCCCTGTGTCGTATTCTCAGGCTGGTGGCATATCAGTGGACCCTCATCCAGCATCTACCCCTGTCCACCTCAAAGACTGCCCTGTGCCCTATCCTCAGGCTGGTGGGGTATCAGTGGACCCTCGTCCCTCGATTTGAAGTGACTGTGACTCCTCTTTATGAACTACCGAATGGTGATGATGACCAGGTTTAACCCCTTTGGACTGAAGCGAACAGGGAAGCAGTAACTGAATTGAAGACAGCTGTCGCCCAGGCAACGTGCCTTATCTCACCTAACCCTGACAAGACTTTCCACACCCTGACAAGACGTTCCACATGGCGGTGGGGACACAGTGAAAAGCCTGGCTGCTGTCCTATGTAGAGAAAACCAGGAAAATACTGCTCATTGTGAATGACTTCAGAATTGTGAGTGGGTCTGAACTGATACATTCTGCTTGTGAAGGATGTTTGTTAACCACGTTCTGGGGCATCCAACATTTCACTTACATCACGGGGTTCAGCAGGGTGATTCTGCCCAGTCCATTATAAACTTTTCCAGTTTGGGAAAGCAGTAGTAATAGTATTCCCTGTCAGAAAGTCGTAGAGTCAGAGTCATTTCAGCACAGAATGAGGCCATTTGGCCCATCGAGTCCATGCCAGCTCTTTGTCGATAAATCGAGCCAGTCTCATTCCCCAGCTCTGTCTCTATTTTCCGACAAGTTTATTTCCCTGAAGTGTCCATCCAATAAACCTTCGAAATCATTCACCATCTCTGCTTCCACCACCCTCATAGACAGTGATTTCCAGGCCATTCCCACTCGCTGTGTAAAAAAGTTGTTACTGACATCCCCCTGTATCGCTGCCCACAACCTTAACTCTAGTCCTTGTACCATTAGTTAATGGGAACATATGTTCCTTTCTAACTTATCGAAACATGCCATCATCTTGTATGCCTCTATCAAATCTCCCCTCAATCTCCTTCACGACAAGGAAAACAATCCCAGCTTTTCCAGATTAACCTTGGCGCTAAAATCCTCCATCTCTGGAACCATTCTGGTAAATCTACTCTGCACCCTGTCAAGGACCCTCACATCCTTCCTAAAGTGTGGTGAACAGAACTGGATGCAGTACTCCAGTTGGCGCCTAACCAGAGCTTTATAAAGGTTCAACATAACTTTCCTCCTTCTGTACTCACTACCTCTATTTATGAAGCCCAAGATCCCACATGCTTTGCTGACGATTCTCTCAATATATCCTGCCACCTTCAAGGATTTATGTACGTGATCCCCATGTCCCTCTGTCTCTGCACACTCTTTCGAACTTTACCATTAAGTGTATATTGCCTCTCCCTGTTACTTCTGATAAAATGCATCACCTCACATTTGCCTGTATTAAATTCCATCTGCCTCTTGTCTGCCCATTCTGCTAGCCTATCTATGTCCTCTTACATCGATTGATAACAACCTCACTGGCTTCCCCGCCTCCAAGTTTGGTATCATCAGCAAATTTTCAGATGTTTCTCTGTTTTCCATTATCGAAATCATTTATAAACATCAGAATAAAACAGTGTTCCCAGCATTGAACCTTGGGGAACACCACTGTCTACCTTCCTCCAGTCTGAAAAAACAACTATTTACCACAACTCACTGTTTTCTGTCATTAAGCAAGTTTTGCATCCAAGCTGACACAGACCCTCCTATTCCATGAACATCAATTAACTGTCTAATTCTCACAAACAGACTGTGAAAGAAAATAGAAATTCAGCTTAAAATTAAGTGAAATGCTAAATGTAAAATTAACAAATTGTTGGAAAGAGATCGACTCTTAGATCACTTAAAATTCAATCTCTCGATAACTTTACTGCATTTAGTACTCTGTCCAAGCAGTACTCCCTAAAACTGGACTCTGTGCAATTTACTGTATTTAGGGTTTAGGGAGAGAATTGCAGAGCTTAGGGATGGGGATAGTAAGCGTCAGAGATTGTCAGCAGGTCTGGCAGAGAGAAACAGAGAGAAACAGCTTCAGATCAGTGGCCCTCCATCAGAACTGGTAAACGTTAGAAATGTAACATTCTTTGAGCAAGTGAAAGAGGGGAAGGGGGAAGAAGAAGAAGGAAGGACTGTGATGGGACGGAGAGGGGAGAGATTAAATGACAGACTGCCACATTTCTAACGTTTATCAGTTCTGATGAACTGTCACAGATCTGAAACGTTAACTATGTTTCTCTCGACACAGATGTTGTCAGACTGCTGAGTATTTCCGGCACTTTCTGTTCTCATTTCAGAGTTCCTAATCCACAGTATTTTGCTTTTATTTTAGTGTTTAGGTTAGAGATACAGCACTGAAACAGGCCCTTCGGCCCACCGAGTCTGTGCCGAACATCAACCACCCATTTATACTAATCCTACACTAATCCCATATTCCTACCAAACATCCCCACCTGTCCCTATATTTCCCTACCACCTACCTATACTAGTGACAATTTATAATGGCCAATTTACCTATCAACCTGCAAGTGTTTTGGCTTGTGGGAGGAAACCGGAGCACCCGGAGAAAACCCACGCAGACACAGGGAGAACTTGCAAACTCTACACAGGCAGTACCCGGAATCGAACCCGGGTCCCTGGAGCTGTGAGGCTGCGGTGCAAACCACTGCGCCACTGTGCCATTTAATTCACTGCCACTTCTCTTCCAGGAATGCCTACCTTGAAGAAGTTCTGCTCTTCTCTTCCAGAGCTGAGGGCCTCGGCAGCTCAAGGCACAGCCACCAATGGTAGAGCAATTAAACTCAGGTATGCTCAAGAGGTCAGAATTAGATGAGTGCACATATCTCGGAGGATGTAGGTCTGGAGGAGATTACCGAGATAGGGAGGGATGAGGCAATGAGGGATTTGTAAATAAGGCTGAGAGTTTTAAAATTGATGTGTTGCTGACCAGAATCCACTGCAGGTCAGTGAGTACAGTGGGTGATGGGTGAACAGGACTTGGTGTGAGTTAGGACATGGACAGCAGTGTTTTGGATCTCCTTAAGTTTATGGAGGGTAGAATGTGGGAGACCAGCCAGGAGTGTGTTGGAATTGCCAACCTAGCAGGTAGCAAAGGCAAGGTGGAGTGTTTCATCAGCAGAAGAGCTAGGAGAGGGGCAAAGCTGGGTGATGATACCGAGGTGGAAATAGGCTGTTTTAGTGATAGTGTGAATAATTAGCTGGAAGCTCATCGCAGGGTCAACTATAACAACAGGTTGTGAACAGTTTGGTTTAATCTTAGACAGTTGCCAAGGACAGGGATGGAGGCTGTAGCTAGGGAACGTTTGATGTGGGTTTGAAAACACTGGCTTCAGTCTTCCTAATATTTAACTGACATGGCAGCTGTGTGAGGTGAACGATTGTGGGAAGATTTTATTTATATCATTCATTCATGGGATTGTGGGTGTCGCTGACTAGACCGGCATTTATTGCCCATCCCTAATTGCCCTTGAGAAGGTGATGGTGAGGTGCATGTGGAGGAATCAGGAGAGATAATACAAGCTAAATGGCACATATTTAAAGGTGGTGAGAATAACAGAGAGACCTGGGGTGTTTGTATGCAATCTTTGAAGTTATCTGGACAGGTTAACAAAGAGTTAACAAAGTAAATAGATTCCTAGGCTTTATTAATAGAGACACAGTGGAGAATAGTCAGGATGTTATATTAAACCTATAGAAAAGACTAGTTCGGCTCCACCTGGAGTATTGTGTCCAATACTGGGAACCACTTTAGGAAGGACATGAAACCTTTGGAGAGGGGACAAAAGATTTTTACTCGAACTTTTCCAGGGACGAAATATTACAGTTATGTAGCTGGGATTGTTCACCTTAGAGCAGGGAAATTTAACAGGAGATCTGATAGAGATGTTTAAAATTATGAAGGGTTTAGATAAATTAAATAAAGTGAAACTCTTTCCAATGTTGAGGGGCCATTAACCAGAGGACACTGATTTACGGTGATTGGAAAAAAGAAGCAGAGGTGACACGAGGATTTTATTATGCAATGGGTGTTTAGGATTTTCAATGTATTGTCTGATAGGCTGAAGGATATAGAGTCAATAGTAGATTCCAAAAGGGAATTGAATAGATATCTTAAGGAGAAAAAAAGGAAGGATCTGGGAAAGAGCCAGGGTATGAGATTAACTGGAAGCTCTTCAAAAGCACCAGCACAGACTTGATGGACCAAATGGTCTCATTTGGTGTAATGCTATTCTATGTTTCTATGATTGTGCCTGTCTGTACTTTCACAATACTCCTATCCTTTCAACAGGCGTTTGATAAAATACGACATAACAGCCTTGTTACCAAATTAGAAACACATGGGATCAAAGGGCCAATGTCAGCCGTGGCTCAATTTGTCGCTCTCTCCCCTTTCAGTCACAAGCTTCTAGGATCAAGTGTCTCTGCAGGACTTGATCACAAGAATCAAGGCTGACACTGCAGTGAGAGTACTGAGAGAGTATTGCACTGTCAGAAGTGCCGTCTACATCTATCGAATGAAACGTTAAACCAAGGCTCCGTCTGCCCTCTCAGGTGGATGTTAAATATCATCGCATTATTTAGAAGCAGAGCAGAGGAATTATCCCAGTGTCCTGCTCAATATTTATTATTCAATGAACATCACAAAAACAGATCTGAGCATTATCACATTGCTGCTTATGGGAGCTTGCTGTGCTTCATAGATACACGAGTGAATACATTTTAAAAAGTACTCTGTGGGTGTCAGGTGCTTTGTGACGTCCAGTGGTCATGAAAGGCACTATATAAATGCAGCTGCTTTTATTTCTAATGCCAGCATGAGGCAGAGTGGCGCAGTGGTTAGCACCGCAGCCTCACAGCTCCAGCGACCCGGGTTCAATTCTGGGTACTGTGTGGAGTTTGCAAGTTCTCCCTGTGTCTGCGTGTGTTTTTTCCCGGTGCTCCAGTTTCCTCCCACAAGCCAAAAGACTTGCAGGTTGGTAGGTAAATTGGCCATTATAAATTGCCCCTAGTGTCGGTTGTAAGGAAATATAAGGACAGGTTGGGATGTCGTAAGAATGTAGGATTAGTGTAAATGGGTGGTTGATGGTCGGCACAGACTCGGTGGGCCGAAGGGCCTGTTTCAGTGCTGTATCTCTAAAACTAAAAAAACTAAAACTAAATTAGGTCAGTGACAGAAAGCAGGGAGTAGTGGAGAATGGTTGTTGTTCAGTCTGGAGGGAAGTGCACATGGGGGTTCCCCAGGGTCACTGTTGGGATCACTGTTGCTGTATGTTAATACAATGGGCTTGTGCCCAGAGGGGATAATGTCAAATGTTTTCAGATGGGAGGAAGCTCATAAATGTCAATAAACAGTGAGAAGGATAGTAACAGACTTCAGGAGGACAGTGACTGACTGGTGAAATGGACAGGAACACGGCAGTTGTAATTTAACACAGTGAAGTGTGAAGTGAGACATTTGGGTAGGAAGTATGAGGAGAAACAATATGAAGTAAATGGTACCATTAAAAAGTGAGTGCAGGATTAGAGGGACCTGGGATGTACACACACAGTACTTTAAAGGTAGCATGTAGTGTTCTTGGTGTTAGAGAGAGATACACAGAGTAATAAAACTCAGGAGGAAGTGCTGATTTTTATACATCACTGGTTCGGTCCCAGATGGAGAATTGTGTCCATTTCTGATCACCACACTTTGGTAAGGATGTCAAGGACTTAGTGAAGATACTGAGGTGATTTACTAGAATGGTACCAGGGATCTGGGAATTCAGTTACATGGAGAGATTGGAAAAGCTGGGATTGTTCTCTTTAGAGCAGTGAAGGGTAAGAGGAGATGTAATATAGAATTCAAAATCATGAAGGGTTTTGATAGGGTAATTAATGTGAAACTGTTTCCAGTGTCAGAAAGTTCAGTATTAAGAAGACACAGATTGAAGGTAATTGATAAAGAACCGGAGGTGAAATAAGGAGAATTTTCTTGCAAAGCGAGTTGTTGGGATCTGGAATTAACTTGCTGATAACATGGCGGTCAGGCGATTCATCTAAATTTTTCAATAGGGGAATTTAACAAATAGCTGAAAAGGGACAAAAAAACTGCAGGAGTCAGGGGAAAGAGTGGAGTGGAACTCATTCGATAGCTCTTCCTAAGAGACAGCACTGACACAATGGTTCAAATAGCCCCCTCCTGTGCTGCATCAATCTCTGATTCTATGAGCAAGAGACAGAGAGTGAAGGGAGAGAGAGAAAAGGAGAGGGGGGAGCGAGTGTGAGAAAGAGGTAGAAAGGATGAAAGAGTGGAATTAAAATAGAGACAGTGTGAAAGAGTTTCCGGGCGTAGGGATTGTGACTCATGATCTGCCCGCGCCCGTTCCTGTGGAGGCAGTTTACACACAAACTCCTGCTGCCTCCTCAGTTCCATGAATTCTGCGTACTGCCCAGTGTGACCCGCGCTGCCCTCAGTCTGCACGTATAACAGGGGCCTAACTGTGTGTGAGACTGGCACATGTTTTAGCCTGGTTTCAGCTCTTAAAGGCAGATTGTCCCCCTTAAAGGGAATCGTTACTGTATCACAGGAGGCTGCTGCTGCAGACTGTGAATGATGCAATTAGGGACAAGGTAAATGGAATACTAGGACAGTGAGAGGGCTCTGCGGTACACGGATGTGATGCTAGAGGCCTTAGTTATGGAGCGTGACAGGGGGAGAGAGGCCATGCTTCCATGGGGTGGGGTGGAGACCCTCAAGGAACACCCTCCGAAGGGAATGGGGGAAGGTGGCCAGGGAGGTCAATGCAGGAAGTCTGGCCCCGAGACCTGGCAGCAGTCCCAGAAGAAGTTTAATGAGCTCACACTGGTGGTCAATGCCAGTGAATTCATCTCCACATGTCATCCCCTACCGACCAACACCACCAACCTCTCACACTGCTCAATGTACCACACCCCATCATTCACCCATCAGCAGTCCTTAACACTCAGGACTCATACCTAATATTCACATACACCAACTCACCCTCACACACCTTCCACTGATGCTAGCCTTACATCCACCTCTCACTGCCTCCACCTAGCTCCAGCTGTTCAGCTATGGAAGGCACATCACAGAAACACAGTGCAACACAATCACTGACATTCTGCCCTCGCTCTTACAGGAAAAGGTGGCCCATAATCACAGGGAGCAGCAGTGAACTGGCAGGACCAGGCATACCTTAATCCCCTGAGCCTGAGGGAGGAGATGGTTCTCCACATCATGGGACCGTCTGTGACAGAGCTCGTAGCATCAAGCATCACCAAGAGCATTCAGGATGATGCTATTCTCCTGCCTGATGTCCCTTCTTAACTCCCACCTCCCCCTCATCCTGCTGACTGGGATGATGTACAAGCTGCAGATGGTGTGAACATGGACCTCCTGCTTTCCATCCCACTCCCAATCCCTCACCCCAACCCTCTTCCTCTGATTTTATACTTTCTAATGATAACCCAAAACTGCCAGCTTCCCAGTCACAGAAGCTCCAGAAGACAGAGAGAGAGCAGCAGCACAGCACTGATGGTGAAGCCCCATCAATTGGTCTGATACTCCCAGTCACCAGATCAATACTTACACTGTGTGTACCTTAGAGGCTGATATAGAGTCGGAATCTGCATGGGGTGAGTCACTGAGTGAGTGAGCTGCAGCCAGGCCAGGGGGAAAGGATAGTTCATGTGGCAGCTCACCGGAGGGTGAGGTCACAAACGAGTGATAATACACAGGACTCAGATGTGAACATTGCTGGAGATGCTGCCGATGTCGAGATGGTGCAGTCTGAATCCGAGTCCTCAGGGCCCAGAGTTGTTCGAGGACGAAGGCCTTTCACCAGCCATGCTGCAGTCACTGGGAAACACTGTGTAGGAGCAGTAGGCAAGTCGAGGGAACCCATAAGACAGGCACTAAGGGAATACACAAGGCTGAATAATTCAGTTTTGTTTCTAAAATTGGATGTGTTGTTGGATGAAGATGTTAATGAAAAGGTTTTTGTTGGTGTTTTTTATTGCAGGCTGGTGACCAAGGGGACACTGTGATGGGGCGTCTCAGATGGATGTAATGGTGGAGAATGGGGGATCCATGGAGAGAAAGGGAAGTTGTGCTATGGGAACTGGAACCTTAGCAGGGACTCTCCGACAGCCTGTCCGGGTCGAAGGCATCCAGGAAATATCCTCCCTGCCTCGTCCTCCTCCTCCTCCTCTTGAGGTAGCCTCCGGATTCCTGGTGCCAATGCCTGTGCCCTCATGATGGTGATGATGTGAAGGGTGTAGCAGAACACCATGAACTTGGACACCAGCTCCAGTGTGTACTGGAGGGCTCCCCCCGAGCGGTCTAGTCATCGGAAGCATTGCTTCATCTGGTGGTTTTGTGTGGGGGAGGGGAGTGTCTAGAGTTTAGAGGTCATGAGCCACATTCTGGTTCTGCATGGAGGCCTGAAGCGTTGGACCGGCTGACTGCTTCAGAATGAAGGTACCGTGGCTGCTGCCAGGATAGTTGACATTCACCAACATGATGTACTGGGCATGCTCACACACCGACTGTACATTAATGGAGCGAGAGTTCTTTCAGTTCCTGTACCTCTCCCCATTGACATGGGGGCCCCGCAGAGACACCTACACCATCAGGATTCCCGCTATCCTGAGAAAGCCACGGGATCTCTCATCCTGCTTCTCCCTGCTGAGGGAGCAGACAGTATAATTCACCTCAACCAACATAGGTGGCCTCCGTCACACATCAGATACATCAATGGACAACATAGAGAGAGATAATGGATACGTCACACACTCTTGTTTCGAAGGATCCTGATAAAACATAAGAACATAAGAACTAGGAGCAAGAGTAGGCAATTCAGCCCCTCGAGCATGCTCCGCCATTCAATATGAAGATTCTATATCCTGGGATATCGGGCTGCCAATCCTGCCCCTCCCTCAACCATATCTCCGTGATGGTGACTTTAGTTTTTGTCTTCATGTTATCCTTAACTATCTTGCTGAACCATGGATGTTTTTACCCCTCTTAGAATATTTCTTCCTCTCTGGAATATATTTCAGTTGGGAGGAATTGAATATGTCCTTTAACATCTGCCACTACTCATCAACTGTCCTACCTTTTAGACTTCCTTCCCTGTCCACTTGGGCCAAATCAGTCCTCATGCCGATGTAATTACCTTTGTTTAACTCCAGACTCCAGTTTCTCGCCCTCAAACTGGATTTGAAATTCTAGCATGCTATGATCACTCTTCCCTGGAGGATCCTGAACTATGAGATTATTAATTAATCCCACCTCATTTCACAATACCAAATCTAGAATAGCCTGCTCCCTGGTTGGTTCCACAACATATTGCTCTTAAAAACAATCTCTGATACATTTAATGAACTCTCCCTTGAGGCTACCTTTGCCAATTTGATTAAACCAGTCTATATGCATGTTAAGATCACCTATGTTTATTGCCGTACCTTTCTCACAAGCCCGAAGTATTTCTTGGTTTATACTGTGCACCACTGTGGAACTATTGTTTGGGGACCTATAGATTCCTCCCACCAGGGACGTCTTCTATTTCTACCCTGACTGATTCTACGTCTTGATCTCCAGTGCCTATATAATTTCTCACTACAGCACTGATCTCTTTCTTTACTAACAAAGCTACACCTC
The DNA here is from genome assembly GCF_036365525.1 of Heterodontus francisci. Classification (NCBI taxonomy): domain Eukaryota; kingdom Metazoa; phylum Chordata; class Chondrichthyes; order Heterodontiformes; family Heterodontidae; genus Heterodontus; species Heterodontus francisci. Next base: position 729,343 of record NW_027140937.1, read on the forward strand.
CTCCAGATATTCAATTCCCAAGCCTGGTTTCCCTGCAACCATGTCTCAGTAATCGCCACTAAATCATACGCAGTCATCACTATTTTCACTGTTAACTCATTTGTGGGCGGCACAGTGGCACAGTGGTTAGCACAGCAGCCTCACAACTCCAGCGACCCAGGTTCAATTCCGGGTGCTGCCGGTGTGGAGTTTGCAAGTTCTCCCTGTGTCTGCGTGCGTTTCTTCCGGGTGCTCCGGTTTCCTCCCACAAGCCAAAGACGTGCAGGTTGGTAGGCAAATTGGCCATTAGCAATTGACCCTAGTATAGGTAGGTGGTAGGGGATTAGTGTGTGGGGATATGTGGTAAGAATATGGAATTAGTGTGGAATTAGTATGGGTGGGTGGTTGATGGTCGGCACAGACTCGGTGGGCCGAAGGGCCTGCTTCCGTGCTGTATCTCTATAAAAAAAATTCATTTATTTTATTCTGAATGTTTCGTGCATTCAGATACAAAACCTTTAAGTTTGTTTTATTATCAATTTTCAAAGATACATAGAAGTTCAATGAAACTGGGACCTTAACGGCCACTGACAACTCCCTCCTCATCCTAGTTTGAGTCTCCAGGTCGTATTACAGGAGGTGCCAAAGCACTGTGATCACTTCCCTATTGAATCAGAGTCACCTCACACTCTGCTTCTGGTTTAGGTGCAGGTGGGAAAAGTGCTCTTGGAAAACCCGAGGTGGGTAGGACAGAGCCCCCTCCTCCCCCCTCTTTACAGATCTTCCCCTCTCTGCAGCTTCTGCTCCATTTGTTGATCATGTTACAGACCCAGAGACACTGTAACTACAGTCCCCATACCTCGGCCAGAGTTGGGTCACCAAATCCTTTGTCCTCCCTGTATGGCTGCAGCAGCTCCCAACACAACCTCCAGAAAAACATCCACAAAACCTCCACCATCTTTACAATAGCAGCAGTAAGTCACAACCCCTCACCTGTAAGTTGGATGCCTGGTCCTTTTAAATAACACTTGAGAGGGTTACTCGTGCTGCTGAATGCGTGTTCACCTGAGAGTGACTACGCCCGCGTTCAGTGGACATGCACAGACCAAGTGTCAAAGAAGTACATCAAAGCTATTGGAATGGCTGATTGACGTCAATTGAAACCCTTCCTCACATTAAGAGCATATGCATGGCAAACAGAGGCTAGAACCCTGCCCACCATGGGGCACTGTGCGGGTTCCACCAGAAGTGGCTGGCTGTGCAGTTCACATCATTTGATGGATCCTGTTTTTTTTTTTGCAGCGGCGACAGGGAGAGCGATGTGGCAGCTGGGTAAGTAAGTCCTATATATTTGGGCAGCGGCTGAACCCGAGACACTATACCTGTAGTGTCTCCAACCCGCCCTCCTCCTCTAACCAAAAAAAAAGGACTCGATGGTGTGCAGATAAGGTAAGGCTTTTTCTATTTCTTTTTTTTTCGTGTGATTGGTAAAAACTTTTCGTTCCTTCTTCGTTTATCTAAGTTAAGACTAACTTAAGCTTAAGATTGAAAATGGCAGGAGATCTCAGACCCGTGTTATGCTCCTCTTGCTCAATGTGGGAGCTCAGGGACACGGCTGATGTCCCTGACTCCTTCACGTGCTGGAAGTGTGTCCAGCTGCAGCTCTTGTTAGACAGCATGACGGTTCTGGAGCTGCGGATGGACTCACTTTGGAGCATCCGGGTTGCTGAGGAGGTCGTGGATAGCACGTTTAGCGAATTGGCCACACCACAGATTAGGATTGCTGAGGGTGAAAGGGAATGGGTGACCAAAAGGCAGAGAAAGAGCAGGAAGGCAGCGCAGGTGTCCCCTGCGGTCATCTCCCTCCAAAACAGGTATACCGTTTTGGATACTGTTGAGGGAGATGGCTCATCAGGGGAAGACAGCAGTAGCCAGGTTCATGGCACCGTGGCTGGCTCTGATGTTAGGAAGGGCGGGAAAAAGAGTGGAAGGGCGATAGTCATAGGAGATTCGATTGTAAGGGGAGTAGATAGGCGGTTCTGTGGTCGAAAACGAGACTCCCGAATGGTATGTTGCCTCCCAGGTGCACGGGTCAGGGATGTCTCAGATCGGCTGCAGAACATTCTGAAAGTGGAAGGTGAACAGCCAGTTGTCGTTGTGCACAAAGGCACCAATGACATAGGTAAAAAACGGGATGAGGTCCTACAAGCAGAATTTAGGGAGTTAGGAGCCAAGTTAAAAAGTAGGACATCAGAGGTAGTAACCTCAGGATTGCTACCAGTGCCACGTGATAGTCCGAGTAGAAATGAAAGAATAGTCAGGATGAATGCGTGGCTTGAGAGATGGTGCAGGAGGGAGGGGTTCAGATTTTTGGGACATTGGGACCGTTTCTGGGGGAGGTGGGACTATTGCAAATTGGACGGTCTACACCTTGGCCGGACTGGACCTAATGTCCTTGGGGGTGCTTTTGCTAACGCTGTTGGGGAGGGTTTAAAATAATGTGGCAGGGGGATGGGAACCAAATGAGGTCAGTGGACAGTAAGGTGGTAGAAACTAAAGCCTGTAAGGAACTAGATAATGAAGTCAGCATGACTAAGGGAAAAAGTAGGCAGGGAGCAGATGCTGAACGCAAAGGGACTGGTGGTCTGAGGTGCATTTGTTTTGATGCAAGAAGTGTAGTAGGTAAGGCAGATGAATTTAGGGCCTGGATTAGTAACTGGGAGTATGATATTATTGCTATTACTGAGACTTGGCTGAGGTAAGGTCATGATTGGCAACTAAATATCCCAGGATATCGATGCTTCTGGCGGGATAGAGAGGGAGGTAAAAGCGGCAGTACTGGTCAAAGAGGATATCACAGCTGTGCTGAAGGAGGGCACTATGGAGGACTCGAGCAGTGAGGCAATATGGGCAGAACTCAGAAATAGGAAGGGTGCAGTAACAATGTTGGGGCTGTACTACAGGACTCCCAACAGCAAGCGTGAGATAGAGGTACAAATATGTAAACAGATTATGGAAAGATGTAGGAGCAAAAGGGTGGTGGTGATAGGAGATTTTAATTTTCCCAACATTGACTGGGATTCACTTAGTGTTAGAGGTCTAGATGGAGCAGAATTTGTAAGGAGCATCCAGGAGAGTTTTCTAGAGCAGTATGTAAATAGTCCAACTCGGGAATGGGCCATACTGGACCTGATGTTGGGGAATGAGCCCGGCCAGGTGTTTGAAGTTTCAGTAGGGGACTACTTTGGGAATAGTGATCACAATTCCGTAAGTTTTAGAATACTCATGGACAAAGACGAGAGTGGTCCCAAAGGAAGAGTGCTAAATAGGAGGAAAGCCAACTACACCAAATTTCGGCAGGAGCTGGGGAATGTAGATTGGGAGCATCAGTTTGAAGGTAAATCCACATTTGATATGTGGGAGTATTTTAAAGAGAGGTTGATTAGCGAGCAGGAGAGACATGTTCCTGTGAAAATGAGGGATAGAAATGGCAAGATTAGGGAACCATGGATGACAGGTGAAATTGTGAGACGAGACGAGAGGAAAAAGGAAGCATACATAAGGTCTAGGAGGCTGAAGAAAGACAAAGCTTTGAAAGGATATCGGGAATGTAGGACCAATCTGAAACGAGGAATTAAGAGGGCTAAAAGGGGTCATGAAATATCTTCAGCAAACAGGGTTAAGGAAAATCCCAAAGCCTTTTATTCAGATATAAGGAGCAAGAGGGTAACTAGAGAAAGGATTGGCCCACTCAAGGACAAAGGAGGAAAGTTATGCGTGGAGTCAGAGAAAATGGGTGACATTCTAAACGAGCACTTTGCATCGGTATTCACCGAGGAGAGGGACATGACGGATGTTGAGGTTAGTGACAGATGTTTGATTACTCTCGGTCAAGTCGGCATAAGGAGGGAGGAAGTGTTGGGTATTCTGAAAGGCATGAAGGTGGACAAGTCCCCAGGTCCGGATGGAATCTATCCCAGGTTACTAAGGGAAGCGAGAGAGGAAATAGCTGGGGCCTTAACAGATATCTTTGCAGCATCCTTAAACACGGGTGAGGTCCCGGAGGACTGGAGAATTGTTAATGTCGTCCCCTTGTTTAAGAAGGGTAGCAGGGAAAATCCTGGTAATTATAGACCGGTGAGCCTGACGTCAGTGGTAGGGAAGCTGCTGGAGAAGATACTGAGGGATAGGATCTATTCCCATTTGGAAAAAATGGGCTTATCGGTGATAGGCAACATGGTTTTGTGCAGGGAAGGTCATGTCTTACCAACTTAATAGAATTCTTTGAGGAAGTGACAATGTTGATTGATGAGGAAAGGGCTGTCGATGTCATATACATGGACTTCAGTAAGGCGTTTGATAAGGCTCCCCATGGTCGGATGATGGAGAAAGTGAAGTCGCATGGGGTCCAGTGTGTACTAGCCTGATGGATAAAGATGGTTCCGAAGAAGGGTCACTGACCCGAAACGTTAACTCTGCTTCTCTTTCCACAGATGCTGCCAGACCTGCTGAGTGAATCCAGCATTTCTTGTTTTTGTTTTGGATAAAGAACTGGCTGGGCAACAGGAGACAGAGATTAGCAGTGGAAGGGAGTTTCTCAAAATGGACACGTTTGACCAGTGGTGTTCCACAGGGACCCGTGTTGGGACCACTGTTGTTTGTGATATACAGAAATGATTTGGAGGAAAGTATAGGTGGTCTGATTAGCAAGTTTGCAGACGACACTAAGATTGATGGAGTGGCAGATAGTGAAGGGGACTGTCAGTGAATACAGCAGAATATAAATAGATTGGAGAGTTGGGCAGAGAAATGGCAGATGGAGTTCAATCAGGGCAAATGCGAGGTGATGCATTTTGGAAGATCCAATTGAAGAGTGAACTATACAGTAAATGGAAAAGTCCTGGGGAAAATTGATGTGCAGAGAGATTTGGGTGTTCAGGTCCATTGTTCCCTGAAGGTGGCAACGTAGGTCAATAGAGTGGTCAAGAAGGCATACGGCATGCTTTCCTTCATCGGACGGGGTATTGAGTACAAGGGTTGGCAGGTCATGTTACAGTTGTCTAAGACATTGTTTCGGCCACATTTGGAATACTGCGTGCAGTTCTGGTCGCCACATTACCAAAAGGATGTAGATGCTTTGGAGAGGGTGCAGAGGAGGTTCACCAGGATGTTGCCTGGTATGGAGGGCGCTAGCTATGAAGAGAGGTTGAGTAGATTAGGATTATTTTCATTAGAAAGACGGACGTTGAGGGGGGACCTGATTGAGGTGTACAAAATCATGAGAGGTTTTGACAGGGTGGATAGCAAGAAGCTTTTTTCCCAGAGTGGGGGATTCAATTACTAGGGGTCACGAGTTCAAAGTGAAAGGGGAAAAGTTTAGGGGTGATATGCGTGGAAAGTTCTTTATGCAGAGGGTGGTGGGTTCCTGGAATGCGTTGCCAGCGGAGGTGGTAGATGCGGGCACGATAGCGTCTTTTAAGATGTTTCTGGACAGATACATGAATGGGCAGGAAGCAAAGAGATACAGACCCTTATAAAATAGGCGACATGTTTAGATAGAGGATCTGGATCGGCGCAGGCTTGGAGGTCCGAAGGGCCTGTTCCTGTGCTATAATTTTCTTTGTTCTTTGTTCTTGTTCAGGGTTCCATCGCGTTGGCACCAGTGCCGTCATAGAGTGAAAATCAGGTCAGGGGAACATATGGAGTGAAAACAGCTCACTTCAAAAAGGGAATAGGAAATAGACTTGAAGGGTTAAGATTTTCAATAACTTGTGAAATGTACAGAAGAAAGAAACTAATTGGAGGGGTGAGTCCATGGAGGGATTCGAACACAAGAATGAGAATATTAAAATTAAGGTGCTGCCAGACCGGGAGCCACTGTAGATCAGTGAGCACAGGGATGATGGGTGATCGGGATTTGGTGTGAGTTAGGATACAGGCAGCAGAGTTCTGGATGGGTTGTGGTTTATGGAGGTTTGCAGTGTGTTTCTGCCACATACATTGGGTAGGGAGGGAAATGCAAATAGTTAATGCAGAGTGGAGTTTGTGACAGAGACTGAAGACAATGGCTTAACTCTTCCAAAGCTTTACATGACAAGAATACTAGATCAGTGAAATATGGTTTATAGATCGATTAGCTGGATACAGAGACTTACCAGGGACACCAATAATAGCGGGGATGGGATGGTAAATAAATTGAATCATCTTCAGAGCATGATAGATCCGCAATTCTAATGTTATCCAAAAATAATCTGCAGCAACCAGGCCAAACGAAGAGGAGAAATTGTCCATTGTTGCAACATTCTAATCTATTGTTCTCAGATTCTGATCGATCCTCTCTCTCTCTCTGCAGTGATGGATCCCTGTTCGTGCTGACAGTGATGCTTCCGCTGACACTATGAGCTGGCACATTGAAAGGAGTCCCTTATTAATGGAACAGGGAAACCCTCCAGTGACACATTTAGGGTCCTTAGTGACTGACATTAATTACAGTCAATGAGCAAACAGGTTATGTTAACCCTTTTCAATCCAATACTTTTTGTACCACAATTGTGTAGAAGATTTAGATGGGATCCCAGTCTAGATGGGATATATGACGTTTGTTGACAGAAGGAATGGTGGAAATACGGGCACTGGCCAGAAGCTTTCAATCCTCCTTGGATCTGGGAGTGATGACAGAGGACTGGAGGGTTGTAAATGTTACACCCTGCTTAAAAAAGGAGACATCAGATAAACCTGTACCTACTGACCAGTCAGTCTAATGTCGGTGGTTGGATATTACTAGAGGCCGTAAACCAATACAAAAAATATATCTTTCTTGGAAAAACATGGGATAATAAATGACAAACAGCACGGATTGGTTCATGGACAATCATGTCTAATAATATTGATCAAGTTAGTTGATGACATAACTGTGAGTGTTGATGAGGATAGTGTGTTTCCTGTTATGTATCTGGACTATCAAAAGGCCTGTGATCAAATGACATTTCATAGACTTGTTATGAAATTGGAAGACGTGGATTATTGTGACAGTGATAATGTGGATATGACACTGACTCAGGGACAGAAAGCAGAGAGAAGTGGTGAACAGACATTGTTCAGACTGGGGGAGGGGGATTATACAATGTTGTTTCTCAGGGGTTAGTATTAGAATCAGTGCTCTTCCTGACATGTAGATAGATATACAGGTGATGGAGACTTATACGTAAAAATAAACAATTTCAAATCTTGTAGATGACATGACACTCATAAATAAGGATGGCAAAGGCGCAGACCACAGAATTATCCAATCACACAGACTTTTTTTATTTTTAATTTATTCTGGACTCCAATCCAAATATAAATTTATTTCTCACTCTATAACCGATTTGTGTGATTTGCGTGTGAGTGTGTGCATGAATGTGTACCTTATATTGTTGTTATTTTATTTAGATTCAGTTTAGATTTTAAAGTATAATAAACTCACCTCATGTTTAAAATCACGAAAACCTGTCTGATTGGTTCTTTCACTATCACAAAAGGTAAAAGGTAAAATATTCACTGAGGTGGTCAGCACGTCCAGTGCTAAAAAGGAATAAACCCCGTTGTGATCAAATAAAATACAGGACAAGAAGAGAGCCTGGGACCCCTCCTCACCTGGCTGCAGCAGAAATCTGGAGGTTCTAGAGATCGTAACCCGACAACAAACGGCAAATTAGAAGTGTCATAGAGGCACAGAGTTTTACAGCACAGAAACAGTCCCCTCGCCCCACTGTATCTGTGTCGGCCATCAAGCCTGTAAATTCTAATCCCATTTTCCAGCACCTGCCCCGTAACCTTGTATACAATGGCTTTTCAAGTGCTCATCTAAATACTTCGTAAATGTTGTAAGAGTCCTGCCTCTTCCTTCCATTCAGGTAGTGTGCTCCAGATTCCAAACACCCTCTGGGTGATTTTTCCCCTCAAATTCCCTCTAAACTGCCTGTCCCTAAGCTTAAATCAATGCCCCCCTGGTTATTGGCACCTCCGCTAAGGGAAACGTTTCTTCCTACCTACCCTATCAATGCCCCTCATAATTTTTCCTGATTTCTGGCTCTCTCCCTTTTTGAATAAATCAGTTACATTCGCAATAAGGGAGTTGCATGCAGACTGAAATAACTTGGTACAGGTTAAAACCCCAATCTGTTGAAAAGTTGAGTAATATAGCTGGACAGTTCGGGATTCCTCTCCATCCAAAAGCTCGGAAACCTGAATTCCTAAGACTTGTGGACAACCATTTTTCACTTGAAGCTGAAGACTCAAACAGGGTTAGAATCACTAACAGATAGAGTAATGTTAGCTAAGGTAAAACTAGAACAGAAAAGACGAGAATTAAATTCCAGTGTGAGCGAGAAAGAGCAGAGTGATTGTCAAGAAAGGGAAAAAATGAAAGTGTTCCAGAGGAAGAAGGAGGAAAGGAAGTTAAGGCAGTTCAAATCAACTAAAGGAAGACCCAGTATACCCAGTCAAAGCACAGCGAGTGTGGGAGCTGCTCCTAGCTCAGGACCATGTGTTGATCTCTTCAACTTCTCCCAGTTTATTCCAAAGTTCAATGAGGTGGATGTGGCAGAATTTTTCACCACTTTTGAAAAGCTTGCAAAGCAGCTGAAATGGTCGGAAGAGAGCGGGATGCTATTTTTACAAAACAAAATAACAGGCAAAGCCCATGAGGTTTATTCAGTGCTGCCAGATAAAAGTTCATCAGATTATGAGATGACTAAAAATGCTATCCTGGGTGTATATGAGATAGCATCCGAAGTGTTCAGTAAAACATTCTGAACCCTTGGAAAGCAGCCTGACTAAACTGACCTCGAGTTGGAAGCAGTTAAGCAGCTAAGGAATATAGGAACATAGAATCTGAATTCAACCATTCGTCCCATCGATCCTGCTCCACCATTCAATATGATCATGGCTGATCATCCTCTTCAATGCCTTTTTCCCACACTATCCTCATATCCCCTTCTGTCAGTGGTATTTAGAAATCTGTCAATCTATACTTTAAACATAGCAATGACTGCGCTTCCACAGAAGGGTAGAGAATTCCAAAGGTTCACAACCCTCTGAGTAAAGAAATTACTCCTCATCTCTGTCCTCAGTGGCTTTGAAATTGTGTCCCTTTGTTCTAGATTCCCCAACCAGGGGAAACATCTTAGCTGCCTTGTCTATCCCTTTAAGTATTTTGTAGGTTTCAATGAGATCACCGCTCATTCTTCGAAACTCTGGAGAATACATGTTCAGTTTCTTCAATCCCTTTCCGTAGAACAGTCCCGCCATCCCAGGAACAAGTCTGGTGAACCTTTGTTGCCTCCCTCTATGGTCATAATATCCTTCCTCAGGTAAGGGGACCCAAACTGCACACAGTACTCCAGGTGCGATCTAACCAAGGTTCTATACAATTGAATCAAGACTTCACTACTCCTGCATTCAAATCCTCTAACGATAAAAGTAACACACAGTAGCCTTCCTAATTGCTTGCTGCACATGCATGTTAGCTTTAAGTGACCTATTGACAAGGACACCCAGGTCCCTTTGTACTTCTACACTTTCTCATGTCTTACCATTTAAGAAATACACTGCACATCTATTCATTCTACCCAAGTGGCCCACCTCACATTTTTCCGCATTATATTCCATCTGCCATGTTCTTGCCCACTCATTCAGTCTGTCCAAATCCCCTTGAAGCCGCTTTGCATTTTCCTCACAACTCACATTCCCACCTAGTTTTGTGCAATCTGCAATCTTGAAAATATTACTTTGGTCCCCATACCCAAATCATCGATATATATTGTGAACAGCTGGGGCCCAAGTACTGTTCCCTGCGGTACCCCACTAGTCTCATCCTGCCAACGCAAGAATGACCCTTTTATTCCTACTCTGTTTCCTGCCTGTTAACCAATCCTTCCTGCATGTCAGTATATTACCTCCTTTCCCATGTGTTTTAGTTTTGCTTACCAAGCTCCTGTGGTGCACTTTATCAAATGCCTTCTGAAAATCCACCAGCTCCCCTTTTCTATTCTGTGAGTAACATCCTAAAAAAACTCCAACAGGTTCAGCATGAATGATTTCCTTTTCATAAATCCATGTTGACTCTGCCCAATCAGATCCATTTATCACATACTTTAGAATAGATTCCAGCACTTTCCCTAGTACTGATGGAAGCATAACAGGTGTGTAATTCCCAATTTTCTTTTTCCCTCCCTTCTTAAATAGTGGGGTGTCATTTGCGACCTTCCAATCTGCAGGAGGCGTTCCAGAACTGATAGAATTTTGAAAGTGGATCACCAATGTATCTACAATCCCCATAGCTACTTCCTTCAACACTCTGGGATGTAGAATATCAGATCCTGGTGAATTATCAACTTTCAGCACTATTAATTTCCCCAATACAACTTCTTACTAATCCTAATTTCCCTCAATTCCTCATTCTCCCAAATCCCTTGGATCTCTAATTCTGGGAGATTTCTTGTATCCTCCACAGTGAAGAAAGACACAAGATAATCATTTAGCTTCTCTACCATTTCTCTATTCTCCATTATAAATTCTCCTGACTCTGCCTGTAATGGACCCACATTTGTCTTTGCTAAATGTTTCCTTCATACGTACCGTTAGAAGATTTTACAATGCATTTTTGAGTTTACTTTTGACCAGTAGATATGGACAGTCAAGATAGAGCCCACGTATGAAATCCTCAGAGTGGTGATCGTTCTCGAGGAGTTTCCACTGTATTAAGGCAGGCCACCTCCCATTAGAACCCACATAAAGGGACAAAAGGTTCAAAGAGCCAGACAGGTTGCAATTCTGGCCGATGAATTTTCCTTTGTACAGAAGGCCTTACCCCAAAGGGAAACCCTTCCCCAGTCATCCCAAAGATCCGAGAATAAAAGGTGGGAGAGTGATAGGAGCCCGAACAGCCATGGGCAAGAAGGAAAAGTGGGAAATACAGGGGCCCATCCTCAGGCCAAATCGGACGGTACTGCGAGCAGGAGTAACGGATGAAGATCTGTGTGTTTCCACTGTAATAAGGAAGGTCACCATGGAGCTGAATGCTGCAAGTTATGGGAAAACCTGTAGGATTAAACAGGGTCCACCAGATAAGTGCAGATAAAAGGGCCCTGATGGAAAGCACAGCAGATCAGGATGTGTCTTTCACTGTGGCAGTCAGACCCAGTAAAACTACCACAGAGAGTGCGGGAAAACTCAACAAATTCCCTGAGAGTTAGCAGGAACTTTTCCCAAGGATAAGTGACCCCATACCCCTTGAGTGAGGCAGGCAAGTCCATAGTCATACTCAGGGATGCAGGGGCCACCCAATTCCTTCTGCTGGGAAAAGGCATGAGCTTTCCCCCAGAGAGTGCAGTGAATGCTAGACTGTTAGTGAATGGTATCAGAAGTCCGTATATGTCCATACCTTTATATCGGCTGCACTTGGAGTGTGACCTAATTTCAGGACAGTTAACCATCGGGATTGTCCCTAGTTTATCAGTGTATGGGTCGACCTGCTCCTGGGTAATGATCTGACAGGGGGTAAAGGTGGCAGCTTCCCCAGTGGTTCTAGAGAGACCAAAAGAGGTCAGGGAGACAGAGCATTTACAGGAGAAGGTCCCAGGTATTCCCCCTGATTGTGAAATCTTCTTTGGGATGTTAGAGGACCGAAAGGATGTGTTAAACAGATTTCCCTTAGTTGAGTCTCAACAACCTGATCCAGTGTTAAAAATACAGTGCAATGTTAGCACAGTCTGTCCAAACCAAAGCTGAAGCAGAGGGAGTTGCAGAGTGCTCCTATTTAAAGAGTGAGGTGCTGATGAGGAAGTGTACACCTCCTCACAGTCCTGCGGATGAAGAGTGGACAGTGAATCTCCAAGAGAGTGGTGCCGCTGAGGTCCCTTTAAGAAATAATAAGAATGGCCCACGACCTTCTAATGGATGGACATGCCAGTGCATGAAAAATCAAAGCCGCATAACACAGCGTTTTGACTGACCATAACTCCACAAAGATGTAGTGGAGTTCTGTCAAACAGGTCACACGTGCCAGGTTCAGGGGAAGTCCCAACCTGCAATAAAACCGGCACCCCTAATTCCCATACAAGAACCCTTCAGCAGAATGCTGGTGGATTGTGTGGGACACCTGCTGAAAACAAAACGGGATTACCAGTATCTTCTCACCATTATGGGTGTCGTGACCCGATTCCCAGAGGCCATTCTCCGAAAGAACAATCTCTACCAAGGTAGTGGTGGAGGGGCTAACCCAATTCTTTTCCCGATATGGGCTGCCTGCTGAGATCCAGATGGATCAGGACACACATTTTACGTCAAGTATTTTTGAAAAGGTCATGGATATTCTGGACATAACCCTGCTAAAGTTCTCAGTCTATCACCCACAGTCACAAGGGGCTTTGGAGCAGTACCACCAGACCCTAAAGACAATGATCAGGCCATATTGCTATGAGTAACCCCATGACTGGGACAAAGGGCTGGGATTTCTCCTGTTGGTGACCAGGGACTTATCTAATGAGTCCACTGGATTTAGTCTCTTTGAGTTAGTTTATGGACACGAAGCGAGAGGTCCTCTTAAACGAAACAAGGAGAGGTTTTTGGGACACAGGGATGTGTCTTCCATTTTAGACAACATTTCCATGCTCTGGGAGTGGCTCACGAGAGCGTGTGCAATGGCTCAGGGGCACCTAAAGACCTCTCAGGCAGCTATGAAAAGATAAGCAGACAAAAATGCCAAGGCTAGAACATTTCAGCCCAGAGACCATGTATTGTTACTACTCTCACTGCAGGGTGAACCCCTGAAATCCCAGTTCAGTGGTCCATATCGAGTGGCAAAAGGAATACTCAGGTTAATTATTTAATTGACACCCAGACCAAAGGAAAAAAGTAAAGGCTGTGGAGGGGACAGACAAGTACAGATCTGTCAGACGGTCAGGAGGGAAGGATTAGAAAGAATCGTGAGGACAGGTTAGAGGAGGGCCAGGAGAATTCCCAACTAGAATCCCCTACTCTCCGATTAGCCAAACCTGAAATGTTAGATAGATTAGACCACACGCTCTCTTCCTTAAATGCAGGTCAAAGAAGCACCCTAAAAAGGCTGCTAACAGCAATTACAGAAACGTGCAAGGGCAAGGAAAGTTCCCTTGAGATGCCTCACATAGTCAAAGTGCCACAAGAGAGTGCAGTGAAAGTTTGACAGACCCTTGCGAGCGGTAATGACTCCGAAGACATAGGGCAGATCAGAAAAAAAGATCCTCACCATCGTAAAGGGAAATTGTAACGGAAAATACCCTGAAGTAAACAGCACCTGTGTACCTCACCAGAAAGCTAAGAACCCAATGATCAGGTCTTAAACTCAAAGCAAATATAACCCAACAGTTCAAAGCAGAACTCTGCAAGAACAACCAGGATCAAACCTGACACATAACCATCCCAGACAAAACTCCAACACAATTATATCAGTACTGCAAGTTCTCCTTGTGTCTGCGTGGGTTTTCTCCGGGTGCTCCAGTTTCCTCCCACAGCCAAAAGACTTGCAGGTTGATAGGTTAATTGGCCGTTATAAATTGCCACTAGTATAGGTAGGTGGTTCGGGGAATATAGGAACAGGTGGGGATGTTTGGTAGGAATATGGGATTAGTGTAGGATTAGTATAAATGGGTGGTTAATGGTCGGCACAGACTCGGTGTGCCAAAGGGCCTGTTTCAGTGCTGTATCTCTAAATCTAAATCAAACTGAAACAGACAATGTCAGCTGCAGTAATTCTAAGATTAATGTGTGAATTTGAGAAGTTATTATTGAGAATGAATGTTTGTTTCCTTCCATTTCTTCCCACAATTCTGTCATGAAATGTTCCTATTCTCACTTTTCTTTCCATGTGCTGTGGCAGTGTCAACATAACACCATATGCCCAATGAGGAATTTTAATTCATCGGTTGGAAACTTACACTAATCATTTAATGGAGAAAATCCTGCAGTTAACCTTGAAAAAACAGGCAGCCAAGATTGCCACCACAATTGTTATCTGAAACACCTTTTCACATTCCAAGGCCTCCAGCAGGAGACACATATCTTATGAGCCTGGATCTAAATCACTGGCTTGCTCCAGTGATTGAATTACCTAAGCTTACAATCATTAACACGGCATACAAGGCCATCCTGACACATTGACTTTGAAAGAGCAATCTTCTCCAACAGTAAATACTGGTATCCTGAGCACTGGGGAGATAGAATTTCTAACTTTGAATCTCATTATAAGGGTACAAAGAATACACAGAGGCAGTCATGGGACCTTCTGTCCATCTCTGTGAAAGCTGGGAGTTTACCCTGGACAAAGACAGACACGCCAGTGATTCAAACTGTGCAGAAGCAGAAGGGTTGTGTCCCCGCCTCTCTCTCTCCGTCTCTCTCTCCATCTAACACCACAAGTTTGAAAACCGCATGCGACTGTGGGCCCTCCAAGCCTACAGTTTGCTACAGACAGAGTAACCAGGGGAAGAAACCTACCTACAAATCTGCCTCCAAGAAAACACTGAGCCATGTGTGCCTGCCACAAATGCACTTTAACCAGCCAAAGACTTCAAGAATACAACTTCAGCCAGAAGACCACCGAATCGTCCAACATCACAGAATGAGTATTTATTTATAATATTAATTCTGGATTCCAATCCAACCACAAATATACTTCTCACTTTGGAAATTATTTCTGTGTGATTCCCGTGTGAGTGTGTGCATAAATGCGCGGTAATTTTTTATGATTTTATTTAGATCGGGTTTAGATTGTTAAGTATAATAAACGCAGCTCTTCCGTGTTCAAACTCAAGAGAACTGGTCCGATCGGATCCTTCACCATCACACCAAAGGTAAAAGGTAAAATACTCACTGAGATAGTAAGCACATCCACTGTTTAAAAAGGACAAAGACTGTTGCAGTCAAATAAGAGGAAGGACAAGAGGGGTGACTGTGACCCCTCTTCACCTGGCCGTAACAATAGACAGGGTTGGGAATGGAGGGAAAATGGGGATGAACTCAGCTCAGCATTTAACAAGTACCAGAGGTTGAAAACTTCCTGGTTCCACCTCAGTCAACGGCCAGTGAGGGGGATGCAGATCATGGATAGGGAATAGAGTTTGTGACAGTAACTGAAGATAATGACTACAATGTTCTCATGCTTTTAATTGACAAGAACACGAAATCAGTGAAATATGGTTAATGAATCTAATAGCAGGATACTGAGACTTACCAGGGACACAAATAATAGCGAGGATGGGATAGTAAATACATTGAATCATCCTCAGAGCATAATAGACCCGATATTCTAATGTTATCCAATCTGCAGTAAGCAAGCCAAACCAAGTGCAAGAAGTCCTGCTGTCCATTGTTGTAACATTCTAATCTATTGTTCTCAGATTCTGATCCATTGTTGTAACATTCCAATCTATTGTTCTCAGATTCTGATCCATTGTTGGAACAAAGAACAAAGAACAAAGAAAATTACAGCACAGGAACAGGCCCTTCGGCCCTCCAAGCCTGCGCCGATCCAGATCCTCTATCTAAACATGTTGCCTATTTTCTAAGGGTCTGTATCTCTTTTCTTCCTGCCCATTCATGTATCTGTCTAGATACATCTGAAAAGACGCCATCGTGCCCGCATCTACCACCTCCGCTGGCAACGCGTTCCAGGCACCCACCACCCTCTGCGTAAAGAACTTTCCACGCATATCCCCCCTAAACTTTTCCCCTTTCACTTTGAACTCGGGTCTTCTAGTAATTGAATCCCCCACTCTGGGAAAAAGCCTCTTGCTATCCACCCTGTCTATACCTCTCATGATTTTGTACACCTCAATCAGGTCCTCCCTCAACCTCCGTCTTTCTAATGAAAATAATCCTAATCTACTCAACCTCTCTTCATAGCTAGCGCCCTCCATACCAGGCAACATCCTGGTGAACCTCCTCTGCACCCTCTCCAAAGCATCCACATCCTTTTGGTAATGTGGCGACCAGAACTGCACGCAGTATTACAAATGTGGCCCAACCAAAGTCCTATACAACTGTAACATGACATGCCAACTCTTGTACTCAATACCCCGTCCGATGAAGGAAAGCATGCCGCATGCCTACTTGACCACTTTATTGGCCTGCGTTGCCACCTTCAGGGAACAGTGGACCTGAACACCCAAATCTCTCTGGACATCAATTTTCCACAGGACTTTTCCATTTACTTCATAGTTCACTCTTGATTTGGATCTTCCAAAATGCATCACCTCGCATTTGCCCCGATTGAACTCCATCTGCCATTTCTCTGCCCAACTCTCCAATCTATCTATATTCTGCTGTATTCTCTGACAGTCCCCTTCACTATCTGCTACTCCACCAATCTTAGTGCCGTCTGCAAACTTGCTGATCATTCCACCTATACTTTCCTCCAAATCATTGTTGTAACATTCCAATCTATTGTTCTCAGATTCTGATCTATCCTGTCTCTCTCTCTCTCTCTCTCGAGCCACTGATATCTGTTAGTGCCGGAGGTTATGCTCCCGCTGATACTATGAAATAACAGATTGAAGGGAGCCCCTTATTAACAGAAGAAGGAAACCCTCCAGTGACACAGTTCAGGTCCATGGAGACTGACATTAAGTACAGTCACTGAATAAACAGGTTCAGTTAACCACTTTCAATCGAAAACTTTTTGCACCACAACAAAGTTGCACATTTACCTGGCCTGGATGGGATGTATGAGGGTTGCTGAGGAAAGGTATGGTGCAAATAGCAGAGGCACTGTTCAGAATCTTTCAGCCATCTTTGGATATGGGAGTGATAGAAGATGGAAACCCTCCAGTGACACAAAATGTTCACGAATGTCCTTTAGGGAAGGAAAGCTGCTGTCCTTACCTTTTCCGACCTACATGTTACTCCAGACCCACAACAATGTTGTTGACCCTTACATGCCCTCTGAAATGGCCTAGCCAGCCACTCAGTTGCATCTCATTACTACGAAGGCAATAAAAAGGAATGAAACCGTATGGCCCACCCGGCATCGACCTAGGCACTAGAAATGACAATGACAAACCCAGCCCTGTCGACCCTGCAAAGTCCTCTTTACTCACGTAGTCGAAGTGTCACAAATACCTGCAGGTAGGACTGTCCCAGAGATCAAAGTGGAGAGTAAAAAAGACTCCTCCCCCACAGTCAGAGGGAAAGGGAACCACCCATCCCCTGAAGACAAAAGTCTTTGCATGAATCAGGGAGTTCAGGATAGACCCACTCCCACCCCCACAACTGTCCTGAGGAGAAAGAAAGGGAAAGATTACAGAAGACTTTGCACCCAGAACAGTCCATGTTTAATAAGGTTAAGATTGGTGAATGAATGGACTTTCTATATCTTATATTTCTCAGACTCTGTTATGAAATGCACCGCTTGTCTTTAAATGGCACTTCGTTCCCCTGGGTGTTGAGGTGTCAGGCAAACCCCCGCCTGCCAAGACTGAGGCACACGTAATTTCACCACATGAACATTAAAACTTAAACATTGTAAGTCCATGACCGGAAAGATGTTTGAATCCTACCAGACAATGTGAAAACAAAGGGAGCCAGTACCTGCCCCAATACACAGAAAGAGACCTGGTCAGGCCAGTCGGTCACGTGGCCACCTGCTGGACGACTCGGGGTGTTTTAAACTGGAAAACAGATTATGAACTCAGAACAACATGTGTTCATGGACTAAGAACATCACCTCTTCTGTCTGCCTGCCTTCATCTTTTCCCACGGAACTGAATCTTGTGAAAAGACATGAAACTTAAAGAGAGAATGGTTTCCTCTGTGAACAAGGTTTTACGAAGACTACTGGGTCCCAGCGAAATGAAAGATCAGATATTCAATCAAGGAATACAGCGAGCTCGAGAAACAGTGACAAGAATTGCCTCAAACTGTTCTCCTTATCTTCTGTTCTGCTCTTTTCTGTCCCTATTTGCATGTTTATATCGCATGTGCATGCTAGTGTTGGCACATCGTATATCCGTGGGCGTGAACCATACTAGAGTTTAAGTTGAAGGTTTAATAAATTTCATTCTTTCTTCTTTAAGCAAAGAAAGCCTGGTTGTGCTCACTTCTTTGCCTTATGATTGTAAAGTTGTGAACAAGTATTCATAAAGTGGAAGCTCAAAACACAGTGTGTTTAAAATTAAACCCTGTTACAATAAGGCCAGGTTACGACAGTAAAATACCCCTGGACAGAGTTCTCACGTGGTCGTAACACGAAATCTGCTGCTGTCCTTCCTATATTACAGGACTGACCACGCTTTGAATTGTACTCATTGGTTGTAAATTGCTTTGGGACATGCAGTGGCCATGAAAGGCGCTACATAAATGGAAGTCTTGTCTTTTATTTTCAATGCCAGAATGCAGGAAAATAGCTAAGTGACAGAAAGCAATGAGTAGTGGAGAATGGTTATTGTTCAGTCTGGAGTGCTGTACTCAGTGGGGTTCCCCAGGGTCAATGTTGGGATCACTGTTGCTGTATGTTAATACAATCGGCAATGTACAGAGGGGATAATGTCAAAGTTTTCAGATGGCAGGAAACTCTGAAATGATAATAAGCAGTGTGAAGGATAGTAACAGACTTCAGGAGGACAGAGACTGACTGGTAAAATGGGTAGGGACATGGCAGAAGTAATTTAACACAGTGAAGTATGAAGTGATGTTGTTTTGGAGGAAGTGTAAGGGAAGGCAATGCAGACAAATGGATTAAATGAAGAGACAGGGACAGAGAAACGTTTGTGTATTCACACAGATCTTTGACGGTTGCACAAAAGTTGATAATTTTATTCACTGATATTCAAACTTCTGAAATTTGCTAGATAAAGATACTATTGAGAACCAGGCTGAAAATAGAAGGTCCAGAATCTTCAATCATAAGGTCAGAAGTGGGGATGTTCGCTGATGATTGCACAATGTTCAGCACCATTCGCAACTCCTCTGATACTGAAGCGGTCTGTGCAGAAATCCAGCAAGACCTGGACAATATCCAGGCTTGGGCTGATAAGTGGCAAGTAACATTCGCGCCACACAAGTGACAGGCAATGACCATCTCCAACAAAATAGAATCTAACCATCTTCCCTTTACATTCAACGGCATTACAATCGCTGAATCCCCCACTATCAACATCCTAGGGGCTACCATTGACCGAAAACTGAACTGGAGTAGCCATATAAAAACCGTGGCTACACAAGCAGGTCAGAGGCTAGGAATCCCGAGGCGAGTAACTCACCTCCTGACTCCTCAAAGCCTGTCCACAATCTACAAGGCACAAGTCAGGAGTGTGATGGAATACTCTCCACTTGCCTGGATGGATGCAGCTCCAACAACACTCAAGAAGCTCGACACCATCCAGGACAAAGCAGCCCGCTTGATTGGCACCCGATCTACAAACATTCACTCCCTCCATCACCGACGCACAGCGGCAACAAGTGTGTACCATCTCCAAGATGCACTGCAGCAATGCACCAAGGTTCCTTCGACAGCACCTTCCAAACCCGCGACCTCTACCAACTAGAAGGACAAGGGCAGCAAATACATGGGAACACCACCACCTGCAAGTTCCCCTCCAAGTCACACACCACCTTGACTTGGAACTATATCGCCATTCCTTCACTGTCGCTGGGTCAAAATCCTGGAACTCCCTTCCTAACAGCACTGTGGGTGTACCGACCCAACATGGACTGCAGCGGTTCAAGAAGGCAGCTCACCACCACCTTCTCAAGGGCAATTAGGGGTGTGCAATAAATGCTGGCCTGGCCAGCGATGCCCACATCCTGTGAATGAATTTAAAAAAAGAAGGGAAGTCAAAAAGCAAATAAGAGAAGCAAAGAGAGAGCATGAAAAGAGACTGGCGGCTATCATTAAAGGAAATTCCAAAGTTTCAATAGGCTTGTAAATAGTAAAAGGTTAGTAAAAGGAGGAATGGGGCCGATTTGGGACCATAAAGGGGATTTACACATGGAGGCAGAGGGCATAGTTGAGGCACTAAATAAATACTTTGCATCTATCTTTTGCAAGGCAGAAGATATGGAATTCTTTCCTTAATTAGCTGAAGTATAAAATAAAAGAGCAGGGAGGTTACGCTGGAACTGTAGAACTCACTCGTTAGACTGCAACTTGAGTACTGTGTACAGTTCTGGTCACCTCATTACAGAAAGGATGTAATTGCACTAGAGAGGGTACAGAGGAGATTTACGAGGATGCTGCCAGTATTGTAAAAAATTTTCTATGAAGAAAGGTTCGATCGTCTGGGGCTCTTCTCCTTGGAACAGAGAAGGCAGGGGGAAGATCTGATTGAAATGTACAAAATTGCGTGAGGCCTGGTTGGAGTGGAGGTGAAGGGTCTATTCACCTTATCAGAGAGGTCAGTGACGAAGTGGCATAGATTTAAAGTGCTTGGTAGAAAGACTATAGGGGAGATGAGGACTTTACTTTCTCCCAGAGGGTGTTGGGTGTCTGGAATTCATTGCCCGAAAGGGTAGTTGAGGCTGGAACCCACAACTCAATCCAAACGGAATATGCACCTCATGTGCCAAAATCTATCAAATTCTGGAACGTGGGATTAGAATGGATGGATCGTTTTTAGGTAGCACGATGGGCCAAGTGGTCTCTTTCTGTGCAATAAACGTTTTATGATTCTAAGATGCAACCCAGGCAATGTTGAAAGAGGAGGTAAGTCATACACTAGAGTTGTTTAAAATTGACAAAGAGGAAGTATTAGTTAAGCTATCTGTACTTGAAGTGGATAAAGACAAGGACCAGATAACATGCATCCAAGGATACTGAGGGAAGTGAGAGTGGAAATCGCAGAGGTACTGACCATAATTTTTCAATCTTCCTCAGACTCGGGGGTGATGACAGAGTGCTGCAAAATTGCAAACGTTACACCCTTGTTCAAAGGAGGGTGTAGAGATAAGCCCAGCCACTACAGACCAGTCAGTTTAATTACAGTGGTGGGAAAACGTTCAGAAAAAATAATTTGGGACAAAATCAATAGTCACATGACAAATGCGAGTTAATAAAGGAAAGCCAGCATGGATTTCTTAAGGGAATATCATGTTTAACTAACTTGCTGGAGTTTTTGAGGTGGTAACAGAGAGAGTTGATGAAGGCAATGCTGTTGCTGTGGTGTACATGGACTTTCATATAACAGTCTATTCAGATTCAATTGAACCATTACTTCGATCTTGGAATTCAGAGTAGAATCTCAAAGTTTGCCGATGACACCAAACTTGGAGGAGTGGTAAACAGTGAGGATGATATAAACTGCCTACAACAGGATAGAGATAGGCTATCAGAATGGGCAGAGAAGTGGCTGATAAAATTTAATACAGGGAAGTGTGAGGTGATGAGGCAATGGGATACGGGTCTCTGGCGCAGAGTCTGTCCCTGTTGCTCAGAAGGGAAGGGGTAAGAGGAGCAGAGAATTAGTCATTGGGGACTCCATAGTTCGGGGAACAGATAGGAGGTTTTGTGGGAACGAGAGAGACTCACGGTTGGTGTGTTGCCTCCCAGGTGCCAGGGTACGTGATGTCTTGGAGCGTGTTTTTGGGATCCTCAAGGGGGAGGGGGAGCAGCCCCAAGTCGTGGTACACATAGGCACCAACAACATAGGTAGGAAGAGAGATGGGGATTTAAGGCAGAAATTCAGGGAGCTAGGGTGGAAGCTTAGAGCGAGAACAAACAGAGTTGTTATCTCTGGGTTGTTGCCCGTGAACACGTGGCTGCAGGGATGGTGTTGGAGGGAGGGTTTTGGTTTCCTGGATAATTGGGGCTCTTTCTGGGGTAGGTGGGACCTCTACAAACAGGATGGTCTTCACCTGAACCAGTGGGGTACCAATATCCTGGGGGGGGGGAGATTTGCTAGTGCTCTTCGGGGGGGGGGGGGGGGGGTTGAAACTAATTCAGCAGGGGGATGGGAACCTAAATTGTAGTTCCAGTGTGCAGGATTTTGAGAGTAGTGAGGTCAGGGATAAGGTTATAAAGACACAAGAGGGCACTGGCAAGCAAGAGCTTGGTTTAAAATGTGTCTACTTCAATGCCAGGAGCATCCGGAATAAGGTGAGTGAGGTTGCAGCATGGGTTGGTACCTGGGATCTCGATGTTGTGGCCATTTCAGAGACATGGGTAGAGCAGGGACAGGAATGGATGTTGCGGGTTCCGGGATTTAGATGTTTCACTAAGAACAGAGAAGAGGGTAAAAGGGGGGGGGGGGGGGGGAGGTGTGGCATTTTTAATCAAGGAAAGTATTACAGCGGCAGAAAGGACGTTTGAGGACTCGTCTACGGAGGTAGTCTGGGCCGAGGTTAGAAACAGGAGAGGAGAGGTCACCCTGTTGGGAGTTTTCTATAGACCTCCAAATAGTTCCAGAGATGTCGAGGAAAGGATAGCAAAGATGATTCTTGACAGGAGCGAGAGTAACAGGGTAGTGGTTATGGGGGACTTTAACTTTCCAAATATTGACTGGAAATACTATAGTATGAGTACTTTAGATGGGTCTGTTTTTGACCAGTGTGTGCAGGAGGGTTTTCTGACACAGTATGTAGACAGGCCAACCAGGGGCGACGCCACATTGGATTTGGTACTGGGTAATGAACCCGGCCAGGTGTTAGATTTAGAAGTTGGTGAGTACTTTGGTGATAGTGATCACAATTCGGTTAGGTTGACCTTAGCGATGGGCAGGGACAGGCATATGCAGCAGGGCAAGAATTATAGCGGGGGGAAAGGAAATTATGATGCGATTAGGCAAGATTTAGGATGCGTAGGATGGGGAAGGAAACTGCAGGGGATGGGCACAATCGAAATGTGGAGCTTATTCAAGGAGCAGTTACTGCGTGTCCTTGATAAGTATGTACCTGTCAGGCAGGGAGGAAGGTCTCGAGCGAGGGAGCCGTGGTTTACTAAAGAAGTTGAAGAGCTTGTCAAGAGGAAGAAGAAGGCATATGTTAGGATGAGACGTGAAGGCTCAGTTAGGGCGCTTGAGAGTTACAAGCTAGCGAGGGAAGATCTAAAGGGAGAGATAAGAAGAGCAAGGAGAGGATACGAGAAGTCATTGGCGGATATGATCAAAGAAAACTCTAAGGCTTTCAATAGGTATATCAGGAATAAAAGAATGACTAGAGATAGGTTAGGGCCAATCAAGGATAGTAGTGGGAAGTTGTGTGTGGAATCGGAGGAGATAGGGGAAGTGTTAAATGAATATTTTTCGTCAGTATTTACAGTCGAGAAAGAAAATGTTGTCGAGGAGAATACTGAGATACAGACTACTAGGCTAGATGGGATTAAGGTTCACAAGGAGGAGGTGTTAGCAATTTTGGAAAGTGTGAAAATAGATAAGTCCCCTGGGCCAGATGGGATTTATCCTCGGATTCTCTGGGAAGCCAGGGAGGAGATTGCAGAGCCTTTGTCCTTGATTTTTATGTCGTTATTGTCGACAGGAATAGTGCCGGAAGACTGGAGGATAGCAAATGTTGTCCCCTTATTCAAGAAGGGGAGTAGAGACAGCCCTGGTAATTATAGACCTGTGAGCCTTACTTCGGTTGTGGGTAAAATGTTGGAAAAGGTTATAAGAGATAGGATTTGTAGTCATCTTGGAAAGAATAAGTTCATTAGAGATAGTCAGCACGGTTTTGTGAAGGGTAGGTCGTGCCTCACAAACCTTATTGAGTTTTTTGACAAGGTGACCAAACAGGTGGATGAGGGTAAAGCCGTGGATGTGGTGTATATGGATTTCAGTAAGGCGTTTGATAAGGTTCCCCACAGTCGGCTATTGCAGAAAATACAGAAGTATGGGATTGAAGGTGAATTAATGCTTTGGATCAGAAATTGGCTAGCTGAAAGAAGACAGAGGGTGGTGGTTGATGGTAAATGTTCATCCTGGGGTATAGTTTCTAGTGGTGCACCGCAAGGATCTGTTTTGGGGCCACTGCTGTTTGTCATTTTTATAAATGACCTGGATGAGGGTGTAGAAGGGTGGGTTAGTAAATTTGCGGATGACACGAAGGTCGGTGGAGTTGTGGATAGTGCCGAAGGATGATGTAGGTTACAGAGGGACATAGATAGGCTGCAGAGTTGGGCTGAGAGATGGCAAATGGAGTTTAATGCGGAAAAGTGTGAGGTGATTCACTTCGGAAGGAGTAACAGGATTGTAGAATACTGGGCTAATGGGAAGATTCTTGGCAGTGTAGATGAGCAGAGAGATCTTGGTGCCCAGGTACATAAATCCCTGAAAGTTGCCACCCAGGTTAATAGAGCTGTTAAGAAGGCATATGGTGTGTTAGCTTTTATTAGTAGGGGGATCGAGTTTAGGAGCCACGAGGTCATGCTGCAGCTGTACAAAACTCTGGTGAGGCCGCACCTGGAGTATTGCGTGCAGTTCTGGTCACCGCATGATAGGAAGGATGTGGAAGCTTTGGAAAAGGTGCGGAGGAGATTTACTAGGATGTTGCCTGCTATGGAGGGAAGGTCTTTCGAGGAAAGGCTGAGGGACTTGAGGTTGTTTTCGTTAGAGAGAAGGAGGAGAAGAGGTGACTTAATAGAGACATATAAGATAATCAGAGGGTTGGACAGGGTGGATAGTGAGAGCCTTTTTCCTCGGATGGTGATGGCAAACACGAGGGGACAGTTGAGGGGTGATAGATATTGGACAGATGTCAGAGGTAGTTTCTTTACACAGAGAGTAGTAGGGGCGTGGAACGCACTGCCTGCAACAGTAGTAGACTCGCCAACTTTAAGGGCGTTTAAGTGGTCATTGGATAGACATATGGATGAAAATGGAATAGTGTAGGTCAGATGGTTTCACAGGTCGACGCAACATCGAGGGCTGAAGGGCCTGTACTGCGCTGTCATGTTCTATGTTCTATCTGTGTGACGCATTTTGGCAGGAGCAATAGTGTGAGGCTATGCAGACAGAATGGTACAGTTCTAAAAATTGTGAAGGAACAGTTCTAAAGATTGTGAAGGAATAGATGGACCTGTGTGTGGATGTACAGAGATCTCTGAAGGTGGCAGGACATATTGAGAGAATGACTACAAAGCATATGAGATCTTGAGCTTCTTAAATAGAGGCATCGAGTACAAAGCAGGAAGTTATGCTATTTCATGTATACAACTCTGGTTGTGTAGTATTGTGTCCAGCTCTGGTCATCATACTTTAGGAAGGATGTGACTGTCCTTGAGAGGGTGCAGAGGAGATTTACCAGAATAGTTCCAGGGATGGGGTTTTTGTTACAATACTAGTTTGGAAAAGCTGGGGTTGTTCTCCCTGGAGTAATTGCTATTGAGGGAATATTTCCTAGAAGTGTATAAGATTATGAGAGAATCACAGAGAATCACAGAGCTGTTGCAGCACAGATGGATCTCATTCAGCCCATTGCATCTGCACCTGTTCTCCGAGTGAGTAATTCACTTCGCGCCATTTCCCTGCCTTTCCCCCATAATCCTACACATTCTTCCTTTTCAGGTGTCTAAATAATTCCCTTTCGAATGTGTCAAGTGAACCTCTTTCAATCACACTCTCTGACAGTGCATTCCAGATCCTAACCACTAACTGTGTGAAAATATTTTCCTCATGTTGGCATTGCTATTTTGAAAACCAATTACATTAAATCTAAACCCATCCGTTCTTGATCGTTTGACGAGTGGGAACAGTTTTTCCCTTCCTACTCTGTCCAGACCCCTCATGATTTTGAAAGGTTTAGATATGAAAGAGACAAGGAAAAACTGTTCCCATTAACTGATGAAACACGGACCAGGGAACACAGATGGAAGGTCTTGGGTAAGAGATGCAGGGGGAATATGAGGAAGAGTTTTTTTACACAGTGGATGGTAATGAGCTGGAACTCACTGCCCATGAGGGTGGTGGAAGCCGAGGCTATCAATGATTTAGGAACAGAGGACCATAGGAGCAGGAGTAGGCCATTCAGCCCATCCAGCCTGACCTGCCATTCAATATGATCGTGGCTCATCATCCACTTCAATGCCTTTTCCCCACACTATCCTCATATCCTTTTATCTCATTGATATTTAGAAATGTGTCAATCTCTGCTTTAAACATAAACAATGACTGAGCTTCCACAGCCCTCTAGGTTAGAGAAATCCAAAGATTCACAACCCTCTGAGCAGTGAAATGTTTCCTCATCTCTGTCCTAAATGGCTTCCCACTTATTTTGAAATTGTGTCTGCTAATTCTAGATTCCCCAACCAGGAGTAACATCTTAGCTGCATCTACCCTGTCTATCTCCTAAAGTATTTTGTAGGTTTCAATGAGATCACCTCTCATTCTTCGAAACTCTAGAGAATAGTTTCCCCAATCTCTCTTCATGAGACTGTCCGGCCATCCCAGGAACAAGTCTGATGAACCGTCGTTGCAGTCCCTCTATGGCAATAATATCCTTCCTAAAGTAAGGGGAGTAAAACTGCACACAATACTCCAAGTGCGGTCTAACTAAAGTTCTGTACAGTTGTAGCAAGACTTCACTACTTCTGTACTCAAATCCTGTTACGAAAAAGGCGAACATGCCATTAACCTTTGTAATTGTTTGCTGCACCTGCATGTTAGCTTTCAGTGACTTATTGGCAAGGACACCCAGGCCGCTTTGTGCATCTACACTTCCTAATTCATCATTTAAGAAATACTCTGCACATCTATTCCTCCTACCAAATTGGATTACCTTACATTTTTCAATATTATATCCCACCTAACATGTTCTTGCCCATTCACTAAGTCTGAACAATTCCCCTTGAAGCGGCTTTGCATCTTCCTCACTGTACACATTCCCACCTAGTTTTGTGTCAGACGCAAACTTGGAAATATTACATTTGATCCCCACATCCAAATCATTGAAATATATTGCGAACAGCTGAGGCCCAATCTCTGATCCTTGCAGTACCCCACCAGTCACAGCCTGCTAACGCGAAACTGATCTGTTTATTCCTGCTCACTGTTTCCAATCTGTTAACCAATCCTTAATCCATGCCAGTATATTACCTCCTACCCCATGTGTTTTAATTTTGCGAAGCAAGCTCCTTTGGGGGTTCTGAAAACCTTCTGAAAATACAAGTATACTATGTCTGCCAACTCCTCTTAATCAATTCTGTTGTTATCATTCTCAAAAAGTCCAACAGGTTCGTCAAACATGATTTCCCATTCATAAATCCATGTTAACTATGCCCAATCAGATCATCATTATCCAAATGTCCATTTATCACATCTTTTA
This sequence comes from Heterodontus francisci, assembly GCF_036365525.1. Lineage (NCBI taxonomy): Eukaryota > Metazoa > Chordata > Chondrichthyes > Heterodontiformes > Heterodontidae > Heterodontus > Heterodontus francisci. The sequence continues at coordinate 756,586 of NW_027140937.1, forward strand.
GAAATGACTCGAGCAGGTTCCCAACGATTAATGTAAGGCTAACAGCTTTGTAATTCCCTGTTTTCGCTCTCCCTACCTTCTTAAATAGTGGGGTGACATTTGCATCCTTCCAATCTGCAGGAACGGCTCCGGAATCTACAAAATTTTTGAAGATGATCAGCAATGCATCCATTATCTCCATAGCTATCTCGTCAACACTCTGAGACGTAGAATATCAGGTGCTGGGGACATAGCAACCTTCAGCCCCATTAATTTCTCCAATACAACCTTCTTAGTAATACTAACTTCCTTTAATTCATTGCAGTTCTGAAGAAGGGTCACTGACCTGAAACGTCAACTCTGCTTCTCTCTACACAGATGCTGCCAGACCTGCTGAGTGTTTCCAGCATTTCTTGTTTTTATTCAAGATTTCCAGCATCCACAGTATTTTACTTTTAATTTCCTTCAATTCATCATTCCCACAATCCCTTGTATCTCCAATTCTGGGAGATTTCTTATATGTGCCTCGGTGAAGACAGACACAAAATAATCATTTAGCTTCTCTGCAATTTCGCTGTTCCCATTATAAATTCTACTGACACTGCCTGTGATGGACCCACATCTGTCTGAGCCAAATGTTTCATTGTCACTACCTGTAGAAGCTTTTTACAGTCCGTTTTTATATTTCTCCAGCTAACATGCATATTCTATTCTGCCTTTCTTTACCAGTTTCTTCATTCTCCTTTGGTGTATTCTAAAACCCTCCCAATTCTCAGGTTTACTTCAATTTATGGCAACTTAATTGTCCTTTTATAGAGTCATAGCGTCATAGAGAGATACAGATACGGCCCTTCGGCCCACCGATTCTGTGCCTGCCAACAAACACCCATTTATATTAATCTGACATTAATCCCATATACCTGACCACATTCCCACCATTCTCCTACCACCTACCTCCACTAGGGGCAATTTGCAATGGCCAATTTACCAAGCAACCTGCAAGTCTTTGGTTGGAGGAGGAAACTGAAGCACCCCGCTGAAAGCTACGTGGTTACCGTAGAACTTGCAAACTCCACTTAGGCAGTACCAAGAACTGAACCCGGGTTGCTGGAGCTGTGAAGCTGCAGTGCTAACCGCAGTTTTAATCTTATACAATCCTTAACTTCCTTTGTTGTCCAAAGTTGACTGCCTTTACTTTTGGTGTTTATGTGCCTGCAAGCAATGTATAGGTGCTGTAAACTATATAATATTTATTTAAAGACTATCGATTGCCTATGTACTATCATACCTTTCAATGTATTTTTCCAATCCACCTCGGGCAATTTGCCCCTCATACCTTCATAACTTCTTTTGTTCACATTTAACACCCTGGATTAAGAGTGAACTACATTACTTTCAAGCATAATGTAAAATTCTATCACATTATGGTAATTCATCCCGAAAGGTAACTTTACAATAAAATTATTAATTATCCCTGTCTCATTACATAATACTCGATCTACAATAGCCTGTTTTCTAGTCAGTTCCTCAACATACTGCTCTAGAAAACCATCCCTAACACACTCCAGAAACTCGTCATTCATAGCATTTGTTCTCATTAGGTTACCCAGTCTATATGAGGATTGAAGTCACCCATGATGACTGTATTGCCCATGTTATATGATTCGCTCATCTCCATTAATGCCATTCCCCACAAAAACACTACTGTTTGATGGCCTACAAACAGCTTCTACCAGTGTTTGCTGCCCGTTGTTGTTTCTTAGCTCCACCCAAATAGATTCCATATTTTGTTCTTCAGAACTGAGATCCTCCCTTACTAATGTACTGATACTATCCCTTATTATCAGTGCAACATTATGTCCTTTCCCTTTTTGCCAGTCCTTCCTAAAGGTCGAATCTGCTTGCGAATTCAATTCTCAGTCTTGGTCACCCTGTAGCACGTTTCCGTTATGACAATTGGATCAGACTCATTTACCTCTATTTGTGACTTTAAATCATCTACCCTGTTCTCAATACTGAGTGCATTCAGGTACAGTGCCCATAACCGTGTCTTATTGACATTCTGCATTCTAGTTGATGCTCACCTTTGTTTCACCTACCTTCGAATGTCACCTTCTACTTTTCTATCTCCTGTTACCAGCTTTATTTCCTCTCAATTTGATCCTTCCTCCCAATTTCAAAAGATAACTGGATGGGGGATTGAAGGAAGTGACCTTGCAGGGCTACGGGATTGAGTGGGGGAGTAAGACTGACTGAATTGCTCCACTGAGAACGAGCACGGTCTCGATGGGCCTAATGGACACCGTCTGTGTGGTAAGTGACTCTGACTCTATCACTGTCTATGACTGAATGTTGGATATGTCTCCCATCCCTGCCGGAAAGATCCGGATACATAAAATGTCAATGAAACTGTGACGTTAACAACCACTGACAGCTCCGTCCTCACCCTGGTCTGAGGCTCTAGTTCTCGTTTCAGGAGGTGACATAGCTCTGTGACCACCTCCTTATTGAAACAGAGTCACCTCACATACTGCTCCAGGCTGAGATGTTGGTAGGAAAAGTGCTCTTGGAAAACCCGGCGTGGGTAGGGCAGAGCCCCCTCCTCCTCCCTCGTTACGGATCTTCCTCACTCTGCAGCTTCTGCTCCATTTTTTGGTGATGTTACAGAGCCAGAGACACTGTAACTATAGTCCCCATACCTCGTCCAGAGTTGGGGCACAATTTTTGAATTTTTGCAGCAGCTCACAACACAACCTCCAGGAAACCATCCACAGCACCTTCCACTAACTTTACAATAGCAGAAGTAAGTCAAAAGCCCCTCACCTATAAGTTGCATGCCTGGTTCGTTTAAATAACATTCGAGGGGGTTCCTGCTGCTGCTGCTGCTGAATGTATGTTCAGCTGAGAGTGACTAACACAGGCGGTCAGTGAACATGCACAGACCAAGTTTCAAAGACGTACATCAAAGCTGTTGGAATGGTACATTGACATCACATTCAAAACCATCCTCAAATGAACAACACATTAATGAAACGATTGACCTAGAGCCCTGCCCAGCGTGGGGCATTGTGCAGGCCACAGTAGAAGAGGCCATCTGTGAAAATCACACTAACAGCATATACATGGTGCTATTGACCTACAGCACTGCATCAAAGCTGCTAGAATAGCAGTTTGACATGACATTCCACAACTCCTCGTGCTACTAGTGCACACAATGTACACCCGGGTTACAGTACTACACAGCATGGGACAGTGTGCAGGCCACACCAGAAATGGCTGGGAGCTCAGCTCATACCCTTTTATAGATCCAGGCTTCCACAGTGTGGGCAATAGTGCTGCTGTAAGAGCTGAAAATCACCACCAAGAAGAGATAGAGAGGGAAGGAAATTCACTTTAAGGGGGACATGGAAATAGACTTGATGGAAGATTTTCAAGAATATGGGAATGGACAGGGGAATGGGACTAATTGGAGGGGTGAGTCCATGGAGGGATTCAAACACAAGCATGAGAATATTAAAATTAAGGGTGTTGCCAGACCGGGAGCCAATGTAGATCAGTGAGCACAGGGGTAATGGGTGATCGGGATTTGGTGTGAGTTAGAACACAGGCAGCAGAATTCTGGATGGGCTGTGGTTTATAGAAGTTTATAACTGGGAGGGTGACCAGGATAGAATTGGAAAAATCAAGTGAATAAAGGCACAGATGAGGGTTTGTGCAGCAGATGGGCTGAGGCAGAGGTTGTGATGGGTGATATTACAGAGATGGTAATAGGCAGGGTTGGTGATGTAGGAAATATGGAGATGAACGCAGCTCAGGTATAAATAGAACACAGATGTTGTAAACAGCCTCGGATATTGGGCAGGGTGGGGTAGGTGATTCACAGATAGGAGATGGAGTTTATGATGAAGACCAATGGCACTGGTTTCAGTCTTCCCAATATTTACATTACAGAACAGTATTTCAGTGAAACAGGGTTTACAGATCACCTAGCGGGAAATAGAGACTTATCAGGAGCAAAGACAGGACCCAAGATGGAAGATGAATTTACAAGAACTGTAATACAATTAGCAATGGGTTGACAGCTAATAGCTGGAGGTAGAGATTCACCAGCAACAGTAGCAGCAGCAAAAAGGGGAGAGTAAACTACAGGAGCAGTAATGCAATTAAACATGGTTCATAGAATTAATCGCTGTATCGAGAGACTTACCAGGGACGCCAACAATAGCCAGGATGGGATAGTAAATATATTGAATTATCTCAAGTGCATACAAGATCCGATCGTCTAATGAGTACCAATCCCAATATGTAGAAAGATAGTAAAGATCCGAGGATAAACTCCTGTCCATTGTTGTAACATTCCAATCTACTGTTCTCAGATTCTGATCCATTGTTGTAACATTCCAATCTATTGTTCTCAGATTCTGACCCATTATTGTAACATTCAAATCTATTGTCCTCAGATTCTGATCTATCCCTTCTCTCTCTCTGGAGCCACTGATCCCTGTCAGTGCCGAGCGTGATGTTCCCTTTGACGCTATGTGATAACACATTGAAAGAGTCCCTTATTAATAGAAAAGGAAAACCCTCCAGTGACACAATTAGGGTCCATGGAGGCTGACATTAATTACAGTTACTGAACAAATTGGTTTAGTTAAACCTTTTCATTTAAACACTTTTTGTACCACAATCAACGATAACATTTGCCCAGTCTGAATGGGATGTATGAGGGTTGCTGAGGAAGGGAAAGGTGGGAATAGCGGATGCACAGGCCAGAATCTTGGATATGTGAGTCGTGGCAGAGGACTGGAGGGTTGTCAATGTTGCACCCTGATTAAAAAAGGAGAGGTGGAGTAAACTCTGTATTTACTGTCACTGATGGGGAAATTTCTAGAGTTCACATCCCAGGACAAACGTATTTGATGCTGGAGAAAAGGAAAAAAGCATGGACAACAAATGGCCGGCAGGAAGTATATGGTAAGACAAGTCATGTCTAGTAAATGTCAACAACAACAACTTATATGACCCAGAGACACAACAGGAGATATCAGGTCAGATGACCAACAGCTTGGTCAAAGAGGAAGTTTTTATGTGGTGTCTTAAGGGAGGAATGTGATGTAGCGTGGCAGTGAAAGTGGGATACTGGCAATCTCACCGAACTAGTAATTCAGAGGCGCAGGCTCATTCCCTGGGGACATGGGTTCAAATCCCACCATAGCAGATGGTGGAATTTAAAATTCAATTATGTAATGCATTCAATTGATGAATAAAAACTGGAATTGAAATCTGGACTTAATAATGTTGCCATGAAGCCATCATCGATTTTTATAACAATCTATCTGGTTCATTAATGTCCTTTAGGGAAGGAGATCTACCATCCTTATCTGTTCTGGTCGCCATGTAACTCAATGTGGTTCACTTTTAACTGTCCTCTGAAATAGTCTAGCAAGCCACATAGTGTCAAGAATAATTATGGATGGACAATAAAGATGTAGGAATGGTATCCCAGAGATTTTCATAAGGATCGTTAACTAGTCTAGGACATAACTCTGGACACAGGTCTTTGTGTCTACATTCCTGGCAATGATAATGTGAAGCCTCATGTCCACATATATAAACAAATGTTGTTTATAAACTGTCATCTTTTTGATTGGTTACTCTATGGTTCAAACATGAGAATTACAAGAAAGAATGAGACAGCATTCAAAGTTCAAATTAAACACCAATGACTCTACGGGATTCAGTAGGAATACTACTAGTTAACAATTATACAAAATACCCATTCACAATGTACCGGTGAACAATACACCCATTAGTCACAAACATGTTGCAAAGAGTCATGCATACATGATAACCCAGTGAGCATTTCCCTCCCTGCTAATCGTTCTGTCGCTGACCAAGCTCCTCGACCTTATCACTGAATCACTATTTTCAATGATTTTTACACCTGTCATATCAAAGTGGGCAGGATGTTTCATTGACAAGATCACACTGTCCTATCAAAATCCACCATAAGCTACAATTGTCCAATGAGATGTCTAATCCTTTGTTCAGACTATGAGATGAGATGCTGCCTTGCTGGTGAGCATGCGTTTACATTTCCTTCAGTAATTTCATCACCCCTTGTGGATGTTACAGATGCATCAGGATTGTTATCAGAACAGAAAATAGCAGATTTCCTTCCTGGTCACATACACATTTTAAACCACAGGACAATTAAACAACCCAATCCCTTACATTCCTGACGTCTTACAAACTGTTACTTCGAGAATTTCTAGTTTATTTGCATTTCAAAACAAGACATACTCTGACATCATTAATCATCTTTAATAAAACTCTAGAATTAAAATATCTATTCTAATGGTGCTCATTGTCAATTGTTGTAAAAGCACATCTGGTTCACTAATGTCCTTCAGGGAAGGAGATCTGCCATCCTAACCTGGTCTGGCCTCCATGTGACTCCAGACTCACAGCAATGTGGTTGATTCTGAAATGGCCTAGCAAGCTGATCAGTTGTACGAAACGGCGACAAAATCAAAGGAAAGCAATGAAACCGGACAGACCACCTGGCATCGACCTCGGCACCAGAAGTAACAAAGACAAACCCACCCTGTGGACCCTGTAAAGTCCTCCATACTAACATCTGGGGGCTTGTGCCAAAGTTCGGAGAGCTGTCCCACAGGCTAGTCAAGCAGCAGAAAACATCGTCATACTCACCGAATCATACCTTACAGTGTCCCAGACACTACCATCACCATCCCCGGGTATGGACTGCAGTAGTTCAAGAAGACAGCTCAGCACCACCTTCTCAAGGGCAATTACGGATGGGCAATAAATGCTGGCATAGCCAGCCACACCCACATCCCATGAATGAGCGAATAAAAGAAATGCTGAGACCATCCAGTGTCTACACCTGTCCACCTCAAAGACTGCCCTGTGTCCTATCCTCAGGCTGGTGGGGTATCAATGGACCCACATCCAGTGTCTATGCTCTGTCCATCTCAAAGACTGCCCTGTGTCCTATCCTCAGGCTGATAGGGTATCAATGGACCCACATCCAGTGTCTATGCTCTGTCCATCTCAAAGACTGCCCTGTGTCCTATCCTCAGGCTGATAGGGTATCAGTGGACCCTCATCGCTCGATTTGCAGAGACTGTGACTCCTCTTTATGAACTACCTAATAATGGTGATGACCAGGTTTAACCCGGTTGGACTGAAGAGATCACCGAAGCAGTAATACAATTGAAGAAATCTGTCGCACAACGTGTCTTCTCTCACCTAACCCTGACAATACTTTCCACATGGAGTTGGGGGACACAGTGAAAAGTCTGACTGCTGACCTATGTAGAGAAAACCAGGAGAAACTACTCCCTATTGTGAATGATCCAGAATTGTGAGTGGGTCTGAACTGATTTACTCAGTTTGTGAAGGACATTTGTTAACCACATTCTGGGACATCAACCATTTCACTTACATCACGTGGTTCAACAGGGTGATACTGTCCAGTCCATTATAAACTTACCCATTACAGGAAAGCAGTAATAATAGTATTCCGCTGTCAGAGAGTCGTAGTCATTTCAGCAGGGAATGAGGCCATTCGGCCCATCGAGTCCATGCCAGCTCTTATTAGATAGATCCAGTCAGTCTCATTCCCCAGCTCTGTCTCCATGTTCCTGCAAATTTATTTCCCTCAATTGCTCATCCATTATCCTTCTGAAATCATTCACCATCTCTGTTTCCACCACCCTCGTAGGCAGTGATTTCCAGGCCTTTCCCACTCTCTGTGCAAAAAAGTTGTTCCTCACATCCCCCTGTATCACTTATCCACAACCTGAACTCCAGTCCTTATACCATTGACTAATGGGAACATATTTTCCTGTCTACATTATCCAAACATGTTACCATCTTATATACCTCCATCAAATCTCCCCTCTATCACCTTTACTCCATGGAAAACAATCCGAGTTTTTCCAAACTAACCTTGCAGCTAAAATCCTCCATCACTGGAACCATTCTGGAAAATCTCCTCTACACCCTGTCAAGGACCCTCAGATCCTTCCTGAAGTGTGGTGAACAGAACTGGATGCAGTACTCCAGTTGGGGCATAACGAGAGCTTTATAAATTTTCAGCATGACTTTACTTATTCTGCACTCACTACCTCTATTTACGAATCCAAAGATCCCATATGCTTTACGAACGACTCTCTCAATATGTCCTGCCACCTTTAAGTATCTATGCACATGAAACCTATGTCCTTCTGTCTCTGCACATTCTTGAGAAGTGTACCACACTCTTGAGAACTGTGCCATTAAGTGAACACTGCCTCAACCTGTTACTTCTGATAAAATGTATCACCTCACACTTGTCTATATTAAATTCTATCTGCCTCTTGGCTGCTCATTCTGCTAGCGTATCTATGTCCTGTTACATTGATCGGTATCAACGTCACTGTCTGCTGCGCCTCCAAGTTTGTCATTATCAGCAAATTTTGAAATATTGCTCTGTGCCAATATCCAAATTATTTATACATATCATAACAAAAGCAGTGACCCTTGGGGAACATCACTGTCTACCTTCCTCCAGTCTGAAAAACAACTATCTACCACAACTCACTGTTATCTTTCATTAAGCCAGTTTCTGTATTATCCAAGCTGTCCTACCCTCCTATTCCATGATCATCAATTAACTGTCCAGCTGTCACTAACAGACTGTGAAAGAAACTACAAGTTCAGATTAAAATTAAGTGAAATGCTAAATGTAAAAAATAACTAAATTTTGGAATGAGATCAACTCAAAATTCAGTCACTCATTAACTTTACTGCATCTAGCACTCTGTACAAGCCGTACTCCCTAAATCTGGACTCTGTGCAACTTACTGCATTTAGAGTTTAGGGAGAGAATTCCAGGGCTTAGGGATGAGAACAGAAAGTGCCGGAAATACTCAGCAAGTCTGGCAGCATCTGTGTAGAGAGAAATAGAGTTAATGTTTCAGATCTGTGACCATTCATCAGAACTGGTAAACGTTAGAAATGTAACAGTCTTTGAGCAAGTGAAAGAGGAGAAGGGGGAAGAAGAAGAAGAAGGAAGGACAGTCATGGGACGGAGAGGGGAGAGATTAAATGACAGACTGTCAGATTTCTAACGTTTACCAGTTCCGATGAAGGGTCATAGATCTGAAACATTAACTCTGTTTCTCTCTACAGAGATGCTTCCAGACATGCTAAGCATTTCCAACACTTTATGTTCTCATTTCAGAGTTCCAGCATCGGCAGTATTTTGTTTTTATTTTCGTGTTTAATTCACTGCCACTTCTACTCCAGGAATGCCTACCTTGAAGAAGTTCTGCTCTTCTCTTCCAAGCTTAGGGCCTCGGCAGCTAAAGGCACGGCTACCAATGGTAGAGTAATTAAAATGGGGGATGCTCAAGAGGCCAGAATTAGATGTGTGCTGATATAGGGAGCGGTGAGGGAATGAGAGATTAGAAAAGACGGCTAAGAGTTTTAAAATTGAGGTGTTACTGACCAGGATCCAATGTAGGTCAGTGAGTGCAGGGTGTGATGGGTAAACAGGACTTGGTGTGAGTTAGGACATGGACAGCACTGTTTTGGATCACCTCAAGTTTATAGAGGGTAGAATGTGGGAGACCAGCCAGGAGTGTGCTGGAATAGTCAAGTCTACAGGTAACACAGGCAAGGGGAAGTGTTTCATCAGCAGAACAGCTGAGAGAGGGGCAACGTTGTGTGATGATACAGAGGTGGAAATAGTCAATTCTAGTGACAGCGTGAATATTTGACAGGAATATCATCGCAGGGTCAACTATGACAGCAGTTTGTGAACAGTTTGGTTTAGTCTCAGACAGTTGTCAAGGAGAGGGATGGAGTATGTAGGGAGGGAACGTTTGATGTGGGGTTTGAAAACATTGGCTTCAGTCTTCCTAATATTTAATTGACATGGCAGATGTGTGAGGTGGTACGTTGTGGGAATATTTTACTAAGTTACAAGTTAATCCCCTTTTGTTTCAGAGGACCAGGGGACTGCTGGGTAAGGGAAAACTATTTATTTGGGCAGTGGCAGTACCCGAGACACTACACGTGCAGTGTCTCCCACCCACCCTCCTCCTCTAAGCAAAAAAAAAAGGACTCTGGTGTGTTGATAAGGTAAGCTTTTTATTTAAAAAGTTCAGTCCGTCGGATTGCTAAGCGAACAAGTTTTGACTTTTTTTTCCGTTTGGTTTTTCAGTAGATTTGTTGGGAATCTAGAATAGTGGGAATGGAGGTAAAGGCAGTTGTATGTTCCTCCTGCAGAATGTGGGAGGTAGGGGTCGCCAAGAGTGTCCCTGCTGACTGCATCTGCGGGAAGTGCACCCAACTCCAGCTCCTCGCAGACCGCGTTAGGGAACTGGAGCTGGAGCTGGATGAACTTCGGATCATTCGGGAGGCGGAGGGGATTATTGACAGGAGTTAGAGGGAGGCAGTCACACCTCAGGTAAAAGAAGTAGGTAGCTGGGTTACCGTCAGGGGAAGGAAAGGGAACCAGCAGGCAGTGCAGGGATCCCCTGTGGCCGTTTCCCTCAACAACAGGTATACCGTTTTGGATACTGTTGGGGGGGACGACTTGCCAGGGGTAAGCAATGGGGTGCAGGTCTCTGGCACAGAGTCTGTCCCTGTTGCTCAGAAGGGAAAGGGGAAGAGGAGCAGAGCATTAGTCATTGGGGACTCCATAGTTAGGGGAACAGATAGGAGGTTCTGTGGGAACGAGAGAGACTCACGGTTGGTGTGTTGCCTCCCAGGTGCCAGGGTACGTGATGTCTCCGATCGTGTTTTTGGGATCCTTAAGGGGGAGGGGGAGCACCCCCAAGTCGTGGTCCACATAGGCACCAACGACATAGGAAGGAAGAGAGATGGGGATTTAAGGCAGAAATTCAGGGAGCTAGGGTGGAAGCTTAGAGCGAGAACAACCAGAGTTGTTATCTCTGGGTTGTTGCCTGTGACACGTGCTAGCGAAGAGAGGAATAGGGAGAGAGAGGAGTTGAACACGTGGCTGCAGGGATGGTGCAGGAGGGAGGATTTTGGTTTCCTGGATAATTGGGGCTCTTTCTGGGGTAGGTGGGACCTCTACAAACAGGATGGTCTTCACCTGAACCAGAGGGGTACCAATATCCTGGGGGGGAGATTTGTTAGTGCTCTTCGGGGGGGTTTAAACTAAATCAGCAGGGGAATGGGAACCTAAATTGTAGTTCCAGTGTACAGGATGTTGAGAGTAGTGAGGTAGGGGATAAGGTTACAGGGACGCAAGAGGGCACTGGCAAGCAAGAACTTGGTTTAAAGTGTGTCTACTTCAACGCCAGGAGCATCCGGAATAAGGTGGGTGAGCTTGCAGCATGGGTTGGTACCTGGGATCCTGATGTTGTGGCCATTTCAGAGACATAGGTAGAGCAGGGGCAGGAATGGATGTTGCAGGTTCCGGGATTTAGATGTTTCAGTAAGAACAGAGAAGAGGGTAAAAGAGGGGGGGGGGGTGTGGCATTGTTAATCAAGGAAAGTATTACAGCGGCAGAAAGGACGTTTGAGGACTCGTCTACTGAGGTAGTATGGGCCGAGGTTAGAAACAGGAGAGGAGAGGTCACCCTGTTGGGAGTTTTCTATAGACCTCCGAATAGTTCCAGAGATGTAGAGGAAAGGATAGCGAAGATGATTCTCGACAGGAGCGAGAGTAACAGGGTAGTGGTTATGGGGGAATTTAACTTTCCCAATATTGACTGGAAATACTATAGTTCGAGTACTTTAGATGGGTCTGTTTTTGTCCAGTGTGTGCAGGAGGGTTTTCTGACACAGTATGTGGACAGGCCAACCAGGGGCGATGCCACATTGGATTTGGTACTGGGTAATGAACCCGGCCAGGTGTTCGATTTAGATGTAGGTGAGCACTTTGGCGATAGTGATCACAATTCGGTTAGGTTTACCTTAGCGATGGGCAGGGACAGGTATATACCGCAGGGCAAGAATTATAGCTGGGGGAAAGGAAATTATGACGCGATTAGGCAAGATTTAGGATGTGTAGGATGGGGAAGGAAACTGCAGGGGATGGGCACAAACGAAATGTGGAGCTTATTCAAGGAGCAGCTAATGCGTGTCCTTGATAAGTATGTACCTGTCAGGCAGGGAGGTAGTTGTCGAGCGAGGGAGCCGTGGTTTACTCAAGAAGTTGAAGCGCTTGTCAAGAGGAAGAGGGCGGCTTATGTTAGGATGAGACGTGAAGGCTCAGTTAGGGCGCTTGAGAGTTACAAGCTCGCCAGGAAGGATCGAAAGGGAGGGCTAAGAAGAGCAAGGAGAGGACACGAGAAGTCATTGGCGGATTGGATCAAAGAAAACCCTAAGGCTTTCTATAGGTATATCAGGAATAAACGAATGATAAGAGTTAGAACAGGGACAATCAAGGATAGTAGTGGGAAGTTGTGTGCGGAATCAGAGGAGATAGGGGAAGCGTTAAATGAATATTTTTCGTCAGTATTTACAGTAGAAAAAGAAAATGTTGCCGAGGAGATTACTGAGATACAGCCCACTAGGCTAGATGGAATTGTGATTCACAAGGAGGAGGTTTTAGCAATTTTGGAAAGAGTGAAAATAGATAAGTCCCCTGGGCCAGATGGGATTTATCCTAGGATTCTCTGGGAAGCCAGGGAGGAGATTGCAGAGCCGTTGTTGTTGATCTTTATGTCGTCATTGTCGACAGGAGTAGTGCCGGAGGACTGGAGGATAGCAAATGTTGTCCCCTTGTTCAAGAAGGGGAGTAGAGACAGCCCTGGTAATTATAGACCTGTGAGCCTCACATCGGTTGTTCGTAAAATGTTGGAAAAGGTTATAAGAGACAGGATTTATAATCATCTTGAAAAGAATACGTTCATTTGCGATAGTCAGCACGGTTTTGTGAAAGGGAGGTCGTGCCTCACAAACCTTATTGAGTTTTTCGAGAAGGTGACCAAACAGGTGGATGAGGGTAAAGCCGTGGATGTGGTGTATATGGATTTCAGTAAGACGTTTGATAAGGTTCCCCACGGTAGGCGATTGCAGAAAATACGGAAGTATGGGGTTGAAGGTGATTTAGAGCTTTGGATCAGAAATTGGCTAGCTGAAAGAAGACAGAGGGTGGTGGTTGATGGCAAATGTTCATCCTGGAGTTTAGTTACTAGTGGTGTACCGCAAGGTTCTGTTTTGGAGCCACTGCTGTTTGTCATTTTTATAAATGACCTGGATGAGGGTGTAGAAGGGTGGGTTAGTAAATTTGCGGATGACACGAAGGTCGGTGGAGTTGTGGATAGTGTCGCAGGGTGTTGTAGGGTACAGAGGGACATAGATAGGCTGCGGAGCTGGGCTGAGAGATGGCAAATGGAGTTTAATGCGGAGAAGTGTGAGGTGATTCACTTTGGAAGGAGTAACAGCAATGCAGAGTACTGGGCTAATGGGAAGATTCTTGGTAGTGTAGATGAGCAGAGAGATCTTGGTGTCCAGGTACATAAATCCCTGAAAGTTGCTACCCAGGTTAATGGGGCTGTTAAGAAGGCATATGGTGTGTTAGCTTTTATTAGTAAGGGGGATCGAGTTTCGGAGCCACGAGGTCATGATGCAGCTGGACAAAACTCTGGTGAGGCCGCACCTGGAGTATTGCGTGCAGTTCTGGTCACCGCATTATAGGAAGGATGTGGAAGCTTTGGAAAGGGTGCAGAGGAGATTTACTAGGATGTTGCCTGGTATGGAAGGAAGGTCTTACGAGGAAAGGCTGAGGGACTTGGGGTTGTTTTCGTTAGAGAGAAGGAGGAGGAGAGGTGACTTAATAGAGACATACAAGATAATCAGAGGGTTAGATAGGGTGGATAGTGAGAGTCTTTTTCCTCGGATGATGATGGCAAACACGAGGGGACATAGCTTTAAGTTGAGGGGTGAAAGATATAGGACAGATGTCAGAGGTAGTTTCTTTACGCAGAGAGTAGTAGGGGCGTGGAACGCCCTGCCTGCAACAGTAGTAGACTCGCCAACTTTAAGGGCATTTAAGTGGTCATTGGATAGACATATGGATGTAAATGGAATAGTGTAGGTCAGATGATCGGCGCAACATCGAGGACCGAAGGGCCTGTACTGCGCTGTAATATTCTAATTCTAAATTCTAATTCTATTATTTGTTCATGGGATGTGGGTGTCGCTGACTAGACCAGCATTAATTGTCCATCCATAATTGCCCTTGCGAAGGTGATGGTGAGCTGCATGCGGATGCATGAGGAGAGATAATATAAGCTAAATGGAACCACTTTACAAGTGGTGAGAATAAAAGAGAGACCTGGGGTGTTTGTGTGCAATCTTTGAAGTTAGCTGAACAGGTTAACAAACAGTTAACAAAGCAAATAGATACTTAGGCTTTATTAATAGAGACACAGAGTAGAATAGGATGTTATATTAAACCTATAGAAAAGACTAGTTCATCTCCACCTGGAATATTGTGTCCAATACTGGGAAACCCACGTTAGTAAGCACATGAAACCTTTGGAGAGGGGATAAAAGAGTTTTACTGGAACTTTTCCAGGGATGAGGAATTACAGTTATGTCGCTGGGAATGTTCACCTTAGAGTAGGGAAATTTAAAAGGAGGTCTGATCGAAATGTTTAAGATTATGTGCAGTTTAGATAAATTAAATAAAGTGAAATTGTTTCCAATGTGCGAGGGGCCATTAACCAGAGGACACAGATTTACGGTGATTGGAAACAAGAAGCAGAGGTGACACGGGGATTTTTTTATGCAATGGGTGTTTAGGATTTGCAATGTATTGTCTGATAGGCTGAAGGATACAGATTCAATAGTAGATTCCAAACGGCAATTGCATAGATATCTTAAGAAGAAAAAAATGGAAGAATCTGGGAAAGAGCCCGGGTGTGGGACTAACTGGAAGCTCTTCCAAAGTGACAGCACAGAATTGATGGACCAAATGGCCTCCTTCAGTGCAATGCTATTCTATAATTCTATGATTGTTCCTGCCTGTACTTTCCCAATATTCCTATCCTTTCACCAGGTGTTTGATAATGTCCCACATAACAGCTGTGTTACCAAATTAGAAACACATGGGATTGAAGGGCCAATATCAGCCGTGGCTCAGTTTGCAGCTCTCTCCCCTTTCAGTCACAAGCTTCCAGGATCAAGTGTCACTGCAGGACTTGATCACAAGAATCAAGGCTGACACTGTAGTGCAATACCGTGGGAGTATTGCACTGCCAGATGCACCATCTTTAGAATGAAACGTTAAACCAAGGCCCCGTCTCTCCTCGCAGGTGGATGTTAAATATCCCATCGTACTATTTAGAAGCAGAGTAAGGGGATTATTCCCTGTGTCCTGGTAAATATTTATCATTAAATCAACATCACAAAAACAGGACTGATTATTATCACATTGCTGCTTGTGGGAGTTTGCTCTCCATCAGAGATTACAAGAGTGACTGCACTTTAAAAAGTACCAGTTGGGAGTAAGATGCTTTGTGACGTCCAGTGGTCATGAAAGGCGCTATAGAAATGCAGCTCTTTTTTATATTCAATGCCAGCATGCAGGAAGTTAGCTAAGTGACAGAAAGCTGAGAGTAGTGGAGAATGGTTGCTGTTCAGTCTGGAGGGAAGCACACAGTGGGATTCCCCAGGGTCACTGTTGGGATCACAGTTGCTGTAAGTTAATACAATGGGCTTGTGTACAGAGGGGATAATGTCAAAGTTTTCAGATGGCAGGAAACTCAGAAATGTTAATAAACAATGTGAAGGATAGTAACAGACTTCAGGAGGACAGAGACTGACTGGTGAAATGGACAGGAACATGGCAGATGTAAAATAACACAGTGAAGTGTGAAGTGAGACATTTGGGTAGGAAGTATGAGGAGAAACAATATAAACTAAATGGTACCATTATAAAGTGGGTGAAGGATTGGAGAGACCTGCGGTGTACACACACAGATCATTGAAGGTAACATGTAGTGTCCTTGGTGTTAGAGAGTGGTACAGAGTAATGAAACTCAGGAGGAAATGCTGATTTTTATACATCATTGGTTTGGTCCCAGCTGGAGAATTGTGTCCAATTCTGATATGATTTTCAAGAATATGGGATATGGACAGGGGGATGGGACTAATTGGAGGGGTGAGGCCATGGAGGGATTCAAACACAAGAATGAGAATATTTAAATTAAGGTGCTGCCAGACTGGGAGCCAATGTAGATCAGTGAGCACAGGGGTGATGGGTGATCGGGATTTGATGTGAGTTAGGATACAGGCAGCAGAGGTCCGGATGGGCTGTGGTTTATGGAGGATTATAACTGGAAGGGTGACCAGGACAGAATTGGAATAGTCTAGTGTGGATTTAACAAAGGCACGGATGAGGGTTTATGCAGGAGATGTTTTGAGACAGAGGTGGAGACGGGTGATATTACAGAAGTGGCAGTAGGCAGGTTAGTGAAGGAGAGAGCATGGCGATGAACTCAGTTCAGGTATAAATAGAACATAGAAGTAGTAAACTGTCTGGTTCAGTCTCAGACATTGGCTAGTGAGGTGGATACAGACAGTGGATCGGGAACAGATTTTGTGAAAGAGACTGAAGACAGAGGCTTCAGTATTCCCAGGATTTACATGGCAAGAACACAAATCAGTGACATATGGTTTATAGATATAATAGTTGGATACAGAGACTTACCAGGGGCACCAATAATAGCGAGGATGGGATAGTAATTCGTTTCAATCATCTTTAGTGCATAATAGATGCGCATTTCTAATGTTCTCCAATAATAATCTGCAGTAAATTCGCCAAACCAATAGGAAAAACTCTTGCTGCCCATTTTGGTAACATTCCAATCTATTATTCTCAGATTCTGATCCATTTTTGTTACATTCCAATCTATTGTTCTCAGATTATGATCCATTGTTGTAAAACTCCAATCTATTGTTCTCAGATTCTGATCAATCCTTTTCCGCTCTCTGGAGCTGCTGTTAGTGTGGGGGTGATGCTCCCGGCTTGGAATAACACATTGGAGGAAATCCCTTCTTAATAGAAGTGGAAAACTCTCCAATGACACAATTAGGGTCCATGGAGACTGACATTAATTACACACACTGAACAAACAGATACAGTTAACCCCTGTCAAACCAGCATTTAGTGTTCCAAAATAAAGTAGAACATTTACCCAGACTGGGTGTTATGCATGAGGTTTGTTGAGGGAAGGAGTAGAAGAGGCACTGGCCAGAAGCTTTCACTCCTCCTTGGCTATGGGAGTAGTGACAGGGGAGTGGAGGACTGTAAATGATGCACCCTGTTTAAAAAAAGAGATTGGACAAACCCTGTAACTTCTGACCAATCAGTCTTATGTCGGCGATTGGAAATTTCTAGAGGCCATAACCCAGCTCAAAAATATATCTTTCTTGGAAAAACATCTGATAATAAATGACAAACAGGATGGATAGCTTGATAACCAATCATGTCTGATAATCTTGATCAAGTTAGTTGATGACATAACTGTGAGTGTTGATGAGGGCAGCTTGATTCGTGTTATGCATATGAACTTTCAAAAGGCCTGTGATCAAATGACATTTCATAGACTTGCTATGAAAAATGGAAGACATGAATTAATGTGAGAGTGATAGTGTGGATATGACATTGACTCAGGGACAGAAAGCAGAGAGAAGTTGTGAACAGACATTGTTTATTCTGGAGGAGGGGGAGTGTACAGTGCTATTTCTCAGGGGTCCGTGTAAGAACCAGTGCTGTTCCTGACATACAGATAGATACATGATATAGAATTAAATGTAAAAATAAACAATTTAAACCCCTGAAGATGACATGAAACTCATATGTAAGAGTGGCAAAGGCGCAGACCACAGAATTATCCAACGTCACAGACTGTGTATTTTTTTTTATTTATCATGGACTCTCATCCAACACCAGTGTATTTCTCACTCTAATTTATTTGTGTATGATTCTCGTGTGAGTGTGTGCGTGAATGTGTAGCATACATGTTTATTATTTTATTTAGATCCAGTTTAGTTTGTTAAGTATAATAAACTCACCTCTTGTTTAATCTCAAGAAAACCTGTCTGATTGGCTCTTTCACGAGCACAATAAAAGTACAAGGTAAAATACTCACTGAGGTGGTCAGCACGTCCACTGCTAAAAAGGATTAAAGCCTTTGTGGTCAATTCTGAGATAGGACACGAGGGGACCTGGGTTCCCCTCCTCACATGGCTGTAAAAGAAATTGATTGTAACCCAATGACAAACGAGAAATTAGATGTAGGAAAAACAATTGATTCCCAGAAAAAAAATGAAGATTTCAATGTAGGTTTTATTGTGGCGTTCGCTGCTACAGCACTAAAACGTTCACATTCGGAGACAGTACCATCCTAAGCCACAGCTTATGAAAATATGAACAGATGAATTAGGATCACGAGTAGGCCACTCGGCTCCTCAAGCCTGCTCTGCCATTCAATAAGATCATGACTAATCTGATTGTAAACTCGACTTCACATTTCCACCAGCCCCCGATAATCTTCAACCCCTTGCTTATCAATAATTTATCTACCTCTGCCTTACAAATATTCAAAGACTCTGCTTCCAGCGCCTTTTGAGGAAGAGAATTCCAAAAATCCACGACCCTCACAGAAAAAAAATCTCCTCATCTGTGTGTTAAATGGGTGACCCCCCCCCCTTATTTTTAAATAGTGACCCCTAATTCTAGATTCTCCCACAATGGGAAACATCCTTTCCACATCCACCCCGTCAAGACCCCTCAGAGTCCTATATGTTTCAATCAAGTCGCCTCTTGCCCTTCTAAACTGCAGCGGATACAAGCCTAACCTGTCCAATATTCCCTCATAAGACGGCCCGCCGATTCCAGGTATCAGTCTAATAAGCCTTCTCTTTACTGCCCCCGATACAACATTCTTCTATTAACAAGGAACCAAAACTGTACACAGTACTCCAGATGTGGTCTCACCAATGCCCTGTGAAACTGAAGCATGACCTCCATACTTTGGTATTCAATTTCTCTTGCAGTAAACAATAACATTATATTAGTTTTCCAATTACGTGCTGTACCTGCATACTCGCCTTTTGTGATTCATGCACTTGGACACCCAGATCCCTCTGCATCTCAGAGCACTGCAATCTCTCACCATTTAGATAACAGGCTTCCTTTTTATTGTTCCTGCCAAAGTGGGCAATTTCACACTTTCCTGCAGTATACTCCATTTTCCAGGTCTTTTCCCACTCACTTAACCTATCTATATTCCTCTGCAGTCCCCTATGTCCTGTTCACAACTTAGTTTCCTACATATCTTTGTGTCATCGGAAAATTTAGCAACTATACCTTCGGTCCCTTCATCCAATTCATTAATATAAATTGTAAAAAGGTGAAGCCCCAGCACTGATCCCCATTGCACACCACTTGTTTAATCTTGCCAACCAGAAAATGACCCATTTATGCCGACACTCGGTTTCCTGTTTGCTACTCAATCTTCTATCATACCAATAAGTTACTCCGTTCACCATGAGCTTTTATTTTCTGCGGTAAACTTTGATGTGGCATCTTATCAAATGCCTTATAGAAATCTCAGTACAGTACATCCACCGGTTCCCCTTGATCCACAGCACATGTAACTCCATCAAAGAACTCCAACAAACTGATTAAACATGATTTAACTTTCATAAAGCCATGTTGATTCTGCCTGATTACCTCGATTTGGTCTAAGTGCCGATTATACCACCTCTAATAATAGCTTCCAACTTTTTCCCCAAGACAAATGTGAAGCTAACTGGCCTGTAGTTTCCTGCTTTCTGTCTGCCTCCCTTTTTGAATAAAGGAGTTACATACAGAGTGAAGTAACTTGGTACAGGTTAAAACCCTGTCTGCTGGAAAGTTGAGTAATGTAGCTGGAAGGTTAGGGATTACACTCCGTCCAAAAGCTAGGAAACCCGAAATAGTAAGACTGTGACCAACCATATTTCACTTGAATCTGAAGGCTCAAACAGGGTTAGAATCACTAACAGATAGAGTAATGTTAGCTAAGGTAAAACTAGAACAGAAGAGACTAGAATTAGAATTCCAGAGAGAGCGAGAAAGAGCAGAGTGAGAGTCAAGAAAGGGAAAAAGTAAGAGTGTTCCAGAAGGAGAAGGAGAAAAGGGAGTTAAGGTGGCTCAAACAACTAGAGGAAGTCCCAGTACACCCAGTGAAGGCACAGCTGCTGACGGAGCTATCCCTAGCTCAGGATCATGTGCTGAGCTCTTAAAGATCTCCCAGTTCATTCTAAAGTTCAATGAGGAGGATATGGCAGCACTTTTCATTACTTTTAAAAAGTTTTCAAAGCAACTGCAATGACCGTCAGAGAACTGGATGCTGGTTTTACAAAATAAAATAATAGGAAAAGATGAAAGTTCATCAGATTATGAGAGGACTTAAAATGCTATCCTGGGCCCATATGAGATAGTACTGGAGCTGGACCAGCAAAAATTCAGAATCTTTGTAAAGCAGCCTGACCAAACCTACCTGGCGCTTGAATGAGTTAAGCAATTTCAGAACATTGGAACATAGGAGCAGCAGTAGGACATCGAGCCTGTTCCACCATTCAAGATGATAATAGCTGATCATCCACTTCAATGCCTTTTTCCGACACAATACCCATTTCCCGTTATGTCACTGGTATTTAGGCCGAGGCATTGAGGACCAGAGTCGGGACGTCATGTTACAGTTGTGCATAACGTTGGTTAGGCCGCATTTGGAGTATTGTGAGCAGTTCTGGTCGTCGCACTACACAAAAGATGTGATTAAGCTAGAGAGGGTGCAGAAAAGATTCACAAGGATGTTGCCTGGTTTGAAGGGCTTGAGTTATAAAGAGACTGGATAGGCTGGGTCTGATTTCCCTGCAGCGAAGGAGGCTGAGAGGAGACATGATAGAGGTATATAAAATTATGAGAGGCATAGAAAGGGGAGATAGCCAGAGTCTGTTTCCCATGGTAGGGGTGACTAACACTAGAGTGCATAGATTTAAGGTGAGAGGGAGGAGGTTTAAAGGGATCAAAGGGGTAAATGTTTCACACAAAGAATAGTGGGTATCTGGAATGAACTGTCTGAGGATGTGGTGGAGGCAGGAACAGTAACGACATTTAAGAGGCATCTGGACAGGTACTTAAATGAGCAAGGCATAGAGGGATATGGAATTAATGCAAGCAGTTGGGATTAGTATAGATCGGCATTATAGTCAGCCCGGACGCGGAGGGCCGAATGGCCTGTTTCTATGCTGTACTACTCTATGACTTCATTTATAAATCTGTTAATATCTGCTTTAAACATACTCAATGACTGAGCTTCCACAGCCCTCTGGGGTAGAGAATTCCAAAGATTCACAACCCTCTGAGAAAAGGCATGTCTCCTCATCTCTGTCCTAAGTGCATTTCCACTTATTTTGAAATTGTTTCCCCTGGCTCTAGACCCACCAACCAGGGGATACATGTTAGCTGCATCTACCCTGTCTATCACTTTCAGTATTTTGTAGGTTTTAATAAGATCACCTCTCATTCTTCGAAACTCTAGAGAATACAGGCCCAGTTTCCCCAATCTCTCTTCATGGGATGGTCCCGCCATCTCGGGAACAAGTCTGATGAACCGTCATTGCACTCCCTCTATGATCATAACATCCTTCCTAAGGTAAGGGGACCAAAACTGCACACATTACTCCAGGGGCAGTCTAACCAAGGTTCCATACAATTTCAGCAAAACGTCACTACTACTGCACTCAAATCCACTTCAATAAAGGCTAACATACCATTAGTCTTCCTAATTGCTTTCTACACCTGCATGTTTGTTTTCAGTGACTTATTGATGAGGACATACTACAAAGTTGTACTTTGTACAACTACACTTTCTAATCTCCTACCGTTTAAGAAGTACTCTGCACATCTGTTCCTGCTACCGAAGTGGATAACCTCACATTTTTCCACATTATATTTCAACTGCCATGTTCTTTCCCACTCACTACGGCTGTCCAAATCCCCTTGAAGCCGCTTTGCATCTTCCTCGCAACACTCATTCCCATCTAGTTTACTGGCATCGAAAACCTGGAAATATTACACTGGTCCCCACATCCAAGTCATTGATACATATTGTGAAGAGCCGGGGCCCAAGCACTGATCCCTGTAGTACCCCGCTAGTCACAGCCTTCCAAGGCAAGAATTGCCCATTTATTCCTACTCTCTGCTTTCTGCCTGTTACCTAATCCTTAATCCATGCCAGTACATTATCTCCTATCCCATGTGCTTCAATTTTACTAACCAACCTCCTGTCGGGGACTTTATCAAAAGCTTTCTGAAAATCCAAGTATACCACGTCCACCGAATTCCCTTTATCAATTCTGTGAGCAACATCCTCAAAAAACTCCAACAGGTTCGTCAAACATTGTTTCCCTTTATATATCCATGTTGACTCTGCCCAATCAGATCCATTTATCACATTCTTTGGAATAGAGTATAGCTTGTTCCCAGCGACTGATGTAAGGCTAACATGTCTGTGGTGCCCTGTTTGCTCTCTCCGTCCATTCTTAAATACTGGGGAGACATTTTCTATCTTCTAATCTACAGGAACAGTTCCAGAATCTACAGAATATTGAAAGATATTCACCAATGCATCCACTATTTCCAAAGCTACCTCTTTCAACATTCTGGGATGTAGAATATCAGGACCTGGGGACTTGTCAACCTTCAGCTGCATTAATTCCTCCAAGACAACCTTCTTACTCATACTAATTTCATCCATTTCCTCATTCACCCGAATCCCTTGGATCTCTAATTCTGGGAGATTTCTTGTATCTTCCTCAGTGAAGACAGACACAAAATAATCATTTAGCTTCTCTGCCATTTCTCTATTCCCCATTATAAATTCTCCTGACACTGCCTGTAATGGGCCCACATTTGTCTCAGCTAAACGTTTCCTTTTCACGTACCTTTGGAAGATTTTACAGTCCATTTTTGTGTTTGTTTTTGGCCAGTGATATGAGCGCTCAAGATCGAGCCCACATATGAAACACTCAGAGCGGTGATCCCTCTCGAGGAGTTCACAAACTCGCCCCCCTCCCAGTAAAACCCACATAGAGGGACAGAAGGTTCAAAGGTATTCTGGCTGATGAATTTTCCCATGTGCACAACGCCTTAATCCCAGAGGAAAACCCTTTCCTCGTCACCCCAAAGATCCGAGAACAAAAGGTGGAAGGGAGTTCGGAGCCCGAGCTGCCATGGGCAAGAGGCGGGACACACAAGGGTCCATCCTCAGGCCAAATAGGTGCTGAGAGCAGGAGTAATGGCTGAAGATCTGAGGATTTCCACAGTAACAAGGCAGGTCACCATCGAGTTGACTAATGGAAGTGACGGGGAAAACCTGTAGGATTAATCAGAGTCCACCAGATCAGTGCTGGAAAACGGGCCCTGATGGAAAGCACAGCAGGTCAGGCTGTGCCTTTAACTGTAACAGTCAGACACAGTAACCCCACACAGAGAGTGCGGGAAAACTTAACAAAATCCCTGAGAGTTACCAGGAATTTGTATTCCAAGGAAAAGTGACCCCATACCCCTCGAGTGGGACAAGCAAACCCATAATCATACTGAGGGATACAGGGGCCAAACAAACCCTTCTGCTGGGAAAACACCTTTAACCGAGAGAGTGCAGTGAATGCTAGAGTGTTAGTGAATGGTATCGGAAGATGATATATGACCATACCTGTATATCAACTGCACTTGGAATGTGACCCAGTTTCAAGACTGGTAACCATGAGGATTGTACCTTGTTTACCGGTGGAGGGGTCGATCAGCTCCTGGGTAATGATCTGACAGGGGAAAAGGTGGCAGCTTCCCCAGTAGCTCTGGAGAGACCAAAAGAGGTCAGGGAGACAGAGCAGTTACAGGAGAAGGTCCCTGGCATTCTCACTGATTGTGTGGTGACTCGGTCCATGGAGAAACAATCCCCTGAACTGACACTGCAGACGGATGACTGTTGGAGAAACTCAAGATTGTGCCCAATTGTTGAACAAATTCTCCGGACTCTGACGTTGAGAACAAATACTTTATTTTTGATATCATGGGGGAGCACACCTTACCTAAAGGCGATCCAGTGCTGCTCCCCCATGATATCAAAAATAAAGTGTTTGTTCTCAACGTCTGAGTCCAGAGAATTTGTTCAACAATTGGGCACAATCTGGATTTTCTCCAACAGTTTTGTGTAGTCGTCAGGATCCCTGAGTTCACGGGATCCAAAAGAACCTCGTGAAAAAACTAATCGACAGGATCAGGGGTAAGTCAACTTTTCTGCGACCCCAGTGTCTCAATCACGCTGCCTGAGCCGGAATTAAGAGGGCGACTGGGCCCCACGTGAAGGCCAGATAACTGGGAGAGGGGGGACAGAGTGGTCAAGGAAGAATTGGATGAAACCTGATCAGAAAAGTTCTAAAATTGAGTAAGTTAAATCTCACACATGGGAAGTGAGTAATTCTGCGAAGGGAAGTTGAAAAGTAGATAAGTGGAAAATCCAGTAAATTTAGGAATCTGGCATCATCGGCTGGGCCGAATACCTGATCCCATTGAGTATACGAAGTTAACTCTCACACATGGGAAGTGAGTAAAATACGGTGACAAGATATGGGACAGAGATGACTGGGGCTGTAACTAAATTACCAAATTGACCCAACAGGCACGTTTTCGGGGCTCCTGAGTACACCCGCTGATCTGGCCCTGGAGAAAGATGCGGGTGACAAGAGTTGGAGAACGAAAGTACCGTTGACCTGAAGAGACAGGGATGAGCCGGTTTGCTGACCTTGAGAATTTAACATTAACTGCGCCTGTTCGTCTCTTTGTGTGTGGTTTTGTCTTTTGTTTGTGTTAATGTTGTTTACTCCATAGAAATTAGCTCGTAAAATTAGAAGGTTTTCAGAAAGTAGATGCAAGAATGGACTCAACGGCTTCCAAGAAGGAAGGGTCGCCCCCGGGGACGAGTAATCCATGTCCTCTGGAGAAAGGCGACCCACGTCCGTTTGCCCCCTTGAAGGAGACGCAGAAGTGTCACGGTAAATATGTGTTTTAAAGATAGTTATGTTTTAAAGTAAAAACAAGTTACGGTGTATTTGATTCAATTGTGAGAATGTTGGAATCTTCCACGAATGAATTGAATATCTGGGATGTATAGTTTGTGTTCTGTAAAACTGACTGTCGTTAACTCTTTGTTGTCTGGCTTTAATGTTGAAAATTGAAGTCTAGTAAGTTGTTTGGAATTGAATGATTGTGAAAAGTGATTGTTCAGTGTGTTCATTTCTATTTAGTGTTGTGCACCCAGGAATGGGACATAAAATTGAATTATATTTTAAGTTAAAGTTTTATTTTTAGTTGGTTTTGCAATTGTGAAAAGGCAATGAACAATTTTCTGAGGGATAAGCTTCAGCCTTGAAGGTCTGAAGGTCTGGCAGAAATCTAATTTGGGGTTTGGAACATTGTTTTAATTGGAAACTCTGCTATTGTTTTATTTTGCAGTCTAAATTTGAAGACATGTTTTACTGACTGTTATATTGTTTTAAGGGAAAGAAAGGATAGAAAAGGAGGTATAGGAAAGATTCTGTCTGTTTAAAAAGATTTAAGTTTGTGTGAGGACCTGGTGTTAAGTCTTTTGTTCTAAGAATGTTAAATAACTTTTTATTTAGTTTTTGGTTTTATTACAGTCATTTGAAAAGGCGCCTGAAGTAAGAGCAAGAAAATGATGTAATTTACCTATATTTTAAAATAAGCACGAGCTATTCTGTTCTGTGTGTAGTTAATAAGTATTATAAGTTAATAAGTATGAATTGAATTAATACTGTTAAGGTTAATTGACCTGTTTAAGTTGAAGAACTGGAAATATCATTTGCAACCACAATGAACTTTCAAGTTTATTATGTCGAGTTTTGGAGGAGTCTTAAGTTCCGGACGCAAGACTCGTTCATATAACATCGGCAATTTTGATTTAAATATTATTGCAGTAAATTGGAATTGGAATCATCTTTGTTGTAAAAATCCTTGGATTAGGAACCACTTACAAAAGATACTAAAAAATATGGAAACAATTGGAGTGTAATCTAAAATGCTGTCTTTCCTGATGGAGATGCTTTCCTTTGAATTTGAAAATGTTACACATGATTTTGTTGTTTTTAAACCCTAAGGATACCAAAAGGATTGAAATAAATTTAAAATGGATAGTTCTTTTCGATCAGAAAAAAAAGGTTTCAGAAAATGACGTAGCTGAGAATGTTTTGCTCCGCGCCCTTGGAGGCAAACAAAGAACTTAACCCGCTGCAGCTTTTTGCATTGCTGAGAGTCAAATTTATACATATTGGACATTGTTAAATTTTACATTTCTAAATTGACAGATAGAATTGGACAAATTAACCCATTGGGCTCAGGGGCAGAGCCACAATGGATTCTTTTTAAGCTGGTGACGGCAGGTTCCAAGGCCACATGAGAACTGATGCCGCAACAAGAGATCCAGTAGGTAACACTACCAATATAATGCGGTGACCAGAACTGCACGCAATACTCCAGGTGCGGTCTCACCAGAGTTTTGTACAGCTTCAGCATGACCTCGTGGCTCCGAAACTCGATCCCCCTACTAATAAAAGCTAACACACCATATGCCTTCTTAACAGCCCTATTAACCTGGGTAGCAACTTTCAGGGATTTATGCACCTGGACACCAAGATCTCTCTGCTCATCTGCACTACCAAGAATCTTCCCATTAGCCCAGTACTCTGCATTCCTGTTACTCCTTCCAAAGTGAATCACATCACACTTCTCCGCATTAAACACCATTTGCCATCTCTCAGCCCAGCTCTGCAGCCTATCTATGTCCCTCTGTACCCTACAACATCCTTCGGCACTATCCACAACTCCACCGACCTTAGTGTCATCCGCAAATTTACTAACCCACCCTTCTACACCCTCTTCCAGGTCATTTATAAAAATGACAAACAGCAGTGGCCCCAAAACAGATCCTTGCGGTACACCACTAGTAACTAAACTCCAGGATGAACATTTCCCATCAACCACCACCCTCTGTCTTCTTTCAGCTAGCCAATTTCTGATCCAAAGCTTTAAATCACCTTCAACCCCATACTTCCGTATTTTCTGCAATACTATTTGATTTTTTAGTCGTCTTCTGAGAGAGAGATAGACGGGATGAGGGAAAGAGAGAGAGAGATAGACGGGGTGAGGGAAAGAGAGAGAGAGAGAGATAGACGGGGTGAGGGAAAGAGAGAGAGATAGACAGGGTGAGGGAAAGAGAGAGAGATAGACGGGGTGAGGGAAAGAGAGAGAGAGAGATAGACAGGGTGAGGGAAAGAGAGAGAGAGAGATAGACAGGGTGAGGGAAAGAGAGAGAGAGAGAGATAGACGGGGTGAGGGAAAGAGAGAGAGAGAGAGATAGACGGGGTGAGGGAAAGAGAGAGAGAGAGATAGACGGGGTGAGGGAAAGTGAGAGAGAGATAGATGGGGTGAGGGAAAGAGAGAGAGAGAGAGATAGACGGGGTGAGGGAAAGAGAGAGAGAGAGACGGGTTGAGAGAGAGAGACACACACACATAGTAAGGGAGAGGGTGAGGAATAAAATGTCTCCTGGGGATTGGAGGTGCTCGAGGGGCCGAACGGCCTCCTCCTGTCTTCCTAAGTTTTTTATTAATATTACATCCTGAAATAAACAAGGTCTTGGTCATTTTTTAGCAAATGAAATGCAAGTAATTAACAACAGGTTCTCCTTTAAAATTATTAATCCGAATTCACAATAGTATTTGTGTGAATTTGGGGTTGGCAGATAATTTGCTGTTTATTAACATCACTGAATAAATTAATATTGGAAGATTCAATGTCATTTTGTTCCCATCCTTGTTCAATTTCCTACTGATTCCTTCGAAGATCTAAACCGAAGGAGCATTTCTGGCAGTGCGGGGTCCCTTTAAGAGGTTGGGACTGACACTCTCCCTACTCCCTCCACCCCCCTCGGGGACACAGCGCTGGGTCAGGGGTAAACAGACTGGACGGACACTGGGATTGACCAATGACCCCTGACCCCAAAGGCAAGAAAAGGAAAGCAAAAATTCTCCTGGTCCCTGAGAAATCAGATTGACAATAAATTTAAAACCCCAGAGTGAAATATAAAAGGAGAAAAGAGAGATTATGATGTTTGTAAAAACAGTATTTAAACAGAAGGCAGTATGTGTGTTTATCTGTCTAAGTTGGTCAATGTGAATATATGTGTCTCTGTGTGGGTTTTTCTCTCTCTCGATCAGTGGGAGTGGATGTGCCTGGGTGTGGATTTCTATGTGTGTGTGTGTGTGTGTGTGTGTGTGTGCGCGTGTGTGTTTTTATCTGGACGTGTTTGTCTATCTGTGTTTACTTGGCTGTCTATGTGTCTCTGTGTGTTTGTGTTTCCAATTCTGGATGTGAGGGTGGGAGAGGACACAAAAGGACACACTCTAATCTCTTATTAAAGATCTTCCATCTTAACAACTCCAATAAATATGCAGAAATATCCTGCACAAAATATCAACCAGTTGTATCTTAATACTTGTCAGGACAAAGGTTCCTCTCTCAAACACGGTCTATGTTGGGTTTATATGGGCTGATGATACAAAGTTAGGTGGTACTGAAAGCTGTGTGGAGGGCACAAAGATACTGCATTGGCAGATGGACGGGTTACGCGAGTGGGCAAGAAAGTGGCAGCTGGAATATCATGTGGATAGATGTGAGGTTCTTCACTTTGGCAGGAAGAATAGAAACACAGAACATTTTTCAAATGTTCCCTCTGAACCAGAGGGGTACCAATATCCTGGGGGGGGGAGATTTGTTAGTGCTCTTAGAATTAGAATTAGAACATTACAGCGCAGTACAGGCCCTTCGGCCCTCGATGTTGCGCCGACCTGTGAAACCATCTGACCTACACTATTCCATTTTCATCCATATGTCTATCCAATGACCACTTAAATGCCCTTAAAGTTGGCGAATCTACTACTGCTGCAGGCAGGGCGTTCCACGCCCTTACTACTCTCTGAGTAAAGAAACTACCTCTCACATCTGTCCTATATCTATCACCCCTCAACTTAAAGCTATGTCCCCTCGTGTTTGCCATCGCCATCCGAGGAAAAAGACGATCACTATCCACCCTATCTAACCCTCTGATTATCTTATATGTCTCTATTAAGTCACCTCTCCTCCTCCTTCTCTCCACCGAAAACAACCTCAAGTCCCTCAGCCTTTCCTCGTAAGACCTTCCCTCCATACCAGGCAACATCCTAGTAAATCTCCTCTGCACCTTTTCCAAAGCTTCCACATCCTTCCTATAATGCGGTGACCAGAACTGCACGCAATACTCCAGATGCGGTCTCACCAGAGTTTTGTACAGCTGCAGCATGACCTCGTGGCTCCGAAACTCGATCCCCCTACTAATAAAAGCTAACACACCATATGCCTTCTCAACAGCCCTATTAACCTGGGTAGCAACCTTCAGGGATTTATGCACCTGGACACCAAGATCTCTCTGTTCATCTACACTACCAAGAATCTTCCCATTAGCCCAGTACTCTGCATTCCTGTTACTCCTTCCAAAGTGAATCACCTCACACTTTTCCGCATTAAACTCCATTTGCCATCTCTCAGCCCAGCTCTGCACCCTATCTATGTACCTCTGTACCCTACAACATCCTTCGGCACTATCCACAACTCCACCGACCTTAGTGTTATCTGCAAATTTACTAACCCACCCTTCCACACCCTCTTCCAGGTCATTTATAAAAATGACAAACAGCAGTGGCCCCAAAACAGATCCTTGCGGTACACCACTGGTAACTAAACTCCAGGATGAACATTTGCCATCAACCACCACCCTCTGTCTTCTTTCAGCTAGCCAATTTCTGATCCAAAGCTCTAAATCACCTTCAACCCCATACTTCCGTATTTTCTGCAATCGCCTACCGTGGGGAACCTTATCAAACGCCTTACTGAAATCCATATACACCACATCCACGGCGTTACCCTCATCCACCTGTTTGGTCACCTTCTCGAAAAACTCAATAAGGTTTGTGAGGCACGACCTACCCTTCACAAAACCGTGCTGACTATCGCTAATGAACTTATTCTTTTCAAGATGATTATAAATCCTGTCTCTTATAACCTTTTCCAACATTTTACCCACAACCGAAATAAGGCTCACAGGTCTATAATTACCAGGGCTGTCTCTACTCCCCTTCTTGAACAAGGAGAAAACATTTGCTATCCTCCAGTCTTCCGGCACTATTCCTGTCGACAATAACGACATAAAGATCAAGGACAAAGGCTCTGCAATCTCCTCCCTAGCTTCCCAGAGAATCCTAGGATAAATCCCATCTGGCCCAGGGGACTTATCTATTTTCACACTTTCCAAAATTGCTAACACCTCCTCCTTGTGAACCTCAATCCCATCTAGCCTAGTAGTCTGAATCTCAGTATTCTCCTCGACAACATTTTCTTTCTTTACTGTAAATACTGACGCAAAATATTCATTTAACACTTCCCCTATATCCTCTGATTCCACACACAACTTCCCACTACTATCCTTGATTGGATCTAATCTAACTCTCGTCATTCTTCTCCGATCTATATTCGTAACTGAAATTCTTCACCTCTGGAACCATTCTCACGAATCTCTTTGGTACTCTCTCCAATACCCTCATGTCTTTCCGAAAGTGTGGCACACTGAAATAGACCCAATACTCCACCTGAGGAGGAACTAGTGTCTTGTACAAGTTCAACATAGCTTCCATGCTCTTGTAGTCTATGCCCCCTATTAATGAAGTCTCGAATACTATATGCGTTATTAACTGCTCTCTCAGCCGATCCTGCCACCTTCACTGACTTATGCACAATTACACCCAGGTCCCTCTGCTCCTGCACCTCTTTAGAATTGTGCCCTTTATTTTATATTGTCTCTCTATGTTCTCCCTACCAAAATGAATTACGTTACATTTCTTGGCATTGAACTTCATGTGCCACCTGTCTGCCCATTCCACCAACTTGTCTATGTCTTTTTGAAATTCTACACTATTCTCCTCACAATTCACAATGCTTCCAAGTTTCGTATCATCTGCAAACGTTGCAATTGTGCCCTGTACACCAAGGTGTAGTTTATTAATATGTATCAGGAAAAGCAAGAGTCCCATCACGGATCTTTGTTTCCTTCCAATCAAGACAATTCCGTATCCATGTTGCGAACATCCCTTTTATTTCATGAGCTACAAGTTTTCTCACAAGTTTGTTGTGTAGCACTGTATCAAGCGCCTTTTGAATGTCCATGTACACCACATCAACAGCATTGCCTTCATCAACCCTCTCTGTTGCCTCCTCACAAAATTCCAGCAAGTTGGTTCAGCATGATTTTCCATAGGAACTCCATGCTGGATTTCCATAATTAACCCACATTTATCCACGTGACTATTGATTTTGTCCCGAATTATTATTTCTCGATGTTTTCCGACCACTGAAGTTAAAATGACTGTCCTATAGTTGCTGGGTTTTTCTCTAGTCCCTTTTGTGAACAAGGGTGTAACCTTTACAACTCTCCAGTCCTCTGGGGACAGCCCTGATTCTAAGGAAGATTGCCTGAGTTGCATCTTCTTCCTTGGGAAAGACAGATGCAAAGCATTCATTTAATACCTCAGCTATGCCCTCTGCCTCTATGTGTAAATCCCCTTTCTAGCCTCTAATCGGCCCCACCCTTCCTCTTACCTCCCTTTTACTACTTACATGCCGAAAGAAAACTTCGGAATTTCATAGAATCGTAGAATGTTTAAGACAGAGAAAGAGACCACTTGACCCATCGTGTCTGTGCCGGCTGAAAAACTATGCACCTATTCGAATCCCACCTTCCAGCATTTGTTCTGTAGCCCTGCAGATTGCGGAACTCGAGGTGCATATGCAGACTCACTTTGAAAGAATTGAAGGTCTCTACTTCAACTACCCTTTCAGGCAGTGAGTTCCAGACTACCACCACCCTCTGGGTGAAAATGTTTTTCCTCATATCCCCTCTAATTCTTCTATAAATCAGTTTAAATCTATGCCCCCTCGTCACTGACCTCTCTGCTAAGGTGAAAAGACCCTTCACCTCCATTCTATCCAGGCACCTCATATTTTTATCCAGTTCAATCAGATCTCCACTCAGCCGTCTCTGTTCCACGGAGAACAATCCCAGCCTATCCAATCTTTCATCTCAACTGCATTTGTCCACTCCTGGCAACATGCTCGTAAATCTCCTCTGTACCTTCTATTGTGCAATTACATCCTTTCTGCAATGAGTGACCATAACTGCACACAGGACTCAATTTGTGGCCTGACCAATGAGTTAAACAGCGCCAGCATAACCTCCCAGCTCTTGTCTTCTATACCTCGGTTAATAAAGGAAAGGATTCCATATGCCTCCTTAACCACCTTATCGACCTGTTCTGTTGTCTTCAGGGATTTGTGGGCATTCAGTCCAAGATCCCTCACTTGCTCTACACTTCTCAGTATTTTCCCATTAATCAAATACTCCTTTGCCTTTCTTGACCTCCCCAAATACATCACCTCACACTTCTGCAGACTGAATTCCATTTACCACTTTTCTACCCATTTGAACAGACCATCAATATCTTCCTGCAGCCTACAGCTGTCCTCCTCGCTCTCTACCACACGGCCAATCTTTCTGTCGTCCGCAAATTTCTTGATCATGCCCCCTACATTTATGACCAACTCGTTAATATACACCACAAAAAGCAAGCGACCCAGTACTGAGCCCTGTGGAACGCCACTGGAAGCAGCTCTCCAGTCACTGAAATAGCCGTCAACAATTACCCTTTGTTTCCTGTCACTGAGCCAATTTGCTGCATTTCTATGGATTCACTGGATTTTATTTTTTAACCAGTCTGCCATATAGTATCTTGTCAAAAGCCTTGCTAAAATTCATATAGACCACATCAACTGAACTACCCTCATCTGTCTTCCCTGTTAATCCTTCAAAAAATTCGATCACGTTGGTCAGACGAGATCATCCCTGAACAAATCCATGCTGACTCTCCTTGATTAACCCATGTCTTTCTAACTGACAGTTTATCCTGTCTCTCAGAGGAGATTCAAATAATTTTTCCACTCTTGAGGTTAGACTGACCGGCCTGTAATTATTTGGCTTTGGTGCTTTGGATACCTGGAGAGGAGCAGTGAGAGAGGAGTGGATTTAAAAAGCACCAAAGACTGGAGACCTGGAGAGAGGGAGAGTGGAATTGCAGATTTGAAAAGCACCAAATCCTCGTGAACGGATGAAGCTAGCTGTTTGACACTGCTGCTATGCAGCAACAACACGCGTAGTGTTCTCAACCAACAGGATGATTCCGTCAAGCCAAAAAAAGCCCTGCCTATCACACAATTGAATAATGTGAAATATGGATGTCAATGCCAGTATGATGCGAGGTAAACAGGCCTTACATCCCAAAGACTGGTGGATCATATCAAAGAACACATCTCTTCTGATGTTCGCAAAGGGCAAAGTACAGGCTGTACCCAACCCACTGCAATTCTGCAATTGGACAACATTTGCTAAATAATCCTCAGTGTGCCAAGAATTACGCTGACAATCAATTTAAGATTGTCAGTGGAGTTCGCAGTGTGGTGCTTTTGTGTGGACTGGAAGCTACATATATTAACACACAGGACCCTGTTCAAAACACATTACAATTGTTTCAGTGAAACAAATAAGTGGCAGCCATTCGCTGGTTCATTCCTTAGGGCAATGCCTCCAACAATCAGAGACAACCTGCCTGATTTCAATTTCAAAAAAGGTTGGGAGTTAACTATCAGTCAGAACAAGCTAATTAATTCTCCATGGCAACACCTCTACCAGTTAGAGTGCACTTTCTCACAAATCAGCATTCTCTTTTCATACGGTATAAATTAGTAGCTTTCCCTTGCATCTGTATTCATGTGATTTGTCCAAATGAGTGCAAGATAAAGGCTTCAACAAAATGCGTCTATTTTCAGGAAAACTCAAATGATAGAGTCGTTATAATGGGGACCTTGAATTATCTGAATATAGACTGGGATGCTTGTCATGTAAAGGTTACAGAGGAACTGTTCATAGACAGTGTTTAGGAAAAAGAATTCTGCAGCATTATGTTTCTGAAAGGAAGCTCTGCTCGACCTGGTTCATGGGAATGAGGTGGGACAAGTTGATCAAGTGACAGTCGGAGCATATTTAGAGGACAGTGATCATCGTATCATAAGGTTTAGGTTGGCTCTGGGAAACGACAAAGAGCAATCCAGAGTCTTCTTCTTTGGCCTCCTAGTCTCTAGAGACAATGGGTAAGCGCCTGGAGGTGGTCAGTGGTTTGTGAAGCAGCGACTGGAGTGGCTATAAAGGCCAATTCTAGAGTGACAGACTCTTCCACAGGTGCTGCAGATAAAATTCGTTGTTGGGACTGTAACACAGTTGGCTCTCCCCTGGCGGTTCTGTCTTTTGTCCTGCCAACAGCTAAGTCTCTTCGACTCAGCAATCTTTAGCCCCGCCTTTATGGCTGCCCGCCAGCTCTGGCGATCACTGGCAACTGACTACCAAGAATTGTGATCAATGTCAGAGGACTTCATGTCGCATTTGCAGATGTCTTTAAAGCGGAGACATGGACGGCCGCTGGGTCAGATACCAGTGACGAGCTCGCTGTACAATGTGTCCTTGGGGATCTTGCCATCTTCCATGCGGCTTACATGGCCAACCCATCTCAAGTGCCACTGGCTCAGTAGGGTGTATATACTGGGGATGTTAGTCACCTCGAGGACTTCTGCGTTGGAGATATGGTCCTGCCACCTGATGCCAAGGATACTCCGGAGGCAGCGAAGATGGAATGAATTGAGATGTCGCTCTAGGCTGACATACATTGTCCAGGCCTCGCTGCCGTAGAGCAAGGTACTGAGGACATAGGCTTGAAACACTTGGAAATTTATGATCCCTGCCAGTGTGCCATTTTCCCACACTCTCTTGGCCAGTTTCGACATAGAAGCAGATGTCTTTTCCATCTGCTTGTTGATTTCTGCATCGAGAGACAGGTTACTGGTGATAGTTGAGCCTAGGTAGGTGAACTCTTGAACCACCTCCAGAGTGTGGTCGCCGATATTGATGGATGGAGCATTTCTGATGTCCTGGTCCACGATGTTTATTTTCTTGAGGCTGATGGTTAGGCCATATTCGTTGCAGGCAGCTGCAATCCTGTCGATGAGTCTCTGCAGACACTCTTCAGTGTGAGATGTTAAAGCAGCACCGCCAGCAAAGAGGAGTTCCCTGATGACGACCTTCCATACTTTGGTCTTCGCTCTCAGACGGGCAAGGTTGAACAACCTGCCATCTGATCTTGTGTGGAGGAAAATTCCTTCTTATGAAGACTTGAACGCATGTGAGAGCAGCAGGGCAAAGAAGATCCCAAACAGTGTGGGTGCGAGAGCACAGCCCTGTTTCACGCCACTCAGTACAGGAAAGGGGTCTGATGTGGTGCCGCTGTGCTGAATTGTGCCTTTCATATTGTCATGGAATGAGGTGATGATACTTAGTAGCTTTGGTGGACATCCGATCTTTGTTAGTAGTTTGAAGAGACCACGTCTGCTGATGAGGTCAAAGGCTTTGGTGAGATCTATGAAAGCAACATAGAGGGGCATCTGTTGTTCATAGCATTTCTCCTGTAGCTGACGATGGGAGAACAGCATGTCAATGGTGGATCTCTCTGCTCGAAAGACACACTGTGCCTCAGGGTAGACACGCTCAGCCAGCTTTTGGAGCCTGTTGAAAACGACTCGACCAAAGACTTTCCCCACTATGCTGAGCAGGGAAATTCAATGGTCGTTGTTGCAGTCACCACGGTCACCCTGTTCTTATAGAAGGTGATGATATTGGCATCGCGCATGTCCTGTGGTACTGCTCCCTCATCCCAGCACAGGCAAAGCAGTTCATGGAGTTCTGAGAGTCTAGCAGGCTTGGGACTCTTGATTATTTCAGGGGTAATGCTATCCTTAACAGTAGCTTTTCCACTGGCTAGATGATCAATGGCATCACTGAGTTCCGATTTTGTTGGGTGTTTGTCCAGTTCATCCATGACTGGCAGAGACTGGGCTACATTGAGGGCGGTCTCAGTGGCAACATTGTCCCTGGAGTACAGTTCGAGGTAGTGCTCCACCCAGCGGTCCATTTGCTTGCGTTGGTCAGTGATCGTGTCCCCTGATTTAGATTTGAGGGGCGATCTTCCTGATGGTTGGCCCAAAAGTTCAATTAATGCCATCATACATTCCTGTGATGTTTCCAGTCTCGGAGACCACCTGAATACGACTGTATAGATGTTGTCAGTAGTCATTTGTGCAGCGCCTGGCTGTTCTTTGTGCAGTACTTTTTTTTTTTAGAATATTACAGCGCAGTACAGGCCCTTCGGCCCTCGATGTTGCGCCGAGCTGTGAAACCATCTGACCTACACTATTCCATTTTCATCCATGTGTCTATCCAATGTCCACTTAAATGCCCTTAAAGTTGGCGAATCTACTACTGCTGCAGGCAGGGCATTCCACGCCCTTACTACTCTCTGAGTAAAGAAACTACCTCTCACATCTGTCCTATATCTATCACCCCTCAACTTGAAGCTATGTCCCCTCGTGTTTGCCATCACCATCCGAGGAAAAAGACGCTCACTATCCACCCTATCTAACCCTCTGATTATCTTATATGTCTCTATTAAGTCACCTCTCCTCCTCCTTCTCTCCAACGATAACAACCTCAAGTCCCTCAGCCTTTCCTCGTAAGACCTTCCCTCCATACCAGGCAACATCCTAGTAAATCTCCTCTGCACCCTTTCCATAGCTTCCACATCCTTTCTATAATGCGGTGACCAGAACTGCACGCAATACTCCAGGTGCGGTCTCACCAGAGTCTTGTACAGCTGCAGCATGACCTCGTGGCTCCGAAACTCGACCCCCCTACTAATAAAAGCTAACACACCATATGCCTTCTTGACAGCCCTATTAACCTGGTTAGCAACCTTCAGGGATTTATGCACCTGGACACCAAGATCTCTCTGCTCATCTACACTAACAAGAATCTTCCCATTAGCCCAGTACTCTGCATTCCTTTTACTCCTTCCAAAGTGAATCACCTTACACTTCTCCGCAATAAACTCCATTTGCCATCTCTCAGCCCAGCTCTGCAGCCTATCTATGTCTCTCTGTACCCTACAACATCCTTCGGCACTATCCACAACTCCACCGACCTTAGTGTCATCTGCAAATTTACTAACCAACCCTTCTACACCCTCTTCCAGGTCATTTATAAAAATGACAAACAGCAATGGCCCCAAAACAGATCCTTGCGGTACACCACTAGTAACTAAACTCCAGGATGAACATTTGCCATCAACCACCACCCTCTGTCTTCTTTCAGCTAGCAAATTTCTGATCCAAAGCTCTAAATCACCTTCAACCCCATACTTCCGTATTTTCTGCAATAGCCTACCGTGGGGAACCTTATCAAACGCCTTACTGAAATCCATATACACCACATCCACTGCTTTACCCTCATCCACCTGTTTGGTCACCTTCTCGAAAAACTCAATAAGGTTTGTGAGGCACGACCTACCCGTCACAAAACCGTGCTGACTATCTCTAATGTACTTATTCTTTTCAAGATGATTATAAATCCTGTCTCTTATAACCTTTTCCAACATTTTACCCACAACCGAAGTAAGGCTCACAGGTCTATAATTACCAGGGCTGTCTCTACTCCCCTTCTTGAACAAGGGGACAACACTTGCAATCCTCCAGTCTTCCGGCACTATTCCTGTCGACAATGACGACATAAAGATCAAGGACAAAGGCTCTGCAATCTCCTCCCTAGCTTCCCAGAGAATCCTAGGATAAATCCCATCTGGCCCAGGGGACTTATCTATTTTTACACTTTCCAAAATTGCTAACACCTCCTCCTTGTGAACCTCAATCCCATCTAGCCTCGTAGCCTGAATCTCAGTATTCTCAACAACATTTTCTTTCTCTACTGTAAATACTGACGCAAAATATTCATTTAACACTTCCCCTATCTCTTCTGATTCCACACACAACTTCCCACTACTATCCTTGATTGGCCCTAATCTAACTCGAGTCATTCTTTTATTCCTGATATACCTATAGAAAGCCTTAGGGTTTTCCCTGATCCGATCCACCAATGACTTCTCGTGTCCTCTCCTTGCTCTTCTTAGCTCTCCCTTTAGATCCTTCCTGGCTAGCTTGTAGCTCTCAAGCGCCCTAACTGAGCCTTCACGCCTCATCCTAACATAAGCCTTCTTCTTCCTCTTGACAAGCGCTTCAACTTCTTTAGTAAACCACGGCTCCCTCGCACGACAACTTCCTCCCTGCCTCACAGGTACATACTTATCAAGGACACGCAGTAGCTGCTCCTTGAATAAGCTCCACATTTCGATTGTTCCCATCCCCTGCAGTTTCCTTCCCCATCCTACGCATCCTAAATCTTGCCTAATCGCATCATAATTTCCTTTCCCCCAGTTATAATTCTTGCCCTTTAAGTGCGACGGATGTTAACTCACTGGGGGCTTTCTTGTAGTTAAACAGTGCAACGCGTTTAGCGGCAATGACAGTTTCCAGCTCTTCAAAGTGAGATTGAAACCAGTCTGCATTCTGCTTCTCACGTTTGCCATAGGTGGTCATTGCTGAGTTGTAGATGGCGTCTCTGATGTGGGCCCACTTGGTCTCTGCATCACCTGTAGGAATGTATTGAAGGGCTTTTTCAAGTGAATTTAGAAACTTATGCAACAGGTGTTGATAAGAAATTCTGTTAGTTTTGATGCGCGGGCGGCTCTGCTGCTTGGAGTGATGCAGCTTCTTTGTTTTGACTGTAACCTTGCTGCACACCAGGGAGTGCTCAGTGTCGCAGTCCGCACTGTGGAAGCTGCGTGTGATTTGGACACTGTTTAAAGAGACTCGCCTTGTGATGATGAGGTCCAGCTGGTGCCAATGATGTGAGCTTGCATGCCACCGTGAAACCTGGTGACAGGGTTTAGTATGAAAGAACGAGTTGGTAATGCAGAGATTGTGATCGGTACACAACTCCAGCAGCCTCTGTTCATTCTCATGCATCCTTCCAATGCCATATGCAATCTGCCTCGTATAATCGAGAGTCAAAAAAGCTAATTGGGAAAAGACAATCTAAATGAGGTAAGAATGGATCTGGGTGGAATAAATTTGAATCAACATTTGGCAGGAAAAAACAATAGCTGAACAATGGCTTACTTTCAAATGAATATACGAACATATGAATTAGGAGCTGGGGTAGACCACTTCCTCGTTCAAGCCTGCTCTGCCATTCAATAAGTTCATGGCTGAACTGATTACTAAACATTTCCATCTACACCTGATAACCTTCCACACCCTTACTTATCAAGAATCTATCTACCTCTGCCTTAAAAATATTCAATGACTCTGCTCACAACATTTTGAGCAAGAGAATTCCAAAGACTCACAACGCTCTGAGAGGAAAAATATCTCATCTCTGTCTTAGATGCGAAACCCATTATTTTTAAACAGTGACCCCTAGTTCTAGATATGCCACAAGGGGAAACATCCTTTCAACATCAACCCTGTCAAGGCCCCTCAGGATCTTATATGTTTCAATACAATCGCATCTTACTCTTATCCATTCCAGTGGATACAAGCCTAGCCTGACCAACCTTTCCTCATAAGTCAGCCCGCCCATTCCAGGTATTAGTCAAATTAACCTTCTCTGTACTGCTTCCAACGAATTTACATCCTTCCTTAAATCAGGAGACCAGCGCTGCACACAGTACTCCAGATGTGTTCTCATCAATGCCCTGTGTAGCTGAAGCATAACCTCCCTACATTTTCGTTCAATTCCCCTCACAATAAACGATAACATTCTATTAGCTTTCCTAATTACTGCATACTAACCTCTGCGATTCATGCACTAGGAAACCCAGATTCCTCTGCATCTCAGAGATCTGAAATCTCTCACCATTTAGATATTTTATTTTTTATTTAGAGATACAGCACTGAAACAGGCCCTTGGGCCCACCGAGTCTGTGCCGACCATCAACCACCCATTTATACTAATCCTGCATTAAACCCATATTCCTACCACATCCCCACCTTCCCTCAATTCCCCGACCACCTACTTATACCAGGGGCAATTTCTCATGGCCAATTTACCGATCAATCTTCAAGTCTTTGGCTGTGGGAGGAGACTGGAGCACCCAGGGGAAACCCGCGTGGTCACAGGGAGAACTTGCAAACTCCACACAGGCAGTAACCAGAATTGAACCTGGCTCGCTGGAGCTGTGAGGCTGCGGTGCTAACCACTGCGCCACCGTGCTGCCCTGTTTATTGTCCATAGTTCCTTTTGTGAAGCAGCTTGAAACCTTTGTGAAAGACATGATATAAAAGAAAAGACTTATGCTTATTTTTTATTATTCCTGCCAAAGTGGACAATTTC
This sequence comes from Heterodontus francisci, assembly GCF_036365525.1. Lineage (NCBI taxonomy): Eukaryota > Metazoa > Chordata > Chondrichthyes > Heterodontiformes > Heterodontidae > Heterodontus > Heterodontus francisci. The sequence continues at coordinate 797,158 of NW_027140937.1, forward strand.
CCATTGTCCCACTTTATACTCCATGTGCCAGGTGTTGCCCACTCACTTAACCAATCTATATCCCTTTGTAAACTCCTTGTGTCCGCTTCACAAGTTACATTCCGACCTATCTTTGTGTCATCAGCAAATTTAGCAACCATACCTTCGGGCCCTTCATCCAAGTCATTTATATAAATTGTAAAACGTTGAGGCCCCAGCACTGATCCCTGTGACACACCACTCGTTAAATCTTTCCAACCAGAGTATGACCCATTTATGCCTACTCTCTGTTTTCTGTCAGTTAAGCAATCTTCTGTCCATGCCAATATGATACCCCCACACCATGAACTTTTATTTTCTGCAATAGCCTTTAATGTGGCAACTTATCAAATGCCTTCTGTAAATCCAAATACAATATATTGACCGGTTCCCCTTTATCCATAGCACATGTAACTCTGTCAAAGAACTCCATTAAATTGGTTAAACATGATTTCCCTTACACTAAACCATGTTGATTTTGCCTGATTACCTTGATCTTTTTCCAAATTCCCTGCTTTTAATAATAGTTCAGTTCATCTGCCATCTCCTTATTATCCATTATTCATTCTCCAGACTCACATTTTACCAAACCAACGCTTACTTTGTTACCTCTTTTCTTTAAATATCTATAGAAACTCTTACTATCTGGCTTTTTTTTACTTCTAGCTAGTTTGCTCTCGTCCTGTAATTTTACACTCCTTATCAATCTTTCCGGCATTCTTTGATGTTTATTATATTCTGACCAATCTTCTAACCTGCCTCCCATCGTTGCACAATTATAGGCTTTTTAAAAAAGTTTTATACTAACTTTAACTGTTTTAGTTAACCACGGATGGTGGGTCCCACCTTTGGAATTTTTCCTTCTCGTTGAAATATATCTATTCTGTGTGTATTATGAAATATCCCCTTAAATGTCTGCCACTGCATCTCTATTGGCCTATCCTTTAACCTGATTTGCCAGTTCACTTTATCTAGCTCTCTTTTCATGACCTTATAATTGTCCATTTTTAAATTTAAAATACTAGTCTTGGACCCACTCTTCTCACCATAAAACTGAGTGTAAAATTCAATCATAATATGATCGCTGCTATCTAGGGGTGCCTTAACTATGAGGTCATTAATTCAACCTCCCAAAGATGAGACAGTTCAGGCACGGCAAAGCTATATTCCCTCGAAGGGGAAAGATCCGGCAAACAAATCCAGGACCCCGTAAATGACAAAGGAGAAAAGAATGAAGATGAAGAATAAAGAAGTGACCTGATGACGGACTTCAGGTACATAGTACAATGGAGAACATGGCTGATTATATCAAGTGCAGAGTAGAAGTGAAAAAGCATTTCAGAGAAGCGAAGAGAGAGTATGAAAAGAGTCTGGCAGCTAACATAAAAGGGAATCCCAAAGTCTTCTATAGGAATATAAATAGCAAAAGGGTGTTAAAAGGTGATTAAAGTTGATTCGGGACCAAAATAGGGATGTACACATGGCGGCATGGGGAAAAGATGAGGTATTAAATGAATACTTTGTACTGCCTTTACAAAGCAAAAAAATGCTACCCAAATGAAAGTGGGGGTAATTAATACACTTGAAAAATCGGCAAATTGAGAAGGAAGAGGTACTAGAAAGATTGTCAATACATAAAGTTGATAACGCAGCAGGCCGGATGAGATGCATCCAAGGATACTGACGGAAATGAGAGTGGAAATTGTGAAGGCATTGATCATAAATTTTCAGTCTTCCTTGCACTCAGGGTTGGTAGTAGAGGACTGGAGAATTGAAAATATTACACCCTTGTTCAGAAAAGTATTTAAAGATATGCCTGCAGCTATGCAGATATGGAGTCTGTGCAGGAGGCAGTGTGAAGATGTGTAGTCGAAGTAGCTGTGGGAGCCGATGGGCTTATATTGAATATTAGTGGACAAGCGATCACCAGTGCTGGAGAGAGAGAAGTCGAGGAAGGGAAGGAATATCTCGGAGATGGACCATGTGAAGGATAGAGAAAGGTGGAAATTGGAAGCAAAGTTGATGATGTTTGAAGTTTTCCAGTTCGGAACGGGAGCAGGAAACATCACTGATACATTCATCAATGTACTGGAAAAAGGGTTGGGGGAAGGAGGATGAGTAGTAATGGAACAAGGAATTTTCGACATACACCACAAAAAGACTGCCATAACAGGGACCCATTTGTGTATCCATGACAGCATCTTTCATTTGGTTATGTTTAAATTGTATAAGGCACTAGTTCGGCCTCAGTTGGAGTATTGTGTCGAGTTCTGGGCACCACATTTAAGGAAAGATGTCAAGGCATTGGAGAGAGTACAGAACAGATTCCCTAGAATGGTTCCAGGCTTGAGGGATTTCAGTTCTGAAGATAGATTGGAGAAATGAGAGTGTTTTCCATGGAGAACAGAAGGCGGAGAGGTGATTTGATGAGGTATTCAAAATCATGAGGGGTCCAGACAGAGTAGATAGAGAGAAACTGTTCCCACTCGTGAAAGTATAGAGAACGAAATGACAGATTTAAGCCAAAAGGAAAAGTACATGTTAGAGCTGGAGGGGAGAAAGAAGCAGATGGTTTGGCAAAGTGGATAAACTGATGCACTGGATGAGGAGACAGAGGATTCAATACAGTGAGAGGAGAGGATGAGATTCACAGGGAGAGACTGCAGCAGCGTGTTAGAGGAAATCTAATGGAGAGATCCCAGTAACACAACTCAATTAATGCATTGAAACATTAATCTCTGTCGTCATTGATGATAGAGAACAGTTCATTGGTTATAAAATATGTTCAATACATCTACTTTATACATTCAATTAAATTAAAATAGCAATGTATTCATGAAATCAGCCTTGGTCTTTATTGAATTTATCATTCACAGTGATCGTGAAGCACAGATTTAATGAACAAATCACCATTAATGAATAACTGATTCTGTTCTGTTTATTTATTCAGTCAGTATGTAAAGAAAATGAACTTTCTCCAAAATGAAATGAGGATCTGAGAGGGATAAACACAAAGGCAGCGATATCAACAATAGAACTCCCCCAATCTGACAACATCCGAATAACAACTTCAACTCACACTTTCTCTCACTAATTGTTCTGGACTTTCCAGAAGTTTATCCTCGTGAATTATTCACACCGCTACTTCTCTCTCTGTCTCTCTCTCTCTGTCTCTCCTTCTCTCTCTGTCCTTCTGTTTATCTCTTTCTGTCCATTCTCCCTTCTCCTTCTCTCCTTTCTTCTCTCAGTCGCCATCTCCAGCACTCTGGATCACACCCCCTCTGCAAACTGTTCCTCAATGCTCCTTTCTCGCATCCTATTCAATCTTAAGATCCCACACCTGTAGTCTCTTCACCAGCCCCAAATTCAATAGGATTAACCAATCTTTGTTCTCTCAGCGAATCAAGGGATATGGTCAGCAGGCAGGAAATGGGAATTGAATCAGAAGATCAGCCAGCAACGTATTGAATGGCGGATCTGTTCTTGTGTTGAATGATTCTATTCTGATAGTTAGTTTGTTCAATGATAAAGCCTCTGTGAATATACTTGATCTATTTACAGATTACCCAAGTCTCCACCTGTGCACCTGCACGTCATCTACAATACATGGAATAAACAGGATCGAAAGCTTCTTCCTGACAAACCTCACAATCATTGAAATTCCTTCTCCTGGAATTATAAAGTACACCGTTAGAATGTGGGATTGTTTAATTAACAACACACCGACATCAGCGCTGCAGCCGATAATCTACAGATAAATGGAAAGACTCTGGATTCCAACTGATAGAGTGTAAACCAATAAAAGATCACATCAATACTTTCAGTTTTACAATGTAGTCCAGTGACAGTGAAGGGTCCGCAGTGAAGCAGAGAAAGAGATGTGAAAGAGCCAGCAGCAAACTCAGTTTAGTGGCGAGACCTCTGAAGCAGCGTCGGACACACACAATATGAAATAATATTTTATATCAGTGGTAACGAATAAATAGTTTGAAATCCTCGTTAAACTGAACCATGTCATTAGGGAGGGAGGACATTTCTCTGTCCCCTTGTAATACAGAATCCATGAGCTATCTCATTATCAGTCACTGAAAACGCATTCATTAAAATATTGCAGGACAGGTTAGACCCACAACATGAAACTATTCAAAGCTCCTGATAGTCTGATTCCTGCTCTGAGCCGAGACATCTGATTCGAATGCATTCATTACACAGAATAATCCAGTAACAATACCGGATTTGGATAAACGAAGGTCATGACAGAATTAATGTAGCTCCTACAAGACTGAAAGAGCTGCAAGTTAGGAGGTGCCATCAATCAACTGCTGGAACAGGAAGCTGTGTAAATCGCATAGTGAGAAATAATACCAAGTACAGAAGCACAGTTTACAATGATTTATACCATTCACAACTGATATAAAGGCTTAGCAGGAACTCCAATTGCAGCAACTACTGGATAATAAATGGATAGGACCTGAGGCAATAATGGATATCCCATTTTTGTGAGAAGCAGAGACTTCTGTTCTCCGGGAAAGCAAAGCTCCAGCAGACACTCTGAGCTGATCCATTCCGATGGGTGCGGAGTTTTCCAGGGGATAGGTCTCTACTGACACGGTTATACCCCTGATCATTGCTATTAGTTACATTCACCTGAACAAACACATTACATCAGCAGCATTGAATGCTTTGGAGGCGGTTCAGAGGAGGTTTATTAGATTGATACTGGAATGAGCTGGTTATCTTATGAGGAAAGTTTGGGCAGACTGGGCTTGTGTTCACTGGAGTTTTGAAGAGTGAGGGGAGACTTGATTGTCGTACATAAGATCCTCAATGGTCTTGACAAGGTGGATGTGGAAAGGATGTCTCCTCTTGTGGGCGAGTCCAGAATTAGGGGGCACTGTTTTAAAATTCGAGGTTCGCCCTTTTTGGACCGAGATGAGGAGATTTTTTTTCTGTCAAAGGGCTGTGCGACGTTGGAATTTTTTGCGTTAGCATGTCGTGGAGGCGGGGTCAATTAATAATTTTAAGGCGGAGGGAGATAGATTCTTGTTAGGCAAGGGAATCGAAGCTTATCGCGGGTAGATGGGCTTGTGGAATTCGAGACATAACAGATCGCCCATGTCCTTATTGAATTGTAGAGGAGACTCGAGGGACCGAATGGCCTACTTCTGCTCCTAATTCGTATGTCCATATGTTCGTACATTTACCTGTTTCTTCTACATTAGGTAATCTCTCCAGTAAAATTAGAACTGTGCCTCCTTCTGACTCCATTTCCACAATTCTAACCGGCCACATGTCAAGGTCAACCAGTCCAAAACTATGCTGCTGATGTCCACTCTTTACCATGTCCCGCTCACCCATCACCCTCACCTTCACTCAGCCGCTTTGGCTCCCATTTCTCTAACACCTTATAGTTAAAGTTCTTACGATTGAGTTAAAATACCTCTGCATCCTTTCACCTCCCCATCACTAGCCTCTCCGCCAAACCTGCAGCAAACCTTTTCATACCTCTGAATTTGGCCTCTTTCACTGCGACTGACATCGCATGGTTCCATTAGAACCATGGAACCAGAGAAAAATTATGGCACAGAAGGAGGCCATTCAGCCCATCGTGTCTGTGCCGGCCGAAAAAACTAGCTGCCCAATCTAATCCCACTTTCCAGCACCTGGTCCATAGCTTTGCCGGTTACAGCACTTCAGGTGCATGTCCAGGTAATTTTTAAAATAATCGAAGGTTTCTTCGTCCACCACCATTTCTGGCAGTTAATTCCAGACACCCACAACCCTCTGGATGTAAAACTCTTTTCCTCATGTCCCCTCTAATCCTTCAACCAATCACCTTAAATCTGTGTCCCCTGGTAAGTGACCTCTCCGCTGGGGAAAACAGACCCTGCCTGTCTACTCTATCTAGTCCCCTCATAATTTTGTACATATCTATTAAGTCACTCCTTTGCCTCCTCTGTTTTACGGATAAGAAACCTAGCCTAACCAATCTTTCCTCATTGCTGCAACCTCCGAGCCCTGGCAACATTCTTGTAAATCTCCTCTGTGCTCTCTTCAGAGCAATTATGTACTTCTTGCAATATGGTGACCAGAACTGTACACAATCCTTCAACTGTGGTCAAACCCGTATTTTATATAGTTCCAGCACTCCAAGGTCTCTCACTTACTCTACCCTTCTCAATATACTCCCGTGTATTCCCTCACTTGGTGCGCGCTCCCCAAATACATTACCTCACGCTTCTCTGGATTGAATACCATTTGCCACTTTTCTTCCCATTCAACCAGACCATTGATATAATTCTGGGGTCCACAGCTATCCTCTTCACTAACAACTACACGGCCAATTTTTGTGTCAGCTGCAACTTTCCCAATCTTACCTCCCACATTTAAGTCTCAAATCATTAATATATACCACAAACAGCAAGGGACCCAACACTGAGCTCTGTGGAACACCACTGGAAACCGCTTTCCATTAGCAAAAACATACGTCGAGCATTGCTCGTTGTTTCCTGTCAATTTTGGATCCAACTCGCCACATTCCCCGGAGTCCCATAATCTATAAACGTTCCGACAAGTTGCCATGTGGGACCTTGTCAAATGCCTTACAAAATCCATGTGGACAACATCTACTGAATTACCCTCATCAATCCTACTTGTTACTTACTCAAAAAATTCAATAAAATTAGAAAGACACGACCTTCCCTTAGCAAATCCACACTCACTATCCCTGAGTAATCCGTGCCTTTCTATGCAACAGTTATTCTTTCTTTCATAATTGTCTCTAATTATTTGCCCACTATCAAAGTCTGACTGACAGGCCTATAATTATTTGGGCTCTCCCTCGCACCCTTTCTAAACAATGGTAAAACCTTTGCAGACCTCCAATCCTCTGGTACGTCACCTGTGAGGATGATCCTGAGAACAGCTGCTATTTCCTCACTGACTTCTGTTAATAGTCTGGGATACATTCCATGCGGCCCTGATAATTTGTCCATTTTTAAGGATTTCAGGCCCTCTTCTACTTCCTCTCTCATTAAGCCTATCGGAACTTCTCCAATCTATCTTCATAACTGAAGTTCCTCATCCCTGGAACCATTCTCATGAATCTTTTCCATACCCACGCCAATGCCCTCACACCTTTCCTACAGTGCCTGCAATCTTCAGAACGTCTTTGAAGAAAACCTTTCTTTCTAACCCCTTCCTGTCTAATTCAGCCCTGGTGAACATCCAGCCCTGCTGTCTAATTCCCCACAACCGTGAAAACCGTACTGCTGTCGAATTGCCCAAAGGACACCACGCCCTCATGTATAATTTCCCACGCTGTTCAACGCCCCCTCCTGTCTAATTCCACCTCTAAATACCCCCTCCTCTATAAGTTCCACTTTGCACATCCCCCTCCGATATAAGTCCCCACTGTGAAAACCACCCTCCTGTCTAATTCCCTCTGTGAACACCCCTCCTGTCTAATTCCCCCGTGAACACCCCCTCCTATCTAATTCCCCATGTGAACGTCGCCTTGTGTTCAGTGAAATGAGACCAGAAAGTGTTTGAAATACTCAGCAAGTCTGGCAGCATCTGCAGAGAGTGAAACTGAGTTAACATTTCAGGTTTGCGATCCTACCTCAGAACTGGAAAAAGCTAGAGCAAGTGAGAGGGGAGACGGGGAAGTAGATCAAGAAGGAAGGTATGTGATGGGGGAAGAGGAGAGAGGCTAGGTGACGGTTGTCATGGAGCAGAAAACAACTGGAGAGTAACTCGTTGGAGCAAAAGACAAGGCATGAGTCCAGTTAGAGTGTTAATCGCAGAAAAATGAATAGGTCTGTACGAGAGCAAAAACATGAAAAATATGTTTGAGACTAGAACATGTTTAAAAATAAAATAAAATACAGAAATAAATTAGAAAGTAAATACAAAATAATGGGGCTCGTTGTCTGAAATTATTGAACTCAATATTGAGTACAGAAGGATGTGGAATGCCTAATCGGGAAATGAGGTACTGCTCCTCGATCTTGTGTTGATGTTCACTGGAACACTGCAGCAGGCCGAGCACAGAAATGTGGGCTTGAGAAAAAGGTGGAAAATTAAAATGACATTGAACCTGAAGTTTGGGATCATGCTTGCAGACTGAGTGGAGTGTTCTGCAAAGCAGTTCCCCAATCTTCGTTTAATCTCCCCACTGTGGAGGAAACCGCTCTGTGGCAATGAATGCAATATACTGAATTGGAAGAAGTACCAGTCAATCGCTGCTTCACCTGGAAGGAGTATTTGGCACCTTGGATGGTGAAGAGGGTGGTGGTAAAAGGGCAGGTATTCCGCATCATGTAATTGGACGGGAAGGTGTCCGGGAAGGGGACAAGGTATCGGGGTTAATGGAGGAGTGGACCAGGGTGTTGCAGAGGGAACGATCCATTTGGAATGATGACAGGGATGAGAGGGAAAGATGCGTTTGGTGTTGGCAAAACGCTGGAGGTGCAAAATGGCGGATGTGGAGGCTGGAAAATGAGGACAAGGGGAACCCTATCGCTGTCCTTTTTTATTTATTTTTTATTTAGAGATACAGCAGTGAAACAGGCCCTTCGGCCCACCGAGTCTGTGCCGACCATCAACCACCCATTTATGCTAATCCTACTCTAATTCCATATTCCTATCACATCCCCATCTGTCCTTCTGTTTCCCTACCACCTACCTATACTAGGGGCAATTTATAATGGCCAATTTATCTATCAACCTGCAAATCTTTGGCATGTGGGAGGAAACCGGAGCACCCAGAGGAAACCCATGCAAACACAGCGGGAACTTGCAAACTCCACACAGGCAGTACCTGGAGCTGTGAGGCTGCGGTGCTAACCACTGTGCCACTGTGCCCTCGGAGGGAGGGGAAGGGTTGAAGGCACCCATTGCCGTGCATTCAAAATACCCTATGATATTCTGCTCTCTGACCCTCCTGCCTAATTCCCACTATGAACTCCCCTTGTGTCTAATTCCCCCTCTGAACACAACCCCCTGTCTAATTTCCCCTGTGAATACATCCCTCTAGTCTAATTCATACTGTGAGACCCCCTATTGTCAAATTCCCTCTGTGAACACCCTCCTCCTGTCTAACTCCCCTTGTGAACATACCCTCCTGTCCAATTCAGTACATTTACTACTCCTCACACCATCTCTCTCTGCTGTTGTCCTTGTCTCACTGCAGTTACTGCTCCCCTCACCGTCTCCATCTGCTGGTGTCCCTTTCACATTGCAGTTTTTCTTTCTCTCCCAGGACTGCCTGAGCTCCTCTCACCTTCTCACCCGTCATCCTTTTCAGTTTTGTGGGGGTGACTAGGATAGGTTCTCCCCTGGGTAACCGAATTATAAATTAAAGGGAACTCATTAGCTAAAAGGGCCGCTTACCGGGCTCTATGAACCCGTTGCTCCTCCACATGGGACTTTATTAAGTGTTGGAGAGAGTTTGTAAATGCCTCTAACAGAATTACTTCTCTGAGATTCTCATCGCTGAGCTGTACTTTAAGAGCCCTCAGTCACTGGTCAAAATCCAGCTGCTTACTTCTTTCAACCTCCAGATAGGTTTGATTCACTTCTTCCTAAAGGTTCTAAACTTTTGGCGATAGTCTTTGGGTACTAAAAAGTCCATCAGATTCGTCAAACATGATTTCCCATTCATAAATCCATGTTGACTATGCCCAATCAGATCATTATTACCCAAGTGTCCATTTAACAAATCCTTTAGAATAGATTCCAGCATTTTCACAACGACTGATGTCAGGCTGACAGGACTGTAATTCCCTGTTTTCTCTCTCCCTCCCTGTTTAAATAGTGGGGTGACATTTGCAACCTTCGAAACTGCAGGACCCACTCCAGAGTCTGTAGAATTTTGGAAGATATTCACCACTATCTCCATAGTTACTCTTTCAATACATGGGGATGTAGAATATCAGGTCCTGGGGATTTATTAACCTTCAGCCCCATTAATTCCTCCAATGCAACCTTCTTACTAATACTTATTCCCATCTATTCCTCATTCCTCCTAATCGCTTGGATCTCAATTTCTGGGAGATTTCTTGTATCGTCCTCAGTGACGACAGACACAAAGTAATCATTTAGCTTCTCTGCCATTTCTCTATACCCCATTATAAATTCACCTGATTCTGCCTGCAATGGAGCCACATTTGTCATCGCCAAACATTCCCTTTTTACATACCTGTCGACGTTTTTAAAGTCCTTTATTATGTTTTTTTGCGTGTTTACATTCATATTCTATTAACCCTTTCTTTATCAGTTTCTTCGTTCTCCTTTGCTGTATTCTAAAATTCTCCCAATCCTCAGGTTTACTACTATTTCTGGCAACTTTAAAGGCCTTTTCTTTAATCTTATACAATCCTTAACTTCCTTTGTTATCCACTTTTGACTGCCTTTACTTTTGGGTTTTTGTGCCTTGAAGGATTGCTCTAAACTATGCAATATTTATTTAAAGGCGATGTATTTCCGATGTACTGTTATACCTTTTAATGTATTTTCCCAATCCACCTCAGCCCCTCATACCTTCATAATTTCCTTTGTTCAAATTTAACACCCTGGCTTCAGATTGAACTACCTCGCGTAGGGCAAGACAGAGCGAATGTTAGGGCGAGGCAGATGGAGTGAGATCGAAACTGAGGGGAAGGGCGAGAGACAGAGGGAGAGAAAGCGACTGAAAGAGAGAAGCAGAGGGAGAGACAGCGGGGAGAGAGAGATTGAGAGACAGAGACAGGGATGGAGGGAGGGAGATGGGGAGGAAGGGTCAAAGAGAGAGAGAGGCACAGAGAAATGGCCTGAGATGGAGAAGCAAAGCATTTGCATTATTGTGTTTCCTGTTGTGTCGAGATGTTTTGGTTGTGCAAACGTATTTGGTGCTGGATTGGCCTACTGTTGTACTCCACTTGTCCGGAGGTATTTCCTGTGGTATAAAGTTTCTATTATTGTATATAAAGATGTTTTCTGTTACTGACTATTTTCCATGGTGTTCTGGTTATGGAAAGCTGGACCTTCAGGAATGGGCAGCACAGTGGCGCAGTGGGTAGCACCGCAGCCTCACAGCTCCAGCGACCCGGGTTCAATTCTGGGTACTGCCTGTGTGGAGTTTTCAAGCTCTCCCTGTGTCAGCATGGCTTTTCTCCAGGTGCTCCGGTTTCCTCCCACATGCCAAAGACTTGCAGGTTGATAGGTTAATTGGCCGTTGTAAATTGCCCCCAGTATAGGTAGGTAGGTGGTAAGGAAATATAGGGACAGGTGGGGCTGTGGTAGGAATATGGAATTAGTGTTGGATTTGTATAAATGGGTGGTTGATGGTCGGCACAGACTCGGTGGGCCGAAGGGCCTGTTTCAGTGATGTATCTCTGAACTAAACTAAACAGTGTGTGCCTGTTTGCATTCATGTTGCAGACTGATTGTTTATAGTGTCATGGCCCTGTAGTCTTTTTGCGGAATATGCTGTTTGCCTTTAAGGCTTGCAAGGGATCATTATTGCATTAAGAGCCGGCAAGCCCGAGGAGTTATAGGAAGTTCATTTTTGTTGCTTTAGAAACAGCCATTTGGAGACGGCGATTCAAAGGGTGCATTCTCGTTTACTTATTTTTTTAGAGATACAGCACTGAAGCAGTCCCTTCAGCCCACCTAGTCTGCGCTGACCAACAATCACCCATTTATACGAATCCTACATTAACCCATATTCTCTACCACATCCCCACCATTCTCCTCCCACCTACTTACACTAGGGGCAATTTACAACGGCCAATTTACCTATCAACCGGCAAGTCTTTGGGGGTGGGAGGAAATGAGCACCCGGCGAAAACCCACGCAGACACAGGGAGAACTTGCAAACTCCGCACAGGCAGTACCCAGAACTGAACCCGTGTCGTTGGAGCTGTGAGGCTGCGGTGCTAACCACTGCACCACTGTGCCGCCCATAGATATAGACAATGGGAGTGAACCCGATGCGATACATTGGTTACAATTCATTTTGAACTGCCTACTCATGTTAGAAAGGAAGATGCTGAGGATAGAAGTGCGGTTTGCAAGCTCAAGTTTCATCATTGCAGCAAAACGGGTCATCTTCGTTCAGAGTGCTGGAAATTGCGAGGTGAACCCAGAGGACTTGTTGGGGTACGCAAAGTTCGTGCAGAGAAAAAGACTGACTGAGCGTCTGGCAGACCAGGCTATAGCTTTAACCACAGCTGTGAATGTGAAACCAAATACTAAAACTAAGAGGAATGTAGAGGTTAAGAATAAAATACCTGAGAGTTATAATCATTTTTTTTGTCAAAGGGGAAAATAACTCCGTATCCTGTAAGTTTATTTTTTATTCATTCACGGGATTTTGGCGTCACTGGCTATGCCAGCATTTATTGCCTATCCATAATTTCCCTTGAGAAGGTGGTGGTGAGTTGCCTTGCTGAACTGCTGTAGTCCATGTGAGGTAGGTACACCCCCAGTACTGTTAGAAAGGGAGTTGCAGGATTTTGCCCCAGTGACAGTGAAAGAATGATGATATAGTTCCAAGTCAGGATGGAGTGTGACTTGGAGGGGAACTTGCAGGTGGTGATGTTCCCATGCATCTGCTGCTTTTGTCCTTCGAGGTAAAAGAGGTCGCGGGTTTGGAAGGTGCTGTGTCAGGAGCCTTGGTGCATTGCTGCAGTGCATCTTGTAGATGGTACACATTGCTGCCACTGCGCGTCGGTGGTGGAGGGAGTGAATGTTTGTGGATGGGGTGCCAAACAAGCAGGCTGCTTTGTTCTGGATGGTGTCGAGATTCTTGAGTGTTGTTGGAGCTGCACCCATCCAGGCAAGTGGAGAGTATTCCATCACACTCCTGCCTTGTGCCTTGTAAATTGTGGACAGGCTTTGGGGAGTCAGGAGGTGAGTTAGTCGCCGCAGGATTCCTAGCCTCTGACCTGCTCTTGTAGCCACGGTATTTATATGACTACTCCAATTCAGTTTCTGGTCAATGGTAGCCCCTGGGATGTTGATAGTGGGGGATTCAGCGATGATAATGCCATTGAATGTCAATGGGAAATGGTTAGATTCTCTCTTGTTGGAGGTGGTCATTGCCTGGCACTTGTGTGGCGCAAATGTTACTTGCCACTTATCAGCCCAAGCCAGGATATAGTCCAGGTCTTTCTGCATTTCTACACTAACTGCTTCAGTAACTGAGGAGTTTCGAATGGTGCTGTACATTGTGCAATCATCAGCGAACATCCCCACTTCTGACCTTATGATTGAAGGAAGGTCATTGATGAAGCAGCTGAAGATGGTTGGGCCTAGGACACTACCCTGAGGAACTCCTGCAGTGATGTCCTGGATCTCAGATGATTGACCTCCAACAACCACAGCCAGCTTCCTTTGGGCTAGGTATGACTCCAACCAACACAGCGTTTACCCCCCTGATTCCCATTGGCTACAATTTTGCTGGGGCTCCTTGATACCATACTCGGTCAAATGCTGCCTTGATGGCAAGGGCAGTCACTCTCACTTCACCTCTTGAGTTCAGCTCTTTTGTGCAATTTTGAACAAAGGCTGTAATGAGATCAGGAGCTGAGTGGCCCTGGCGGAACCGAAACTGAGCATCACTGAGCAGGTTATTGCTAAGCAAGTGCTGCTTTATGGCACTGTCGATGACACCTTCCATCACTTTACTGATGATTGAGATTAGACTGATGGGCCGGTAATTGGCCGGGTTGGACTTGTCTTGCTGTTTGTGTGCAGGACATACCTGGGCAATTTTCCAAATTGCAGGGTAGATGCCAGGGTTGCTGCTATACTGGAACAGCTTGGCTCGGGTTGCGGCAAGTTCTGGAGCTCAGGTCTTCAGTACATTTGCCGGAATATTATCAGGACCCATCGCCTTTGCAGTATCCAGTGCCTTCAGTCGTTTCTTGATATCATGCAGAGTGAATCGAATTGGCGGAAGTCTGGCATCTGTGATGCTGGGGACTTCAGGAGGAGGCTGAGATGGATCATCAACTCGGCCCTTCAGGCTGAAGATCGTTGCAAATGCTTCTGCCTTACTTTTTGCACTGATGTGCTGGGCTCACCCATCATTGAAGTTGGGGTATTTGTGGAGCCACCTCCTCCAGTTAGTAGTTTAATTGTCCACCACCATTCACGACTAGATGTGGCAGGACTGCAGAGCTTAGATCTGATCCGTTGGTTATGGGATCGCTTAACTTTGTCTATTGCATGCTATTATGCAATTTGGCATGCAAGTAGTCCTGTGTTGTAGCTTCACCAGGTTGACACCTCATTTTGAGGTAGGCCTGGTGCTGTTTCTGGCAACCCTCCTGCAATCTTCATTGAACCAGGGTTGGTCTCCTGGCTTGATGGTAATGGTAGACTGGGGGATATGCCGGGCCATGTGGATATAGATTATGGTTCAGTACAATTCTGCTGCTGCTGATGGCCCACAGCGCCTCATGGATGCCCAGTTTTACGTTGCTCGATCTGTTCGCAATCTATCCGATTTAGCACGGTGGGAGTGCCACACAACACGATGGATGGTATCCTCAAAGTGAAGGTGGGACTTCGTCTCCACAAGGACTGTGCGGTTGTCACGCCTACCAATACTGTCTTTGACAGAAGCATCTGCAGCAGGCAGATTGGTGAGGACGAGGTCAAGTATGTTCGTCCCTCGTCTTGGTTCCCCCACCACCTGACGCAGACCCAGTCTAGCAGCTATGTCCTTTTGGGCTCGGCCAGCTCGGTCAGTAGTGGTGCTACCAGTCCACTCTTGGTGATGGACGTTGAAGTCCCCAACCCAGAGTACATTTTGTGCGCTTGCCACCCTCAGTGCTCCCTCCAAGTGGTGTTCTACATGGAGGAGTACTGTATCATCAGCTGAGGGAGGGCAGTAGGTGGTAATCAGTAGGAGGTTACCTTGCCCATGTTTGACCTGATGCCATGATACTTCATGGGGTCCGAAGTAAAGGACTCCCAGAGCAACTCCCTCCCTACTGTATACCACTGTGCCACCACCTCTGCTGGGTCTGTCCTGCTGCTGGGCCAGGACATACCCAGGGATGGTGATGGCAGTGTCTGGGACATTGTCTGTAAGGTATGATTCCATGAGTACGACTATGTCAGACTGTTGCTTGACTAGTCTGTGGGACAGCTCTCCCAACTTTGGCACAAGCCCCCAGATGTTAGTAAGGAGGGCTTTGCAGGGTCGACAGGGCTGGGTTTGCCGTTGTCGTTTCCGGTGCCTAGGTTGATGCCGGGTGGTCCGTCCGGTTTCATTCCTTTTTATTGACTTTGTAGCGGTTAGTTACAACTGAGAGGCTTGCTAGGCCATTTCAGAGGGCATGTAAGAGTGAACCCCATTGCGCTGGGTCTGGAGTCACATGTAGGCCAGACCAGGTAAGGACAGCAGATTTCCTTCCCTGAAGGACATTAGTGAACCAGATGGGTTTTTACAACAATCGACAATGGTTTCATGGCCATCATTGGACTAGCTTTTAATTCCAGATTTATTAATTAAATTCAAATTCCACCTTCTGCTGTGGTGGGATTTGAACCTATGTCCCCAGAGGAATACCTTGGGTCTCTGGGTTACTAGTCCAGTGATAATATCACTCCGCCACCGCCTACCCCTCAGAATCATTGTCGTCTGCTGTGCCTTGCATAACCTGGCGATTGAACATGGAGATGCTCTGGAGGATGATCAATGTCAGCACGATGTGTCCTCAGATGATGACGATGTTTCTGATGTGGAAGATGGGCATCAGTCTAATGATGATCGTGGAGAGGAAGCTGAATGTGACTAGGCTCTAACTGCTAGAGGAACAAGGGAATCTCTAAAGGAATGCGTTTCAGTTGAAATGATATAAATCTTCACACATTTCAATGTGCTTTATGGCATTAATCATTGTGAGGATCTGACAGTGCAAAATCTCGAACGTTTAGGGGGTGAGACAAAGCGAATAACCAATCCACCACATCATGAGGGACGCAACCCAAGATTGTGGCCTCACATTTGAGACAACTTGAGTTGACTAACTATGTAATATCTGACTTCAGGAATGACATGTCCATTGGTAAAATCTCAAATTTAATCAAACACTATTGTTTTACAAATCAAATAAATGTACTTCAAGTCACCCAGTGCATCAGTCGTGATATTAAAGTGTTCTCTTAATCCATTTACACGTGCTCATTCGTGTACCTGATCCCTCACCAACAGACTTACCAGAGGCAGGTGGCTGATCTTGTTGCTGCGCTGCCTTTGATGACTTGGGCGGACGTTCTCTGCAGGCTCGTGGCCGTGTGGACCCTGGCATCTCAGGATTCTCATGACAAATATCATGAGCACTCTCTATCACCACGGGATTTAGCCGTTCACATGTCCCTGGCGGAAGGAGCAAGGAGCTGCCGGATGCATCAGAAGTGCCGTGAGAGGAGCTCCCATTTGCGATCTGCTGCCCCTGTGCCCTCATGAGGCTCTGGTGGTCCTCAATGGTGGCATCAGAGAGCTGAGTGTCCTCAACCTGGCACAGTCACGTCAGATTATGCTCTCTGATACTCTGGTCCAGGGAGGCCACACTCACTCTGAGGTCCCGAATTATATGAAAACTGGTCCCTCCACTGCAGCCGCCAGTCTATCAATGTAGGAAGCCAGATGTTCAAATGCCTGTGAGTTTGCTGAACTCATACTCTGGATGGATGTCTGCAGAGTATGAGTCATAGCGCACAATGTTTCAGGCAACTCCGCCAGATTTTCATGGACCACAATCTGCACCTGCAACATCGCCCGACGAAAGGATAATCTCAGAGGCACGTGTGTGATGCATCGGCCGATTCTGCCTCTGGTGTCTGGCCCGGCAACTGTGCTGTGCTCACACCAGTATGTGACATTGATTCCCCAGACACAGTGATCACAACCGAAGTGTCAGTACCTGCTGAGGTACTTGGGGCGTCACGATGATGTGACGGTGCACCCTCTGAGATGCCCTCCTCCACCTTAGAGGTGGATGGTCGGGCAACAGTAACACCTCCAGGTACATGCTGGGATTTGCCTGTTGGGAAAAGCATAGTGATCAGTTTCATCATCAATCCAGAGTTATACACAAGTCTATGCCTCCAGCAGGTTACATCTGGGTGATGTTACAATTGAGGGCAACATTCAGGGCATTTGACATTCACCAAATCATTGGCACAGTAGCACAGCCTCACCACCACCATCCCAATAATGAAGAGTTACTCCACATTCTGGAACACTCACTCTCATGGCCTCGCCATCTGCCACGTCGCATCCTCCTTCCTCCCCGGCTATAATGAAAGCATCCTCCTCCATTCTGGTGAGGAATGCCTGGGTGGCTACACCGCCACCAGTACATGACCTCTCCCGGACATTGTGTGCCCTCTTTTCCTGAATAAACAAAGATACTTATTTTATACATAGTCAATGGCATATGACGCTGTCACCCAAAGGGCTGGAATTGCATCTCACTGCTGTGACAGTGCTGGGCACAACTTTAACACCACAGCATCAGCATTCATCTCAGACTTGCCCATGACGTGTCCCATTTCAAAGCAGCAGCCAGGCATTGATCATACAGGGCTTCCACATTGCATCATGGTACACTAAAAAACTCCCTTGGCACATAACCGATTAGATGAATGAGGACTGCCCCTTACCCGGGCAGAGCGAAGTAGGTCATTGAGGCGCTTGCGGCACTGCATCCATGTATGCCTCACAATGCCTCGGCTGCTGACCTCCTCTGCAACCACCAGCCAAGCCCTCTTGGTCACGTCGGAGGGTCTCCTTCTGCCATCTGAGCTGAACAGAATGTCTCTCCTCTCCTCAACGGCCTGCAGGAGGACTTGCAGTGAATCGTCAGAGAATCGGGGGGCAACGCGATTGCTTCTGCCCTCAATCACCACTAAGAGCAATATTGTTGTCTCCCGGTCTTTCTGTGTTGCAAGGTAGGGAGCCTTTAAAATCTCCAGACCTGAAGGAAGTTGGATCTTCCTTTACATCAAATGGGGAACTCACTGCTCTGTTTAAAATCAGTAATCCTTTATGTAGGGCTGACAGTCAGCCTTCTGCGTATGTGGCCCCGCCCCCCATGATGCTGAAGTTCCCGCCCGCGCGCGCCATTTCTTTTCGGAGTTACGCCGCGGGCCCGTTCATTAGGTGATCAGCGTGTTATGCCGGCGGTCAGGTGACGCAGAGCGGGATCGGTGGCCTGATCCGCTTCGGGCGCAACGGCCCCGGGGCCACCGGTGCTGCATCTCTATATCAAATCAAAAATTCCGGCCATAGAGTCATATAGAGATACAGCACTGAAACAGGCCCTTTGGCCCACCGGGTCTGTGCCAACCATCAACCTCCCAATTTATACTAATCCTACATTAATCCCATATTCCCTACCACATCCCCACCTTCCCTCAATTCTCCTACCACCTACCTGCACTAGGGGCAATTTACAATGTCCAATTTACCTATCAACTGTCTTTTAAATCTTTTAGATCATGGCTGATCTTAACCTCAGCTCTATTTACAAGCCTTTTTCTCCATATCTATTGATACTTATACCTAACAACATTCTAACAATCTCAGTCATGCAAGTTTAAATTGACCCACAATCCACAGTCTTTTGGGGGAGAGAGTTTTAAATTTCCACTGTCCTTTGTGTGAAATTGGACTACTGGTTATGCAGTTAGAGTGTGCACATTGTTAACAGAAGTTTGTAATCAAGGATCTGCAACCGGCATAGGATCCTGTTCTGCTTATTTAAGCAGCCTTAATTTTATGCCTGTTTCAGTCAGGTGGGTGCCTCACCCATTTATAGGAGTTTCTGAAAACTGCATCAGATGGGCATTGGGCATCTTTGAGATGGCCAAGGTTCCCGCCCGCCCCCCCCCCCACCCCTCCCCTGGATTTTCAACTGCTGTACACCCGGTTTTCAAGGAGGAAGCAGGTGACTGGGTGATGATAATATCTCCCTATATATTTCCCTGAAGACAGACAAGTAAGGTCAGAAATCAACTGCAGTGCCGACCATGCATTCCAGCAGCACATTTCAAAGCAATGTTGGCAAAGTCCTGAGAACAGGTGGCACATCCAGTTACTCTCGCAGCCAAGGATAATACATCATGACATAAAGAGAAAGTAAAAGAGGAGGATAAGTAATAAAGATGATTTTACTGTCAAGAAAAATAAAATTAATGCAATACAGAAATAGATAATACTGAGGCACCTCCCATGGCCTTGCTCACAGTAAGATAGTGGATGTAAAATTTCTAAGGAAAGGAATAGTAAATGATGTAACAGAGAATATATGATATTACCGATATATATTTGGTGGTATATATTATAAATTGAAGTTGCTTAAAAAGCAATGAAAGTAAATTTGATAAAATTGTACATAGATAGCTCTTCACTCTGTACCAACCTCCATTTGGCTAGTCAGCAATGGACAGTGTGTGTAACCCATGCATCCTCTTCAAAATTCAAACCCGCCCCTCGAACAAACTGACAACGAGCTTCTTGTACTTTAATTGACCACAATCGGGAGGCAGACGGGACTGCTGTCCTGCGCTACCTCTACACTGGTGAACATTTCCGGTGCCAGGAAGTGCATCTCAAACAAAGCACAAAGAACAAAGAACAGTACAGCACAGGAACAGGCCATTCGGCCCTCCAAGCCTGCGCCGATCTTGATGCCTGCCTAAACTAAAACCTTCTGCACTTCCGGGGACCGTATCACTCTATTCCCATCCTATTTATGTATTTGTCAAGATGCCTCTTAAACGTTGCTATCGTACCTGCTTCCACCACCTCCCCCAGCAGCAGGTTCCAGGCACTCACCAAACTCTGTGTAAAGAACTTGCCTCGCACATCCCCTCTAAACTTTGCACCTCGCACCTTAAACCTATGTCCCCTAGTAACCGACTCTTCCAACCTGGGAAAAAGCTTCTGACTATCCACTCTGTCCATGCCACTCATAACTTTGTAAAACTCTATCATGTCGCCCCTCCACCTCCGTCGATCCAGTGAAAACAAGCCGAGTTTATCCAACCCCTCCTCATAGCTAATGCCCTCCAGACCAGGCAACATCCTGATAAGCCTCCTCTGTACCCTCTCCAATGCCTCCACGTCTTTCTGGTAGTGTGTCGACCAGAATTGCACGCTATATTCTAAGTGTGGCCTAACTAAAGTTCTGCACAGCTGCAGCATGACTTGCCAATTTTTATACTCTATGCCCCGACCGCTAAAGGCAAGCATGCCGTATGCCTTCTTGACTACCTTATCCACCTGCGTTACCACTTTCAGTGACCTGTGGACCTGTACGCCCAGATCTCTCTGCCTGTCAATACTCCTATGTGTTCTGCCATTTACTGTATACTTCCCACCTGCATTAGACTTTCCAAAATGCATTACCTCACATTTGTTCTGATTAAACGCCATCTGCCATTTCTCCGCCCAAGTCTCCAACCAATCTATATCCTGCTGTATCCTATGACAATCCTCATCATTATCCGCAACTCCACTAACCTTTGTGTCGTCCACAAACTTACTAATCAGACCAACTACATTTTCCTCCAAATCATTTATATATAATACAAACAGCAAAGGTCCCAGCACTGATCCCTGCGGAACACCACGAGTCACAGCCCTCCATTCAGAAAAGTACCCTTCCACTGCTACCCTCTGTCTTCTATGACCGAGCCAGAACTGTATCCATCTTGCCAGCTCACCTCTGATCCCGTGTGACATCACCTTTTGTACCAGTCTTCCATGAGGGACCTTGTCAAAGGCTTTAATGAAGTCCATATAGATAACATCCACTGCCCTTCCTTCATCAATCATCTTCATCAATTCCTCAAAAAACTCAATCAAGTTAGTGAGACACGACCTCCCCTTCACAAAACCATGTTGCCTCTCGGTAATAAGTTTGCTTGTTTCCAAATGGGAGTAAATCCTGTTCCGAAGAATCCTCGCTAAGAATTTCCCTACCACTGACATAATTCTCACCGGCCTATAATTTCCTGGATTATCCTTGCTACCCTTCTTAAACAAAGGAACAACATTGGTGGCAACATGTATTCAAAATTGGCTGGTTGACAGGAAACAGAGTGTAGTGGTTACTGCATCATTTTCGGGTTAGGGGAAGTGTTGTAGTGGAGTTGCCCAGGGATCAGCTTTGGGACCGTTTGATGTCCCTGATATATATTAATGATTTAGATCTTGGTGTACAGGGCACAATTTCACAGTCTGCGGATGATACAAAACTTGGAAGCATTGTGAACTTTGAGGTGGATAGTGGAGAATTTCAAAAAGTCATAGAGAAGTCGGTGGAATGGGTGGACAGGTGGCAGATGAAGTTCAATACGAAGGAATGTGAAGTGATTCATTTTGGTAGCAAGAACATGGAAAAACAGTATAATGTAAAGGGTATAACTCTAAAGTGGGTGCAGGAACAGAGGGACCTGGGGATATATGTACATAATCACTGTAGGTGGTAGAACAGGTTCAGAGAGCAGTCAATAAAGCATACGGTATTCTTGGCTTTATCAATGGGGGCATGGAGTACAAGAGGAAGGAGTTTATGCTGAAATAAAACAGAAAGTGCTTGAAAAACTCAGCATCTGTGGAGAGAGGAACAGAGTTAACGTTTCAGGTCTGTGACATTCCATTATAACAGGCAAAAGTTAGAAATATAGTAGTTATTGAACAAGTGAAAAAGGGGAACGGGAAGAAGAACAAAAGAGAGACTTTGTGACGGCAGGAGAAATTAACTAACAAAGGTGGCATGGAACAAAGGCCAAGGGAGTGCTAACCGTTGTGTTGAAATACAAAAGCATAAGTCCGGAAAAAATGCAAATGGCAGAATAATGAACGACTCTGTCCAAACGCAAAATGGTGAAAAGACACGTTTAAAACAGCCACACAGTTAACAACAATGTAACATAAAATAAAATAAACATTCATGTTCTGAAATTGTTGAACTCAATGTTGAGTTCAGAAAGCTGTAGAGTGCCTAATCAGAGGATGAGGTGCTTGTGTTGCGGTTCACTGGAAACTGCAGAAGGCCCAGGATTGAAATGTTGACCTGGGAGCAGGATGGTCAATTGCAATAGCAAGTAACCAGAAGCTCGGGGTCTTGCTGCAGCCAGAGTGGAAATATTCTACAAAATGATCACGCAATCTGGGGTTTCTCTCCCCAGTGTAGAGGTGACCACACTGCGAGCTGTGAATATAGTATACTAAATTGAAACAATTACAAGAAATCGCTGCTTCACCTGTAAGGAGTGTTTGAAGCCCTGGGTGGTGAGGAGAGAGGATGTAAAAGGGTAGCTATTACACCTGCTGTGATTGCATGGGAAGGTGTCGGGGGAAGTCGATCAGTTCGTGGGGGTGATGAAGGAGAGGAGCTGGGTGTCCCTGAGGGAACGATCCGTTCAGAAATTTTGATCGGGGAGGAGAGGGGAAGATGAGATTGGCGGTGACATCGCACTGGAAGTGGTGCAAATGGCAGAGGAAGATCCTTTGAATGAGGAGGCTGGTGGGGTGGAAAATGAGGACAAGGGGAACCCTGTTGCTGTTCTGGAAGGCGTGAGGTAAGAAGTGCGGGAAATGGGTCGGACACGGTCGTGGCCCTATCAACGACATTGGCGGTGAATCCTCGGTTGAGGATATCAGAAGACTTATCAGAAGCACTGTTGTTGGAAGCTGGAGGGCGGCACAGTGGCGCAGTGGTTAGCCCCGCAGCCTCACAGCTCCAGGGACACGGGTTCGATTCCGGGTACTGCCTGTGTGGAGTTTGCAAGTTCTCCCTGTGTCTGCGTGGGTTTTCTCCGGTGCTCCGGTTTCCTCCCACAAGCCAGAAGACTTGCAGGTTGATAGGTAAATTGGCCATTATAAATTGTCACTAGTTTAGGTAGGTGGTCGGGAAATATAGGGACAGGTGGGGATGTTTGGTAGGAATATGGGATTAGTGTCGGATTAGTATAAATGGGTGGTCGATGTTCGGCACAGTTTCGGTGGGCCGAAGGGCCTGCTTCAGTGCTGTATCTATAATCTAAAAACGGATGCATCAGAAATGGCAAAACTGGGATAATGGAATGGAGTCCGTACAGGAGGCACTGTGAAGAAGTGTAGTCGAGGTAGCTGTGGGAGCCGATGGGCTTATATTGATTATTAGTGGGCAAGCGATCACCAGTGCTGGAGAGAGAGAAGTCGAGGAAGGGAAGGCATGTGTCAGAGACGGACCATGTGAAGGGTAGAGAAAGGTGGAAATTGGACGCAAAGTTGATGATATTTGAAGTTTTCCAGTTCAGAACGGGAGCGGAAAACATCACTGATACATTCATCAATGTACTGGAAAAAGGGGAAGGAGGATGAGTAGTAATGGAACAAGGAATTTTCGACATACACCACAAAAAGACCACCATAACAGGGACCCATTTGTGTATCCATAGCAGCATCTTCCATTGGGTATGTTGAAATTATATAAGGCACTAGTTCGGCTTCAGTTGGAGTATTGTGTCGAGTTCTGGGCACCACATTTAAGTGGGAACATAAATATTCCCCAGAATGGTTCCAGGGATGAAGAATTTCAGTTCTGAAGATAGATTGGAGAAATGCGAATGTTTTCCGTGGAGAACAGAAGGCGGAGAGGTGATTTGATGAGGTATTCAAAATCATGAGGGGTCCAGATAGAGTGGATAGAGAGAAACTGTTCCCACTCGTGAAAGTATAAAGAACGAAATGACAGATTTAAGCCAAAAGGAAAAGTACATGTTAGAGCTGGAGCGGAGACAGAAGCAGATGGTTTGGCAAAGTGGATAAACTGATGCACTGAATGAGCAGACAAAGGATTCAATACAGTGAGAGGAGAGGATGAGATTCACAGGGAGAGACTGCAGCAGCGTGTTAGAGGAAATGTAATGGAGAGATCCCAGTAACACAACTCAATTAATGCATTGAAACATTAATCTCTGTCGTCATTGATGATAGAGAACAGTTCATTGGTTATAAAATATGTTCAATACATCTACTTTATACATTCAATTAAATTAAAATAGCAATGTATTCATCAAATCAGTCTCGGTCTTTATTGAATTTATCATTCACAGGGAATTTAAAGCACAGATTTAATGAACAAATCACCATTAGTGAATAACTGATTCTGTTCTGTTTATTTATTCAGTCAGTATGTAAAGAAAATGAACTTTCTCCAAAATGAAATGAGGATCTGTGATGAAGCAGCTGAAGATGGTTGGGCCTAGGACACTACCCTGAGGAACTCATGCAGTGATGTCCTGGAGCTCAGATGATTGACCTCCAACACCCACAGCCAGCTTCCTTTGGGTTAGGTATGACTCCAACCAACAGAGCGTTCCCCCCCCCCCCTGATTCCCATTGGCTCCAATTCTGCTAGGGCTCCTTGATACCATACTCGGTCAAATGCTGCCTTGATGTCAAGGGCAGTCACTCTCACCTCACCTCTTGAGTTCAGCTCTTTTGTGCAATTTTGAACCAAGGCTGTAATGAGATCAGGAGCTGAGTGGCCCTGGCAGAACCTAAACAGCATCACTGAGCAGGTTATTGCTAAGCAAGTGCTGCTTGACGGCACTGTTGATGACACCTTCCATCACTTTACTGATGATTGAGATTAGACTGATGGGGTGGCAATTGGCCGGATTGGACTTGTCTTGCTGTTTGTGTACAGGAAATACCCGGGCAATTTTCCACATTGCAGGGTAGATGCCAGGGTTGCAGCTGTACTGGAACAGCTTGGCTCGGGGTGTGGCAAGTTCTGCAGCACAGGTCTTCAGTACAATTGCCGGAATATTGTCAGGACCAATAGCATTTGCTTTATCCAGTGCCTTCAGTCGTTTCTTGATATCACGCAGAGTGAATTGAATTGGCTGAAGTCCGGCATCTGTAATGCTGGGGACTTCAGGAGGAGGCCGAGATAGATCATCAACTCGGCACTTCCGGCTGAATATCGTTGCACATGCTTCTGCCTTACTTTTTGCACTGATGTGCTGGGCTCACCCATCATTGAAGTTGGGATATTTGTGGATCCACCTCCTCCAGTTAGTAGTTTAATTGTCCACCACCATTCAGGACAGGATGTGGCAGGACTGCAGAGCTTAGATCTGATCCGTTGGTTATGGGATTGCTTAGCTTTGTCTATTGCAAGCTGTTATGCAGTTTGGCATGCAAGTAGTCCCGGGTAGTAGCTTCACCATGTTGACACCCCATTTTGAGGTGTGCCTGGTGCTGTTTCTGGCAACCCTCCTGCAATCTTCATTGAACCAGGGTTGGTCTCCTGGCTTGATGGTAAATGGTAGAGTGGGGGATATGCCGGGCCATGTGGTTATAGATTATGGTTCAGTACAATTCTGCTGCTGATGATGGCCCACAGCGCTTCATGGATGCCCAGTTTTACGTTGCTCGATCTGTTCAAAATCAATCCGATTTAGCACGGTGATGGTGCCACACAACACGATGGACGGTATCCTCAATGTGAAGGTCGGACTTCGTCTCCACAAGGACTGTGCGGTGGTCACGCCTACCAATACTGTCTTGGACAGAAGCATCCGCGGCAGGCAGGTTGGTGAGGACGATGTCAAGTATGTTCTTCCCTGGTGTTCATTCCCCCACCACCTGTCGCAGACCCAGTCTAGCAGCTATGTCCTTTAGGACTCGGCCAGCTCGGTCAGTAGTGGTGCGACCGAGCCACTCTTGGTGATGGAGGTAGAAGTCCCCAACCCAGAGTACATTTTGTGCCCTTGCCACCCTGAATGCTTCCTCCAAGTGGTGTTCAACATGGAGGAGTACAGAGTCATCAGCTGAGGGAGGGCGGTAGGTGGTAATCAGTAGGAGGTTACCTTGCCCATGTTTGACCTGATGCCATGAGTCTTCATGTGGTCCGGTGTTGATGTTGAGGACTCCCAGGGCAACTTCCTCCGTACTGTAGGCCACTGTCCCGTCACCACTGCTTGCATTGGTCCTGCCGGTGGGACAGGACATACCCAGGGACAGTGATTGCAGTATCTTGGACATTGTCTGAAAGGTCTGATTCCGGGAGTATGACTTTGTCAGGCTGTTGCTTGACTCGTCTGTGGGACAGCTCTCCAAACTTTGGCACAATCCCCCAGATGTTAGTAAGGAGGGCTTTGCAGGGTCGACAGGGCTGGATACGCCATTGTCGTTTCCGGGTTGTCCGTCCAGTTTCATTCCTTTTTATTGCTTTGCAGCGGTTTGTTACAACTAAGTGGCTTGATGGGCCATTTCAGAGGGCATGTAAGCACATTGCTGTGGGTCTGGAGTTACATGTAGGCCAGATCAGGTAAGCACAGGAGATTTCCTTCCCTAAAGGACATTAGTGAACCTGATGTGTTTTTACAAAAGCAAAACAATGGTTACGCGGCCATCATTAGACTAGCGCTTAATTCCAGATTTATTAATTACATTCAAATTCCACTTCTGCTGTGGTGCGATTCAAACCTCAGTCACCAGGGAAATACTTTTGGCTTTTGGATTACTGGTCCAGTGATAACACCGCGACACCACCACCTACCGTTTTGTCTCATTTGCATCTGCTGGTGTCCCTGTCTCGCCGCAGTTACTGTTCCCCTCTCACCATCTCCATCTGCAGATGTCCCTGTCTCACTACAGTTACTGTCTCCCCTCTCACCATCTCCATCTGCTGGTGTCCCTGTCTCACTACAGTTACTGTCTCCCTCTCACCATCTCCATCTGCAGATGTCCCTGTCTCACTACAGTTACTGTCTCCTCTCACCATTTCCATCTGCTGGTGTCCCTGTCTCACTACAGTTACTGTCTCCCTCTCACCATCTCCATCTGCAGATGTCCCTGTCTCACTACAGTTACTGTCTCCCTCTCACCATCTCCATCTGCTGGTGTCCCTGTCTCACTACAGTTACTGTCTCCCTCTCACCATCTCCATCTGCTGGTGTCCCTGTCTCACTACAGTTACTGTCTCCCTCTCACCATCTCCATCTGCTGGTGTCCCTGTCTCACTACAGTTACTGTCTCCCTCTCACCATCTCCATCTGCTGATGTCCCTGTCTCACTACAGTTACTG
This sequence comes from Heterodontus francisci, assembly GCF_036365525.1. NCBI lineage: Eukaryota > Metazoa > Chordata > Chondrichthyes > Heterodontiformes > Heterodontidae > Heterodontus > Heterodontus francisci. Next base: position 824,271 of record NW_027140937.1, read on the forward strand.
TTCCCCTCTCACCATCTCCATCTGCTGGTGTCCCTGTCTCACTACAGTTACTGTCTCCCTCTCACCATCTCCATCTGCAGATGTCCCTGTCTCACTACAGTTACTGTCTCCCTCTCACGATCTCCATCTGCTGGTGTCCCTGTCTCACTACAGTTACTGTCTCCCTCTCACCATCTCCATCTGCTGGTGTCCCTGTCTCACTACAGTTACTGTCTCCCTCTCACCATCTCCATCTGCTGATGTCCCTGTCTCACTACAGTTACTGTTCCCCTCTCACCATCTCCATCTGCAGATGTCCCTGTCTCACTACAGTTACTGTCTCCCTCTCACGATCTCCAGTGAGAATAGCACGATGCCACCGCCTCCTGCCAAAGGCAGGTAGTGAGGCAGGAAAACCTATCATTATACTCAGGGACTCAGGAGCGACCCAAGCCCTCTTGCTGGGGAAAGACATGAGGTTTCCACCAGAGAGTGACTCGAACGCTACAGTTTTAGTTCATGGAATTGGAGGATGTGTATTACCGTACCTTTGTATAAGGTACGCTGAGACAGTGACTTCATATCTGAGATAGTAACTGTAGGTTTTGTCCACAGTTTAACATTTAACGGAATTTATCTACTACTAGGCAATGAATTTTGCCGGTTCAAAAATATCAGTTTCTCCTTTGGTTACAGAGGAATCATGTGAAATTAAGGAAAAGGACCAATTACAGGAACAACTGCCTGGAATATTTCCTGCATTGTTACTTACTCAAGCAATGGCTAAACAGGATCCATTGTCGGAGGTAAATAGGGCACCACATATTGATAATCAGGCATCGTCAACCTTATTTGGGGATTTAGACAATCCAAATGAGGTGTTTAACAGATCATCTATCATTGCAGCACAGCAAGCTGATCCAGAGATCTATCAAATAGTACAGATGGCTCTGTCAGAAGATGAGGTTAAAGGAGTTCTGGAAAGCTATTATATAGCAAACGAGGTTTTGAGGAGGAATTGGAGACTGCCTCATAGACCTGCCAGTGAAAACTGGACAGTTGTTGAACAGATTGTGGTACCACTTAAATATTGATAAGGATTATTAAGGTTAGCACACGATATTCCTTTTTCAGGATGTAGGGGAATTCGGATGACCAAATCACACATAAGCAACATTATCAATGGCAGGTCTTACAAAGGATATGAGACAATTTTGTAGGTCATGCTACACCTGTCAAATAGTGGAAAATCCTCTAAATACCATAAAGCCAGGGGATGAGGTATTAGTGTTGTTACCGAGACAGGGCGAATCAGTGAAAACACTGTTTAGTGGCCCATGTAGAGTGATCAAAAGAGTGGGTAACGTAGATTACTTGATTGAGACCCCTGATCGCCGGGTGAAGAATCGGTTGTGTCAAGTTAATATGCTCAAACTATATTACCGCAGGGAGGAGGATAAGCCAGTACAGGTGTGTCAGGTGATCAGGTCTGTGGAGAAGGAAAAGGATAGTGAGGGTGAGGCAGAAGTAAGCCGAGGAAATTCTCAGATTGAACCTCCAACTATTCGATTAGCGAATGCAGAATGGCTAGGGAAAATTAAACGATAGGCTTTTACAGTTAGAGGCAAAACAGTGTGAGGTCCTAACCAGGGTTTTCACAACGTTTCAAAAAGTTTGTAGGGATAAGCCAGGATGTACAACCTTAGCCACACATGATGTGGGTATATGGGGAGCCATTCCTTTAAACTGACATCCTTGGAGCTTCGGTCCAGATAGACAGGCCCACGTGGAAGCAGAGGTACAATGCATGCTGAAGGGCAGCTGAGATGAACCTAGTCAGGGCAGCTGGAATTCCTACATGGTCTTGATGACTAAACCTGGTGGGACGGCTCAAACTTGCATAGACTCTAGAAACGTCACTGTGGTAAAGAAGGCAGACTCCGACCCAAATTCTGATTTAAAGGACTGTATGGACAGATGGGCAACACAATGTGCCTTAAAGAGACAGCTATGTTGGAAGGATACTATCAAATTCCTTTGACACCCCAGGGTAAGAAAAAATCAGCTTCTGTTACACCGGACAGGGATTTTCAGTGTCAATTGATGCCATATAGGTTAAGGGGCACTCGAGCAACTTCTCAGAGAATAGCGAAACCATTAGTGGTCGGTGCTCCTAGCTGTGCAGCTCACCTGGCTGAGGTGATGGACAATAGGCAGAATTGGAATGATAACACGAAACAGTTGCAAGATGATGCTTGTTAATTGGAACAACCTTTTGAACATTTAAAGCCAAAATATTCTGGTGGAAATTGTTGCTGTAGTTTAAACTTTTTTTTTTCCAGAAATGTGTAAATCTGTAAATGCGTGGAAAAAAGATACTAGCATTTTTTCAATTTGTATTTTTTTTTAGTCATTGTAATGAAACACATTTCGGGAATGGCGTTTCATTCCACTGGGGGTGGAGGTGTCATGGTCCTGTAGTTTTTCAGAATATGCAGTTTGCCTTTGAGGCTTTCAAGTGATCCGTATTGCTTTAAGAGCCGGCAAACCTTAGGAGTTAGAGGAAGGTGCATTTTCATTGCCTTAGAAAGAGACACTGGGAGTGAACCTGATGCAATACATTTGTTACAATTCAGTTTTGAACTGGCTTATGAGTTGAAGACAGTTTTTTCTAACAGACAGATTGACAGAAGACACCGCTGTGGCGTCAGCACCTGGAAAAAGAGCTCTCAACCATTTAAACTGAAGGAATGGGAATTTAGTCTAGTTATTATCTTTCAAAATTCTAAAAACTCAAGCCAAGATAGAGATCTCTGGTCATTTAAACTGAAGGAAGGGTAGGTAGTTGGACTGTGACAATATTTTACCCCTCAAAAACTCTAAAGTCAGCTTGGTTCCATTGAAAGAGTTTGCAAGTCATTAATTATTGCAATTCGCTCGAGAAGGAAAGCAACATTCCATGAAGACTTCAAGCAACAAACATCCTGTGAGAACTACGAGCAACATCCTGTGATGACTTGAAGCAACATTGGACTGTAAATTTGCAAGGACTCAATTTGTTCCATTTTAAATGTTGCTTTTATCTTCATAGTGTTTAGTTCTTCTAATTAAACAGTTAATTTATTGATTTAAGTGCGAGATGAAATACTGCGATAACATGTCTCTATTTTCAGCAATACCCACGTTCTGTGCTACTAAACGATGATGTATAAAGTTATTGTTGATTGTTATCTTCGGCTTCATAAGGTATTGGCGAATTATATTGCAGTTCATTGTTATATTGGTCTTGATAAATAATATAAAGTGAAAAGAAAGCTGCAGTTAGTTTTACATTGAACCTGAAAAACTTTTTTGTTCTTTATTTGTTCAAAGGATGTAGACATCGCTGGATAGGCCAGCATTTATTGCCCATCCCTAATTGCCCTTCAGAGGCTGGTTGTGAGATTGAACCATTACAGTCCATCTGGGTCAGGTACACTGCAGTGCTGTTAGAAAGGGTGTTCCAGGATTTTAAATCATTGATAGCGAAGGAACAGCAACATTGTCCAAGTCAGGATGGTCTGTGGCTTGGAAAGAAACTTGCAGGTGGTCATGTTCCCATCTATCTGCTGTCCTTGTCCTTCTAGGTGGCAGACGTCGTGGGTTTGGAAGGTGCTGTCAGGGGAGCCTTTGTGTGCTACTCCAGTGCATCTTGCTGATGGCACACATTGCTGCCACAGCCCATTCCAATGCTGCCATGGACACATGTATCTGCGATAGGCAGATTGGTGAGGACGAGGTCAAGTATGTTTTTCCCTCTTGTTGGTTCGCTCACCACCTGCCACAGACTCTGTAGAGCAGCTATGTTCTTTGGTACACAGCCACTACAGTCAGTAGTGGTGCTAACGAGCCACTCTTTGTGATGGACAGTGAAGTCCCCCAAGCAGAGTATATTCTGTGCCCTTGCCACACTTAATGCCTCCTCCAAGTGCTGTTCAACTTAGAGGAGTACTGATTCATCAGCTGAGTGAGGGGGTCAAGGGTGGTATGTGTTAATCAGTAGGAGGTTTTCTTGCCCATGTTTTACCTGATACCATGAAACTTCATGGGCTCTGAGGTCCCTCATCCCTGGGACCATTCTATTCAATCTCACCCTTCATGCTCTAAGGATAACAATCCCAGCTTTTCCAGTCTCTCCACATGAACTGAGGCCCTCATCCCTGCTCATTTTCTGGTCAATCTCCCTTTTAACATTCCCTGCTCCATGGTGAATAATCGCAATTTCTCCATTCTTTCCACATTCACTGAAGTCACACATCCCTGCTCCCATTCTGGTCAATCTCCTCTTTCACCCTTTCTAAAGCCTTCATGTCTTTCATAAAGTGTAGTTTCCAGAACTGGCCACAATACTGCAGTTGAGACAGCAGCACATGTACAGGCCGACACCACCTACCCCGACAGCATCTCATCAAGCAAGACGATTCAGAGTGCGACAAAATAAACGTGGTTACAACAAAGAAAGTGCTTGCTGCCGCCCTTGGACACCGTCTCCTTGTGGGAAATGGAGGCAGAATTCCCAACTCCCACCTCTTTGTTCCATCAATCAAAATGATAGTTGCTCATCCCCCAATACACTTTGAGAGAGTCGTCAGCAAAGCATTTGGGATCTTGGGCTTCATAAATGTAGGCATTGAGTATAAAAACAGGGAAATTGTGCTGAACCATGATAAAGCTCTGGTTTATGACTTTAACCCCTTGCAGGGACTAAACCAAATCAGCAGCACATCCCCACGAATCTCCTTTAAGCAAGCTGAAACCAGACAAACTCTCAAACACTTATTTGAGCCCAAAGAATTGCACCAGCTTTCCCACAAAGAAAGAAAACCAACAGAGAATTTTACCATCTTTCAGATAACCTTTTTCTAATATTTTTGTGGCTTAATCATAAATAGTCCACATATTATAAGGGTCTGGGAAACTCTCTTCAATACGTATCTCTCCACTTAAAGAGACACAGAGAGGTGGATCTTACAATTGTATACAGAATACTACATGAGACAATTTATTAACTTTTATATATTTATTAAAATATTTAACCTGCAATAAACTTCTTAAGTGTATAAGTATATCACAATATCAAATATTACTGAGAGATGCAACACACATTCTTATTTCTAACATAGAATCCAAAAGTTTAGTCTTACTAATTCTACAGCAAAATTATCTTAGAATATCCAGGAGATCCATCAAAATTTAAAGTAAACGTGTACCTTAAATCCTTGATTAAGGCATGGGATGAGAAGTGGTGTCGAGGATTCAACACCACTCAGTGTTTTCTTTCGTACCTTGTATCTCTATACTATGTCTAAGGTGTCATATGACTTTTGAATTTTGCATGTGACTTTTTTGTCGTTCCTTTGAAAATCCATATATTTGTTTTACTCGAATTTGCAGTTTGTGGGCTTTTATCTGGTGAAAGTGTTTATAATGGTGCTTACCTGATGTCTTTTGTTCCCATTTGTTGTTAATTACCCTTTCCAAGGCACTCCAAAGCAACCCCAGGAGCCGCACTGTCTGAACAACGACCCTATACTCTAATTAAGGTTTATTGCTACCTCTTACTGAGGTCACACACGATATTTCAATCTGTGTGTTTATCGCCCATGTCCCTGGTAATGGCGATTCTATTCTGACAGAGACCTTGAAATGTTTTCCTCTACCATCTTAAAGGGGACCTCAGTGAGCGCTGAAAACTAACCATTTATTAAATATTTAACTCGAAAGGTATAATCTACCAACTATTTCCAAATTCTACTTAATCAAGCCTATTATACCTATATTCCTTCACAACACTTCAGGGAGAATGTGAGGGCCCTTTAGAGGGTGCCGAGGAGATTTACCAGAATGGTTCCAGGGTCGAGGGATTTTAGTTACAAGGTTAGATTGGAAAAGCTGGGATTGTTCTCCTCAGAGCAAATGAGATTGAGGGGAAATTTGATAGAGGTTTACAAGATTATGTCAGGATTTGATAAGTTAGACAAGTAAAATCTCTTCCCATTAACTGCTGGGACAAGGACTAGAGGACGCAGATTGAAGGCTTAGGATGAAAGATGCAAGGAGGAGGGGGAGGAATATTTTTTTACACAGCGTGCAGAAATGACTGGAACTCACTGCCCTTGAGGGTGATGGAAGTGGAGCCAAATGATTTCAAAAGGAAATTGGATGAACACTTAACGAAATAAACTTGCAGGTCTACGGGGAATGAGCAGGGGAGTGGGACTGACTGGATAGTTCCATGGGGAGCCAGCATGGACTCAATGGGCTGAATTTCCTCCTTCTATGCTGCGAATGGCTCTATGACACTCTGGAATCTTTTCTCAAAGTCTTCAGGATGATGGTTAGGAGATTGTGGAAGCTCTTGTGTTTAAACTCAGCGTTGTATGTGTTGACAGCTCCGTAGCTTTCCAGATCATTGTTCAAGTTCTTGCACCAGGCTCCCGTTAATGGTGTTAGCTGTCACCGTGATCATGTCCTCTCAGAGACCCACCCAGGCTTTGAGATTTGTCTTTGTCCTCGTTCCAGATCTTCTCAAACTCTGAGTCATTCCGCAGATCTTTCCACAGATATTGTCAAGCCATGTCATCCCAGTCATCTGCCTGTGTGAAGAAACAGGCAGCGGCATATTTCACCAGGTTCAGCTCTGGGTTTACTTTGGAACAGATTCCTGACAACAGATTCCTGTTGCCAGTGGCCCACAAACTGACTAAAATCTAACCTGCCAATCAGAAAAACAGAATTCTCAAACTTCGACCTGACAATCATAACAACTGAATTCCTAAACTTCGAACTGAAAATCAGAAAAAACAGAAATCCCAAACTCTGAGCTGCCAATCAGAAAGAGAGAATTCCCAAACTCTGACCTGCCAATCAGAAAGACACAATTTCCAATTCTGACCTGTCAAACAGAAAGACGGAATTCCCAAATTCTGACCTGCCAATCAGAAAGACAGAATTCCCAATGATACTGATCCTGCTTCCAGCTATGGTAATCCCAAAGTTGTTCACAGCAATGAGGGCCATCGAAACTGAGGTCACTGTTGTGTTGTAGGAAACGTGACAGGCATTGAGTGCACAGCAAGATCCCACTGACAGTTCTGTCACTGACCTAAAACATTAACTCTATTTCTCTCTCCACAGATACTGCCAAACCTGCTGAGTATTTCCAGTACTTTCTGCTTTTATTTCGAACTGATGTTGCTTAGAGTTAAATATTGGGCCCAAGAACACCAGGGAAAATAGCCCACTCCCCGCTCTTCTTGGAATCGTGCCTTGGGATCTTTTACATCCACACAAAAGGGCAGAGGGGGCCTCATATTAATGTCTCATCGTGAAAACCCGCACCTCCGATAATGTGGCACTGACACTGTACTGATCCTCTGGCAGTGAGGCACACCCTTCAGTACTGACCATTCTACATTGCAGCATTCCCTCAGGACTGGCCATCCGACAGTGCAGCGCTCCCTCAGTACTGACACTCCCCCCCCCGATACTGCAGCATTCCCTCAGAACTAATCCTCCGACAATGTGACACTCCCTCACTACCGACCTTCTCACAGTGCAGTACAGCCTCAGTACTGACCATCCAACAGTGCAGCACTCCCTCAGTACTGACCCTTCGACAGTGCAGCGCTCAGTCAGTACTGACCCTTCGATGCTGCTGCATTCCCTCAATACTGACCCAGCGATAATGTGGCACTCACTCAGTACTGACCCTCTGACAATGCAGCTCTCCCTCGGTAGTGACTCAGTATTGACCCTCTGAAGTGCAGCACTCCCTCAGTACTGACCCTCCGACAGTGGAGCATTCCCTCAGTACTGACCCTACGACAGTGCAGCGCTCCCTCAGAATAGACCCTGCGACAGTGCAGCACTCCCTCAGTACGACCCTGCGATAGTGCAGCACTCCCTCATGTTTTCAAATTAAGCATGGTGCATATATCACCACGATACCTAAAACCACTGTGAGGACATGGAAGATAATGTTCAACCAGGAGTGAGTCTACACATTTGACCCCCAGTTCCATAAGTCCTCCCACCAAGTAGAATCGTTTATCTCATCAACCTCATCTTGTAGCTTCTTCGACTGTTGTTCCAGATTGTTTTACACTACAGCTATGGATTCGAGCTGCTTTCTCTCTTTACTCCAGCATGTGGGCAATGGCTGAATAGTATATTCGTATTCCTGGAGGTAAGTTATCAAGTCCTCTTTAATACTTTCTATCACGCTTATAATTTCTGTCTTTCGTTTATGTATGTCTACCAACTCCATCATTCCTATTCTGGTTGGTATTTGTGGGTTGAAATAGAACGTACTGTTGCTCACTGGACAAGTGCTGTTATGTCTATACTGGTATTCCTTCTGCGTAATGGTTAAGACATATCTCCCCTTTCCCATATCGACCACATGGGTTAGCCCTGACAATGCTTTTCTGGTTTCCATGATGCAATTCACAGTGGCATTACATCCACATTTTGACTCTGCTGTTTTAGATTGAGGATGAGGACATATGACCACCTGGTTTTCCAGACTACACTCTGAAAACGTCGTTCCGGCTTTCTCTTTTCCAATTTCCACAACATAGGCTAATATATCATAATATTTTATGTAATCTTTTCCCCTTATCACCCCTGCATCTGTACCAGTGACCGAAGGGGACAGCAGACTGAGACCACTTTGGCTGTCTCACTGACCCCGGGGGAGAGCAGACAACCCCACTGAGTCTGTATCACAGACCGCGTGGAGAGCAGGCTGATCCCACTGTGTCTGTACCACTGACCCCGCGGGAGAGCAGACTGACCTGTCTGTATCTATAACACTAACCCCGGGGAGAGCAGACTGACCCCTCAACGTTTGCAACACATATTCCCGGGGGTAGCAGATTGACCCCAATGTTTCTGTATCACTGACCTCAGGGAGAGCGAACTGACCCCAGTGAGTATCTATCATGGAACCCGGTGGAGAGCAGACTGACTCCATTGTGTCTGCATCACTGATCAAAGGGGAGAGCAGATAGACCCCAAAGTGACTGTGTCGCTGACCCCGGGATCCAGCAGATTAATCCCACTGTGTCTGCATCATTGACCCCTGGGAAAGTGGACTGACCCCATTCTGTCTTTATCACTGACATCGCCGGAGAACAGTCTGACACCAGTGTGCCTGTGTCACTAACCCCAGAACTTTTCAGTCTAATCCTACTGTGTCTGTATCATAGAGCATGGGGAGAGCATACTGTCCCCACCGTGTCGTTAACACTGACCCCGGGGAAAGCAGACTAACACCACTCTGCCTGCAACACTGTGCCCGGGGAGTGCAGACCGATTCCATTGCCTCTGTATCCAGACACCGGGGGAGAGCAGACTGGTCCCGCTGTGTCTGTATCACTGACCGAAATGGACAGCAGACTGGCCCCTCTGTGTATCACTGACAATGTGGAGAGCAGATTGATCCCACTGTGCCTGTTTCCATGACCCTCGGGGTACAGCAATCTGAAAATACTGTGTATCACTAATCCATGTGGAGAACAGATTGACACCACTGTGTCTGTAACACTGACCGAAGGGGACAGCAGGCTGGCCCCTCTGTGTATCACTGACACTGTGGAGAGCAGATTGACCCCACTATGCTTGTTTCACTGTGCAGTTACATCCCACTGTGTCTGTAACAGTAACCCGGGGAGAGCAGACTGACCCCACTTTGTTTGTATCACTGACCCGGGGAGAACAGACTGATCCCACTGATGTCTGTATCACTATGCCCGGGGAGAGCAGACTGATCCCACTGTGTCTGTGTCATTGACCCGGGACGAGAACAGACTGGCCCCTTAATGTCTGCATCACAAGCACCGGGGAGACTAGACTGACCCCACTTGTCTGTATCACTGACCGGAGGGGAAAGCAGACTGTCCCCATTGTGTCTGCATCACTGACCCAGGATTCAGCAGATTGATCCCACTGTGTCTGCATCCCTGACCCAGGATCCAGCAGATTGATCCCACTGTGTCTGCATCACTGACCCTGGGAAAGCGGACTGTCCCCACTGTGTCTGCATCACTGACCCCTGGGAAAGCAAACTGAGCCCATTCTGTCTTTATCACTGACATCGCCGGAGAACAGACTGACCCCAATGTGTCTGTGTTACTAAGCCCTGAGGAGTGCAGTCTGAATCCATTGTGTCTGTATTATCGAGAATGGGGAGAGCAGACTGTCCCCACCGTGTTGTTATCACTGACCCCGGGGAGAGCAGTCTGATTCCATTGCCTCTGTATCCAGACACCGGGGGAGAGCAGACTGACCCCACTGTCTCTCTATCACTGACCGAAAGGGACAACAGACTGGCCCCTCTGTGTATCACTGACAATGTGGAGAGCAGGTTGGCCCCACTGTGTCTGTGTCCCTGATCCTAGGGGTACGGCAATCTGAAAATACTGTGTATCACTGACCCCTGTGGAGAACAGACTGACCCAACTGTGTCTGTATCATTAACCTCGCGGAGCGCATATTGATCCCACTGTATCTGTATCAGTAACCCTACGGGAGAGCAGTCTGACCCCAATGTGTCTGCATCACTGACGTGGGGAGAGCAGACTGACAACAAAGTGTCTGTGTCACTGACCCCGGGGAGACAAGTCCGACCCCACTGTGTCTGTATCACTGACCCGAGGGGAAAGCAGACTGTCCCCACTGTGTCTGCATCACTGACCCCTAGGAAAGCGGACTGACCCTACTTTGTCTTCATCAGTGACCCAACAGGAGTGCAGTCTGACCCCACTGTGTCTGTATCATCGAGCACGGGGAGAGCAGACTGACACCATTGTGTCTGTATCACTGACCGAAGGGGACAGCAGACTGGCCGCTCTGTGCATTACTGACACTGTGGAGAGAAGATTGTGCCTGTTTCCCTGACTCCAGGGGTTTGGTAATCTGAAAATACTGTGTATCACTGACCTCGTGGAGTGCAGATTGATCCCACTGTGTCTGTATCACTGTGCAGTTTCATCCCACTGTGTCTGTATCACTGACCCCAGGAAGAGCAGACTGACCCCACTTTGCCTTCATCACTGCCCCGGGGAGAGCAGACAGACACCAATGTGTCTATATCAGTGACACGGGATGAGCAAACTGACAGCATTGTGTCTGTATCACCGACCCCGGGGAAAGCAGCCTGATTCCATTGCTTCTGCACCACTGACTCGGTGGGAGAGCAGACTGACCCCACTGTGTCTTTATCACTGACTCAAGGGGACAACAGACTGGCCCCTCTGTGTATTACTGACACTGTGTAGAGCAGATTGACTCCAATGTGCCTGTTTCCCTGACCCCAGGGGTGTGGCAATCTGAAAATGCTGTGCATCACTGACCGCTAAGGAGAACAGACTGACCCCACTATGTCTGTATCACTGACCCCGGGGAGAGCAGACTGACCCCAATGTGTCTATATCACTGAGCCAGGGAGAGCAGACTGACCCCACTGTGTCTATATCACTGATCCGCGGAGAGCAGACGGAACCCATTGTGCCTCTATCAGTGACCCCGTGGGTGAGCAGACTGACCCCAAAGTGTCTTTGTCACTGACCCTGAAGGAGAACAGGCTGACTCCATACTGTCTGTATCACAAACCCTGGGGAGAGCAGACTGACCCCACTGTGTCTGTATCACAAACCCCGGGGGGATCAGACTGAACCCACAGTGTCTGTGTCACTGACCCACGGGGAAAGCAGACTGTCCCTACTGTGTCTGTATCACTGACCCTGTGGGCGAGCAGACTGACCACACAGTGTCTCTTTCACTGACCCGGGGAGAGCAGAATGACCAGACTGTGTTTGTATCACTGACTCCGGTAGAGAGCAGACTGATCCCACTGTTTCTGTGTCACTCACCCCGGGAGAGATCAGACTGACCCCACTGTGTCTGACTTTCACTCCCTCTCTGACTTTCTCTGTCTCTTTCTCTGCTTTCTCTCGCTTTCTTTGGCATTTTCTGACTTTCCCCTTCCGTCAATTTCATCGCCCACCAATTTCTCCCCCTCAAGTTTCAAAATGACTTTGGGGCCCCTGTCAATTTGAGTGCAGTGTAGATTTACTGGAATGTTTACCGGGCTCCAAGGGTTCAATTACAGGGCAATGGGGAACAAATAGGTATGTATTCCCTGGAACTTTGTAGGATGAGGGATGATTTGGTCAAATTTGGTGAGATATTAAGCGGAACTGATGGGGTATATTGGGGTCAAAAATACTATTTCGACAGGTCAGGGAGTCTGGCACCAGTGAGCACGGTATAAAAAATAGAGGCAGACCTTTCAGGAGTAAATTTAGGCAACACTTCTACACACAGAAGGTGGTATTAGTCCTTTGATGATAAACAAATTGTTCATTTTTAAATCTAAGGCTGACCTCATCGAATTCCTTTTGGAAATTGAAATATTGTTCTGCCGCTCTCTGTCTCTGAGTCACTCTGTTTCTCTATGTGTTTTAGTGCGTGTGTTTCTGTGAGTATGTTCTGTGTGAACGTGTGTCTGTGTGCATGTGTTTCTGTGTGCATGTGTGTGTTCCATTTGTTTGTGTGTGTGTTTCTGTGTATATGTGTGTGTTTCTGTGTCTGCTTCTGTGAGTGTGCCTCTATGAGTGTGTGTGGCTATGCCTTTTTCTCTGTCACTTTTCCGAAACTTTGTAAAACCCATATACATCTGTTTGGCTGCGTTTGGTGACACCACAACTGCAGACAGTGCACTTTCTTATGCAGGCTGGTAAGAAACCCACATCCGCAGCTGGCTCCAATGTTCCCGTGAAAGTTCAGTTGTTGTGAGTTTTTTTTTTGTCATGAACAGTCACTTGAAATTGTTCAAGAATCTTTGCAGACACATACACTGCATCACAGAACAAGACCTGCATGGTTCCTTCCAGATTGCTGCAAAGAGTTTAGCAGTAAAGCTGAGCGACACTCTCCTTCCCTGTCTCTTTCTCTTTCTCGCTGGTTCTTTCTCCCCATTGCCATACTTCCCTCTCTCTGTTATCCTCTCTCCATCTCTGTCCCTGTTCTTTCTCACTGTTACTCTCTCCATCTGGATGGAGGAGGCGAAAGAGAGGTATATATAGAGGCAGCTTTCTTCTCTTCTTCTTCTTTGGCCTTTTTGTCTCGAGAGACAGTGGGTAAGTGCCTCGAGGTGGTCGGTCGTTTGTGAAGCAACGCCTGGAGTGGCTATAAAGGCCAATTCTACAGTGACAGACTCTTCCGTGGGCTCTGCAGATAAAATTAGTTGTCGGGGCTGTTACACAGTTGGCTCTCTCCTTGCACTTCTCTCTTTTTTCCTGCCAACAGCGAAGCCTCTTCAACTCACCACTCTTTAGCCCCGCCTTTATGGCTGTCAGCCAGCTCTGGTGATCACTGGAAACTGACTCCCACGACTTGTGATCAACGTCACAAGACTTCATGTTGTGTTTGCAGATGTCTTTAAAGCAGAGACATGGACAGCCATTGGGTCTGTTACCAGTGACGAGCTCGCTGTACAATGTGCCCTTGGGGATCCTGCCATCTTCCAGATGGCTCCCATGGCCAGGCCATTTCAAGCGCCGCGGGCTCACTAGGGTGTATATGCTGGGGATGTTGTCCACCTCGCGGACTTCTGTATTGGAGATACGGTCCTGCCACCTGATGCCAAGGATTTTCCAGAGTAAGGAAAGATGAAATGAATTGAGACGTCGCTCTTGGCTGACATACGTTGTCCAGGCCTCGCTGCCATAGAGCAAGGTACTGAGGACACAGGCCTGATACACTCGGACTTTTGTGTTCCGTGTCAGTGCGCCATTTTCCCACACTCTCTTGGCCAGTCTGGACATAGCAGTGGAAGCCTTTCCCATGTGCTTGTTGATTTCTGCATCTAGAGACAGGTTACTGGTGATAGTGGAGCCTAGGTAGGTGAACTCTTGAACCACTTCCAGAGCGTGGTCGCCGATATTGATGGATTGAGGATTTCTGACGTCCTGTCCCATGATGTTTGTTTTCTTGAGGCTGATGGTAAGGCCAAATTCGTTGCAGGCAGCCGCAATCCTGTTGATGAGTCTATGCAAACACTCTTCAGTGTGAGATGTTAATGCAACATTGTCAGCAAAGAGGAGGTTCCTGATGAGGACCTTCCGTACATTCACCTTCGTTCTAAGATGGGCAAGGTTGAACAACCTGCCACCTGATCTTGTGTGGAGGAAAATTCCTTCTTCTGATGACTTGAGTGCGTGAGAGAGCAGCAGGGAGAAGATATCAAACAGTGTAGATGCGAGAACACAGCCGTGTTTCACTCTACTCAGGATAGGAAAGGGATCTGATGAGGAGCCGCTATGCTGAATTGTGCCTTTGATATTGTCATGGAATGAGATGATGATACTTAGTAGCTTTGGTGGACATCCGATCTTTTCTAGTAGTCTGAAGAGACCACATCTGCTGACGAGGTCAAAGGCTTTGGTGACATCTATGAAAGCAAAGTAGAGGGGCATCTGTTGTTTGTGGCATTTCTCCTGTAGCTGGTGAAGGGAGAACAGCATGTCAATGGTGGATCTCTCTGCTCGATAGCCTCACTGTGCCTCAGGGTAGACATGCTCAGCCAGCTTCTGAAGTCTGTTTAAAACGACTCGAGGGAAGACTTTCCCCACTGTGCTGAGCAGGGAGATTCCACGGTAGTTGTTGCCGTCACCAAGGTCACCCTTGTCCATATAGAGGGTGATGATATTGGCATCTTGCATGTCCTGTTGTACTGTTCCCTCATCCCAGCACAGGCAAAGCAGTTCATGGACTGCTGAGAGTATAGCAGGCTTAGCACTCTTGATTATTTCAGAGGTAATGCCGTCCTTCCCATGGGATTTTCCACTGGCTACAGAATCAATGGCATCACTGAGTTCCGATTTTGTTGGCTGTTCGTCCAGCTCATCCATGACTGGCAGAGACTGGTCTGCAGTGAAGGCGGTTTCAGTGACAAAATTTTCCCTGGAGTCCAGTTCTCGGTAGTGCTCCACCCAGTGGTCCATTTGCTTGCGTTGGTCAGTGATTGTGTCCCCAAATTTAGACTTGAGAGGGGCTATCTTCCTGATAGTTGGCCCAAACGCTTTCTTAATATCATTATACATTCCTCTGATGTTTCCGGCGTCGGAGGTCGGCTGAATACGACTGCATTGGTGTTACCAGCAGTCATTTGCAAAGCGCCTGGCTGTTCTTTTTGCAGTGCTTCTGCCTACTTTAAGTGCTACAGATTTTAACTCACTGGGGCCTTTCTTGTAGTTCAACAGTGCAATGTGCCTAGCGGCTATGACAGGTTCCAAAGATTGAAACCAGTCCACATTCTACTTCTCACGTTTGCCATAGGTGGTCATTACTGAGCCGTAGATGGCATCTCTGATGTGGGCCCACTTGGTTTCTGCATTCCCTGTAGGAGTGTTTTGAAGGGCTTTTTCAAGTGAAATTAGAAACGTGTGAAACAGCTGCAGATAAGAAATTCTGCTGTGTTGATTTGCGGGCATGGGGGCCCTTCTGCTTGGAGTGATGTAACTTCTTTGGTTTGAGTCTAACTTTGCTGCACACCAGGGAGTGGTCTGTGTCACAGTCCACTCTGTGGAAGCTGCCTGTGATTTGAACACTGTTCATAGAGGCTCGCCTTTTGATGATGAGGTCCAGCTGTTGCCAACGACGTGACCTTGGGTGCCTCCATGAAATCTGGTGTAAACCGTAGCGTGGAGTCAACTCCCCTTTGGCCCCTTTATTCCCATCACCCACTTGATCCTGGCCATCACGTGGGACTAAGTCCTCTGAATTCAGGCTCAGGCTGGGTGTTTGGGATATCTGGTTGCAGGAGAGCCACCCTCCAACTAATCCACCGGCTACAGTTAATGGCTTAGTACAAAGAGGAGAAAAATCAGTCCTTTCTTTAAATATCAATTTACTTTATTCACGTTGTTGTGCAATGTAAAAATAAGGCTTATACACTTGGTTAGACAAAAGCATGCAAATCAAATTGGGTTATACAGATAATAACAAAGTTAGCTAGAATTGCTAAGCACACCCACTAGGTTCCTCTGACCTTTCCCTGACCTAGTCACAGAAAACAAAGGATAATACCCGAAAAAGGGGAGAGCTGACGCTGGCCAGGCGTTCCATTCTCTCTCTCTTTTACGTCGTAGCCGCGTTGCAGACGCAGGGTCTTCGGATGGTTGGTCTCCAGAGTTTATCGCTGGCTCTGTTCCCGAGAAGTTCTATACTTATTCTCCTTCTTATCTCTCCAAAACGGAGCTGTCTCTTTCCGGTTGGTTTAAGCTTGCTCACCTCGTTCATATCTTCTCCTAATTGGCCCAGGCCCAAAGACCCCGGTATCATACCGTGCCCAAATAAGTCTCTTTTCTTGTGCTCTCGCCTTTGTCTTGTCACATAAATTAATTAGTTCAAACTGGTTTTTACCAGCACAGGCCAGTGTCTAAGCTCCAGGTTACGATAGTTCACAAACAATCCAGCAGTTTGTAACAGACTCTGTATTTCTCGCAGTCCCTGGCTAAAACTGGTGGACAGGGTTTAGTGTGAAAGAACGAGTTAATGATGCAGCGGTTGTGATAGGTACACAACTCCAGCAGTCTCTGTCCATTCTCATTCATCCTTCCAATGCCATAACGCCCAAGGCAGGAGGGCCATGTGACATGGTTAGCTCCAACCCCGGCATTAAAGTCCCCCAGCAGGAACAAATGTTCGATATTGGGAATGCTACTAATGATATTATGGCATTCCTCATAGAACTGGTATTTTACTTCAAGTGGGGAGCAGCGTGTTGGAGCATAGATGCTGAGCAGGCGTACTGGACCAGAGGCGTGAGCAGTCGGAAGGACAATATGCATTCTGTGCCATGTGAGGGAGGCTCGATCATGCTGAGCAATGAGTTTCTGATGGTGTAGCCCACTCCATGTTGTCTTGGTTCTTCAGGATCCCGACCCTGCCAGTAGAAGGTGTAGTCTTGCTCTCTTAGAGATCCGTCCGCAGGGAGGCGTGTCTCCTGAAGTGCTGCAATGTCCAGATTGAGTCTACTGAGATCGTTGTTAATGATGGTGGTCTTCCGAGAATCGTTGATTTGTGTAAGGTCTTCCAACAGGCCGGGACACATAGTTCTGACGTTCCAGCTTGCAAAATGAAGAGTTGGCACCTTCTTTCCATTTTTCGTCGTGCTGTGCGGTGCATTGTTACAGTCCACTTGTCGGGCAGCTTTACTCTGCATCGAACGCCACAGTCTACCTGCCCCGGGGTGTTTGATAGAACAGAGAAGTTGGAGATTTACTCTATAGCTGACTACGGGCTGCACTCCGCTTGGCAGTATTTGATGGGACACTGTAGATGGAGATCTACTCTATATCGCTGGAATTTAGATGGTTAAGGGATGGCTTGATCAAAGTTCACAAGATAATAATGGAACTAAGGGACGATGAAGAGAAACCCTTCTCACTGGCTGGGAGAGTCTTCGACCAGGGGCAAAGTCTAAAAATCGAACATTATTCTAAAACACTTTCAAGAGTGAAATTAAGAAATATTTCTGCACACACAGCATGGTAGCAGCTTGGAACTGTCTTCCACACGTGACCCTTCCCTACCCCTGTAATCTCCTCCAGCTCCACAGTCCTCCAATATCTGTGATCCTCTAATTCTGTCTTTTTGAGCAGCCCCAATTTTAATCGTCCCACCATTCGTGGCCGTGCCTTCTAGCTACCAAGGCCCAAACTCTGGAATTCCTTTCGTACTCCTCTCCATCTCACTACCTGTTTTCCTCTTTGAAGACGCTCCCTCAGACCAACCTATTTGACCAAGTTTTTGGTCGTCTCGTCTAATATCTCCTCAAGTGACTCAGCGTCAAATTTGCATTTTCTTTATTTATTTGTTGGATGTGTGCATTACTGGCTGGGCCAGCATTTATTGCCCATCCCTAATCACTCTTGACAAAGTGATGGTGAATCTCCTCCTTAAACCACTGCAGTTTATGTAGTGTCATTACACCCGCAGAGCTGTTAGAAGACAGTTCCAGGATTTTGACCCAGTGACAGTGAAAGAGCAGTGATCTCACTGCTAGTCTGGATTGAGTGTGACTTGAAGGGAAGCTTGCAGTTGGTCCTGTTCCCATGTGTTTTTTTCACTTTCTATCCTCCTCATTCTCACACTATTCTCCCCAGTCTCTTTGTCTATCTCTCTCTGTCTCTCGCCCTCTCTCTCTCTCTTTCTCCAACTCTGTCCAAGACATTATCTGTGTCTCTCTCACACTATCTCTCACTCTCCCTCTTTTAATCACTCTCTCCTTCCCTCTCTCCTTGGACAACCATGCTTTCAGTCATTTTGTGGTTAATGTCGAACCTGTAACTCTTACCCTTGCTGGGAAAGTCAATGTAGTTTGAAGATATCAAACATAGATCCAATACTCACCCTAAAACACTCACACGAAAGCCTCAATAATGAATTGGACAGAATGTGGGGATTATTACTAAGGTGCTGTCAAGCTCTGCTTACACCCTGTCTCCCTTCTTCCCTGCTTGTAAAGTGTATCAGTTTTTTTTGCAATATTTTTTCAACAGCATTATATGTAAAATAAATGAAACCTGGGGCTCAACATCAACAGCCATTTTTGTCAGAAAGTTCCAAACAAATATCACACCTGGTGTGTTGAAGCGTTTCTTCATTTCACGCTTAAAAGGTTTTCAGGCTATGTTTAAATTTTTAGACTATGCCCCAAAGTTCCTGACTGCGCAGCCAGTGGGAATAGTTACTCTCTGCACACATTATCATTTTCCCTTATGATATTGAAAACATTGATCAAATCACCCCTTAACCTTCTAAATTCCAGGGATACAGAGTAAATCTCCACCGACAATGTCCCAGTAAACACTCCCAAGCCAAGCACAATGGGAACACAGAAGGGGAAACCTGGGGTGAGATACAGGGTAAAGACAGGGCCTATTGTATTATGAACATAGAAATGGTCTTGTGTAGTACAAACTGAGACCGGGTGAAACAAAGCAGAACCAGAGACATGGCCGAGTGTAACAAACCGAGACGTTGTCTAGTGCAGTAATAATGGAGGCAGGGTCTCGCGCTTTACGAGCAGAGGCAGGATTTAGTGCAGTAATATCTGAAATAGATTGTTGGTCTTAAACAGATGAAGACAAGGTCGCTAATCGTGGGGCTGTTTGATTGTGGGATGAAGGGATGGAGTGTAATGTATCCAGTTAGCTGGTAACACAAATTGAGGTGAGACAGTAAGCTGTGAGGAGGACACAGAGAGGGGGTGGAGTACGGAATATGGACTTCTTCAGTGAGTGGGCAAGAAAGTGGCTGATGGAATATACTGTGGAGAAAAGTCAGGTATTCACATTGGCTGAAAGAAAAAGTCATTGACATTGAAATGATTGTGTTTTATGCAACACATTATTTACATCAGAGTCAAAGCTGCTGAAGTAATGTGTTTGTTCAGGTGAGTGTAACTAATAACAACAATCAGGGGTATAACCGTGTCAGTGGAGACGCATTCCCTGTATAAATCAGGACCCATTGGAATGGATCAGCTCAGAGTGTCTGCTGGAGCTGTGGGTTCCAGGCTAACAGGAGTCTCTGCTTCTCACAGAAATGGGATATTCAGTAATCCTTCAGATCGCATTCATTTATTATCCTGTACCTGCTGCAATTGGAGTTCCTGGTAAGACTGTATATCAGTTGATAATGGTGTAACTCGATGTTAACTGTGCTGCTGTACACGGTATTATTTCTCACTGTGAGTTTCACCCAGCCACCTGTTCTTTACCAGCGATTTACTGATGGAATCTCCTGATTGTCTACTCTTTCAGTCTTGCAGGAGCTGCATTATATTTAATGGTATTGGTTTTAGTAACCCTGGAATACTTACTGGATTATTGTGTTTATTTAATATATTTGAATCAGATGTCTCGGTTAAGATCAAGAAAAAGAGCTTCAGGAGATTTTCACATTTTCGTGATGTGCAACTAACCGGTCCTGGAATATTTTGATGATTTTTTTTCGCTGTTTGATAACGAGACCACCCACAATATCTATGCTACAAGGAGGCAGCAAAATATTCTCCCAACCCAATAACATGGTTCAGTTTAACTGCGATTTCAATGTATTTATTGGTTATCACTGTTATAAAATATACTGTGCATGTCTGACGCTGCTTCAGAGGTCTGGCTACTGAACTGAGTTTGCTGCTGCCTCTTTCACATCTCCTTCTCTGTTTCACCGTGGAGTCTTCACTGTCACTAAACTACATTGTAAAACAGAAAGTATTGATGTGATGTTTTATTGGTTTACACTGTATCAGTTGAATCAAGAGTCTTTTCATTTATCTGCAGATTATCAGCTGCACCGCTGGTGTTGGTGTTTTATTAATTTAATTACCCCACATTCTAACGGTGTACTTTATAATTCCAGGAGAAGGAATTTCAATGATTCTGAGGTTTGTCTGGAAGAAGCTTTTGATTCTGTTTATTCCATGTATTGTAGATGAAGTGAAGAGTGCAGGTGAACAGGTGGAGACTTGTGTGCTCTATAGACACACTAAATTATTCAAAGATGTTTCACCATTGAACAAACTGACTCTTAAAATAGAATCATTGAACATGGGGCTGGTGAAGAGAACACAGGCACAGAATGTGATGAACAAATCGCGTGTGAAAAGTGGTATTAAGTAATAGTTTTCAGGATATGAGGAGTCCAGAGAGCTCGGGAGGGCAACTTAGAGAAGGAGCAGGAAGAATGAAACAGTGGGGAAAAGATAACCTGAAGGAAAGTGAAAGAGGAAGAAGCAGAGTTAATAAATCACTCGCATAAAGTGCTGGAATATTCAAAGTAATTATTGAGAAAAACTGAGAGTTGAAGCTGTCAGTTGTCAGATTGTGTTAATTTTACTGTTGGAATTGGTCCCTCAGTATTTATTTCTGTCAGGTCTTCATTTTGTTTTGTAGAAAGTTCCTATTCCTTACTTATTGACTTAATGAACATAATAAAATCAGTTCTTCGCTGATGGTTATTCATTATTTAAATACTGTACTTCAAAATTTCTGTGACGATTGAATTCAATAAAGAGCGAGGCTGATAACAGAAATATGCTTAAATTGATATTTAATTGACTGTGCAAACTAAATGTATTGACTATATTGTATAACCAATGACACGTTCTCCAGCACCAATATTATTTTTTTAATAAATTAATTGAGTTTTGTTGCTGGGATCTATAAATTAGTTCTGCACGAACGCTTTGCTGCAGTCTCTCCCCCTGAAGCTCAGCCTCTCCTCTCACTTTATTGAATCCTCTGCCCATTGCTTCAATTTATCCACTTTCCCAAACCGTCTGCTCCTGTCTCCCCTCCAGCTCGAACATGATCTTTTCCTTCTCGCCCTCCCAATCTCACTCACTTGCTTCACTTCCAACTTCCTCTTCCAAATAAATCCCAACCCTCAAACTCACCGCAGCAGCTCTCAGACTTTTCCCACTTTGTACCAGCCTCTGTCTGTTCTCTGAACCCACAGAATCGAACCAGCTGTTCTCAAACCTTCCCGAACGACAATCTGGAGATAAATCCCCATTTAACACATTGGATTCCATCTCTGTAAAACACCTTCTCATTTCCCCACCGGTACTGCATCCTCAGTCAGTACTTTCAGTCGTTCCAGTGCTGACTTTATTCGCTTTCTAGATCAATTTCCCAATTCACCAATAATAATTGTATTTTAAACATTTCACTATGACAAAGCACTGCCCAGGTCAATGAATCAGTTTTCACTGCTCGATGCAGCAACAAAGCTGGGAATTTCAGCCCAGATCCTGTCAAACTGCTGCTTTGTCTCCAGGTCTGATCAGTAATTTCTCCGCTTCTTTTTCCCTCTGTTCCAGTTAACTTGGTGGTGATTGTGATCCTGTCCCGGGGAAAGTGCGGTCTCTCCAAATGTATCACTGTCTACCTGGTGGGAATGGCAGTGCCTGATCTCCTGGTCGTTATGTCTAGTCCCATACTGTTGTGGATTGGTTTAATGTATTTCCCAGATTCATTCCTGAACACTACTCCCAAGTGTTGTCTCATGGCCGTTCTGCTTTCTGCATCCACATTTATTTCTGTCTGGCTCACAGTCTCTTTCACCTTTGATCGATTTGTGGCCATTTGTTGTAAGAAGCTAAAAACAAAATATTGCACCAAGAAAGCGGCAGCTGTGGATGCAGGAACAGTGAGTGTGCTGGGCTGTGTACAGTCTCTCCCAATTTACTTTGCATATAAACCAAGATACATTATTGATAATGTTCCAATGCTTTGTGTTCATAAACCGAGCTTCTTCACTTCCCTCATATGGGCCGCATTTAAATGTCTTCACCGCATTTTAACCCCTTGTGTGCCGGCCTTGCTGATTTTGCTGCTCAATATTCTGACGATCAGACATATTTTATTCTCCAGTAAAGTACGCAGGGGATTCCGGAGTCACAGAAATGGAGAGAATTACAAGGACCCAGAGATGGAGAATCGGAGAAAATCAATTGTTTTACTCTTCAGTATATCTGGCAGTTTTATACTGTTATGGCTGCCCTGGGTTGTGTATGTCATTTATAAGCGAATTGCAGATATTTGGGATAATTTCTCTGACACTGAGCCTCTCGATACCATAAATTACACATCAATGATGCTGCAGGTTCTCAGTTCCTGCACCAACATGTGTATTTACGTTGTCACCCAGACTAAATTCAGAGAGGAGCTGAAGAAGGCGCTGAAATATCCTCTCAATCTCATTGTTAAATTAGTGAAATCATAGACAGAGATAAACACTGGAACTAAATCCCATTTCATATTCCATTCACTACACTCCCCCACAGGACAGAAAGCACATTTTATATTCGCAGCACAGAGCCCTGAAAATATTTTAAATCTGATTCTGAGATTATATTTTATTGATAATCTGACCGATTGAGATGGGATTTCCTCTGCAGATGATTCATGAATTGTTTTGAAAAATGCCTCACTCGAATGCACAGCTGAATTTAACTAAACCACCCCTTGGACCCACAGCAAATTGGGCAAAGTTGCAAATCGCAGTGATTGTGAGATTGTGAGGGGCAGAAACTGCAGTGAATCAGGGACACCAGCAGATGGCGCGAGTGAGAGGGGCAGCAAGTGCAGTGAGACAGGGATACCAGCAGATGGATATGGTGAGTGGGACAGTAACTGCAGTGAGTCAGAGACACCAGCAGATGGATATGGTGAGTGGGACAGTAACTGCAGTGAGTCAGAGACACCAGCAGATGGAGACGTTGCGAGGGGTGGAAATTGCAGTGAGACGGTGGCACCAGCAAATGGAGATGGTGAGCGGGGCAGAAACGTCAGTGAGACTGGAGCACCAATAGATGGAGATGGTGAGAGGGGCAGTGCCTGCAGTAAGACAGGGACACCAGCAGATGGAGATGGTGAGAGTGGGGCGGGGGGTGCAGTAATGGATGTTGCAGGTTCCTGGATTTAGATGTTTCAGTAAGAACAGAGAAGATGGTAAAAGAGGGGGGGGTGTGGCATTGTTAATCAAGGAGAGTATTACGGCAGCAGAAAGGACGTTTGAGGACTCGTCTACTGAGGTAGTATGGGCCAAGGTTTGAAACAGGAGAGGAGAGGTCACCCTGTTGGGAGTCTTTTATAGACCTCCGAATAGTTCCAGAGATGTAGAGGAAAGGATAGTGAAGATGATTCTCGACAGGAGCGACAGAAACAGGGCGGCACAGTGGCGCAGTGGTTAGCACTGCAGCCTCACAGCTCCAGGGACCCGGGTTCGATTCCGGGTACTGCCTGTGTGGAGTTTGCAAGTTCTCTCTGTGTCTGCGTGGGTTTTCTCCGGGTGCTCCGGTTTCCTCCCACAAGCCAAAAGACTTGCAGGTTGGTAGGTAAATTGGCCATTATAAATTGTCACTAGTATAGGTAGGTGGTAGGGAAATATAGGGACAGATGGGGATGTTTGGTAGGAATATGGGATTAGTGTAGGATTAGTATAAATGGGTGGTTGATGGTCGGCACAGACTCGGTGGGCCGAAGGGCCTGTTTCAGTGCTGTATCTCTAATCTAAAAAAGTTGTTATGGGGGACTTTAACTTTCCAAATATTGACTGGAAATACTATAGTTCGAGTACTTTAGATGGGTCAGTTTTTGTCCAGTGTGTGCAGGAGGGTTTTCTGACACAGTATGCAGACAGGCCAACCAGGGGCGATGCCACACTGGATTTGGTACTGGGTAATGAACCCGGCCAGGTGTGAGATTTAGATGTAGGTGAGCACTTTGGTGATAGTGATCACAATTCGGTTAGGTTTACCTTAGCGATGGGCAGGGACAGGTATATACCGCAGGGCAAGAATTATAGCTGGGGGAAAGGAAATTATGATGCGATTAGGCAAGATTTAGGATGCGTAGGATGGGGAAGGAAACTGCAGGGGATGGGAACAATGGAAATGTGGAGCTTATTCAAGGAGCAGCTACTGTGTGTCCTTGATAAGTATGTACCTGTCACGCAGGGAGGAAGATGTCGAGCGAGGGAGCCGTGGTTTACTCAAGAAGTTGAAGCGCTTGTCAAGAGGAAGAAGAAGGCTGATGTTAGGATGAGACGTGAAGGCTCAGTTAGGGCGCTTGAGAGTTACTAGTGGTGTACCGCAAGGATCTGTTTTGGGGCCACTGCTGTTTGTCATTTTTATAAATGACCTGGAAGAGGGTGTAGAAGGGTGGGTTAGTAAATTTGCAGATGACACTAAGGTCGGTGGAGTTGTGGATAGTGCCGAAGGATGTTGTAGGGTCCAGAGGGACATAGATAGGCTGCAGAGCTGGGCTGAGAGATGGCAAATGGAGTTTAATGCGGAAAAGTGCGAGGTGATTCACTTTGGAAGGAGTAACAGGAATGCAGATTACTGGGCTAATGGGAAGATTCTTGGTAGTGTAGATGAACAGAGAGATCTTGGTGTCCAGGTGCATAAATCCCTGAAAGTTGCTACCCAGGTTAATAGGGCTGTTAAGAAGGCATATGGTGTGTTAGCTTTTATTAGTAGGGGGATCGAGTTTCGGAGCCACGAGGTCATGCTGCAGCTGTACAAAACTCTGGTGAGACTGCACCTGGAGTATTGCGTGCAGTTCTGGTCACCGCATTATAGGAAGGATGTGGAAGCTATGGAAAGGTTGCAGAGAAGATTTTTGCCTGGTATGGAGAGAAGGTCTTACGAGGAAAGGCTGAGGGATTTGAGGTTGTTTTCGTTGGAGAGAAGGAGGAGCAGAGGTGACTTAATAGAGACATATAAGATAATCAGAGGGTTAGATAGGGTGGATAGTGAGAGTCTTTTTCCTCGGATGGTGATGGCAAACACGAGGGGACATAGCTTTAAGTTGAGGGGTGATAGATAGAGGACAGATGTCAGAGGTAGTTTCTTTACTCAGAGAGTAGTAGAGGCGTGGAACGCCCTGCCTGCAACAGTAGTAGACTCGCCAACTTTAAGGGCATTTAAGTGGTCATTGGATAGACATATGGATGAAAATGGAATAGTGTAGGTCAGATGGTTTCACAGGTCGGCGCAACATCGAGGGCCGAAGGGCCTGTACTGCGCTGTAATGTTCTAATTCTAATACTAGTTGTGAGCATTGTAGCAGGAAGCAGACATTTACAGAGATATTAATACCTTAAGTGAATGGGCAAAGCTGTGGTGGATGGACTTCAATGTTAGGGGAAAAATAGAACAGAACATAGTACTATATAGATGCGGAAAAACTGGAAACACTGGAGATGCAACGAGACTTGGTGAGAGGGAGCAGTACCTGCAGTGAGACAGGGACACCAGCAGATGGAGATGGTGAGGGTGCAGTAACTGCATTGAGACAAGGACACCAGTCGATGGAAATGGTGCAAGGGAACAGTAACTGCAGTGAGACAGGGACACCAGCAAATGGAGATAGTGAGAGAGAGAGAACAGTAACTGCAGTGAGACAGGGACACGAGCAGATGGAGATGGTGAGAGGGGGACAGTAACTGCAATGGGACAGGGACACGAGCAGATGGAGATGGTGAGAGGGGGACAGTAACTGCAATGGGACAGGGACACGAGCAGATGGAGATGGTGAGAGGGGGACAGTAACTGCAATGGGACAGGGACACCAGCAGATGGAGATGGTGAGAGGGGGACAGTAACTGCAGTCAGACAGGGACACGAGCAGATGGAGATGGTGAGAGGGGGACAGTAACTGCAATGGGACAGGGACACCAGCAGATGGCGATGGTGAGATGGGGACAGTAACTGCAGTGAGACATGAACACCAGCAGATGGCGATGCTGCGCTATTGCTGATGGGCCATTCTGTGTTGCTGACGGTTTGAAAGTTTCCACAAGTTTGTGCAATTTATTTTATGTAAACTTGAGATGCTGAACTAAAAAAAAACAATTTGCGTTAAATGGATATTTTGCAACGATCTAAACACTTGTAACATTAACCTGGTTCCTGTTTGGATAATTATTTTGAGTGATTAACGGAAGTGCATAAATTAACAACTGCATCAAATAAAACTCAATCACTTACAAATAAAAACTCTCTAAATAAGTTCTGTTGAGTTCTTCATCACTAACGTTATGGCATCTTTCTCTTTCACATCTCGTTTATGCTGGTATCATCTCTACTATAACTAAGTGTAATTGAAGTTTTGATCCAGTTGTTTATTGTTTATTGAAAGTTAATATTTAATCTGCTTTCAGTAACCTGTCAGTCAGTGAATTGTCTGTAAATTATGAATTTTACTCTTTCTTCCCAATCCCCTGTAAATTCTATGATGGGTGAATAAGAGTGGTCCAAGTGCCGATGCTTGGGGAATATCAATGACATCCTTCTGTCAAAGTGAGAACACCAGCTAGACGTCCATTCTGCTTCTTGTCCCCTAACTCCACTTGCTTTGAGATTAGACATGAGTCTGCTGTGTGGTGCCTTATCGAAGGCCGTTGGAATGCAAATGTATATTACATATAACATATTATATTTGTATCTATTATTTCTGACACTTATTCAATTAGTTCTGTCATGTTGGCCAAGGATATATACCCTTTGGGAATGCCTGCTGGCTTCTCTTCATTATGTCATGTGTTTGTTTTAGATGTTTATCTAATTCATCTTTGAATAAGGGTTCCATTATTTTTCCTACCATTGATGTTATGTGAACTGGACTATAGTTCCTTGAACTTGTTCGATCTTCCTTTTTTAAGTGCCAGGCTCACTGTAGCTGTTAATCATTCCTCTGGTAGTATTCCCTTTTCTGATGATTATTAATGAACAGGTAATCGTGCCTCTACAATCTCTCCTCTATCTTTTCTGTCTGTGGATGCAATCCTTCCGAAGCAGAAAGTTTACCTTCTTTTTGATAACTTGACCAAATATCTCCCACTGAACATCTTGAAGGATTTTTATGTCAAATTTATTCACTCTTATTTCAGAATTTACTTCCACCCCTGAGAGATCTCTATCCCTCCTTCAAGCTCAGAATCCTTATCCACGGCTTCATTCAGCCCCGATGGTCCCACAACACACGAGCCTTACTTCCTTCTGAGCTCACAGTTCTGCTCCAGAATTCCATCTACATTTCTGTCCATGTCAGTCTGCCCCTCTCTGATCCAAATTCCAGTACACTCGAGCTGTCCTTAAAGTCATAGTGGATGGGATGATGCCTGACAGTCACTACGAGGCCATTTGAAGCCAGTTTCCCTTCACCATCTCCTCCTGATACATTCCAACGGCCCCATTTGTATTTGATTTCTTTCATTCACTCGCGATTCCTGTTGGAACACCTCTTTTCCTCTGCAACTCTCATCTGGGAATGGAAATCCTCCCAGGATCCTGATCTTGACCTGGAGTCAATGACCATGTTGTACAGTGGATGTCCCGAGTATAAACATTGGAATATTCCACACTCAAATGCTGTCGCTAAGGAAGCCTGTTTGGGTCCTAGAGATGAGCCTTTGTGTAGGATAAATGGACCATTCTTTGTTCCAATTCGACTCAGCTTCTTCCCTTTACATATTGTTTTTCTGATATTTTGATAACTGTGCTGGTGCCATTTCCTTCTGCTGCCTTGAACTGGAATCTTTCGTCAACTTTTCTTCTAATTTCTAACCATCCCCCGTCTAAAAATTGTCCATCTCTGACACTCCCCTTCTCTTCCTCGACTTCTGCACCTCCATTGCAGGAAATTGGCTTCCCACTAATATCCGCTATTATCCCACTGACTCCCACAACTGCCTTGACTATATTTCCTCCGAAAGAAATTAATGGAAAGACTCTGTTCCATTTTCCCAGTTTCTCCACCTCCATTTCATCTTTTCTGATGATGCTTCCTTCCACACCAGTGCTTACGGAATATATTCATTATTCCTCAACCAGATATTCCCCTGCACTGTGGTGAACAGGGCCCTCGACTGTGTCCATCCCGTTTCCCACGTTACTGCCACCACCCCTTCCCCTCCGTGCCAGGACCACAATAATGATCGATTCGTCCTCGCCTTCCATCCTACCGGCCTTCGTATTCCAAGCTCCATCCGCCAGATTTCTGCCACATTCGGCTATGTCCATGTACAACCGTATATTCAGCTCCCCTCCCGTCCCCCTGCTCCTTATGAAACCCTGGTCAACTCCTCAATTCCCCCAATAACTGTTTCCTTTCCTGGAGCACCTTTCCATGCGAGCGCAGGAGATGCAACACCTGGACTTTCAGCTCCTCGTTTCCCATTATCCAAGGACAAGCACTCCTTCCAGGTGAAACAGGGATTTGCTCCCACTTCTTACACGCTAGTAATTGTATTCATTGCACGCAATGGAGTTCCCTGGACATTGGGGAGAGGAACGAATGGAGATTGTGTGATCACTTTGCTGGACTCCTCCGGTCTGTCAGCAAACGTGACCTTGAGATTTCCCTGGGGATCACCTCTTGGAGCACAGCTGGCAGACTGGGCCATCCCCCTGGGGTTCACTCACCATTCTCTGTCACTTCTCCAGTCGAATGGAACCTTCTGCTTGTTGCCAGATTTTCCATACTTCCCTCCCACTCTGTTATTCTGTAACCATTTACACCTCCTCTGGACCCAGCCTCTTGCTCTTTAATTATCTCAGTCGCCTTGCACCATCATCCTTTTGCCCTCCATTCGATCACGGACATTCCCCTTTGCTATTTCCACCCTCTACCCCACTTTTCACTGGCTTTACCATTGCTTTAAAGCTGTTATTCTGCAATACATTCAAATTCCGATGAAAAGCTTTCAGCCTGAACCGTTAACTCTCTTTTCTGTCTCTACAGATGCTGCCTGACCTGCTGAGTGTTTTCAACATTCTCCTAATTTTATCAGATTTAAAACCATTCCATTATTTTAGTTTTAATCCAGTAATTAGTCCTGGGTATTACAGAGGTGAGTGACATAGGTGGGGTGCGAGTTGCCAGAGTTTTAGCTCCACAGACTGTCTGTATTTACGTTGACTAGTTCCCATCCTGAAGTCTGAAGTCAGGGTGATTTTAATTGCCTTGGCTTGGCTTTCGGTCGGACAGTGGGGCGGGGGGGGGGCGGGGGGGACTCTGGAGCAGGACCCAGGCCCAGGATTGTCCAAACAATGAGCCCGAGGTACAGGGAGCTCCCTGATATTGGGGAGTATCCGATCACCAACTCCGGAGGTGGGGAGGGTGGAGACATTACTGATCACTGGACTGTCGATCCACAAACCCTGGAGCCGTCTCCTATCGGGCAGTGCAGTCCCAGTCTTGAGAGGTGAAGTCAGGGAGAGAGAGTGGCTGGTCCTTAAATCCAGGGCAACGTCTCCCATGATGGAGATTGGACTGACACCTGGGACAGGGAAGGGTATGGAGGAGGGAGAGTGATTCCCAACAGCGGGAGTGGTCTCCCATGCTGGAGTGTGGTCTGACAACTGGGATGGAGAAGGGTCTGGGGCAGGGAGAGTGATTCCCAAAACTTGGGAGGGGTTTCCCATGCTAGAGTGTGATCTGATAATGGGGACAGAGAAGGGTCTGGAGGAGGGAGAGTGATTCCCAAACACAGGGAGGGGTCTCCTATACTGGAGTGTGGACTGACAACTGGGACGGAGAAGGGTCTGGGGCAGGGAGAGTGATTCCCAAAACTGGGGAGGGGTCTCCCATGCTAGAGTGTGATCTGATAATGGGGACAGAGAAGGGTCTGGAGGAGGGAGAGTGATTCCCAAACACAGGGAGGGGTCTCCTATACTGGAATGTGGACTGACAACTGAGACATTGCAAGGTCTGGGCGGGGGGGTGGGGGGGGCGGATGGTGGAAGAGTTATTCCGAACAGCGGGAGGGGTCTCCCATACTGGAGTGTGGTCTGGCAACTGGGACATTGAAGGGTCTGGGCGGGGTGGGAAGAGATTTTCCGAACAGCGGGAGGGGTCTCCCATACTGGAGTGTGGTCCAAGTCCGGAAAGGTGGATGGGGCATGCGGAGTGTCAGATTCCAGACTTGATGTGTGGGTCCTAACACCCGGGATGTCCGAACCAAGGGTGGTGTTGCAGTCCCGTGTGGGTGGTGTAATCCCTTCGGGACTTCTGATCCCAGAATATCCAATCCTGGGAGGGGTTTGTGAGTACCCAGTCCTGCTTAGTGTGTGTGATAAATTTCTGGGAGGGGTCTGATCCCAGGGTTTGAATGCCAGGGAGGCGGGATGTCAGACCAGGGCAGGTGGTCTGATCCTGGGGAGAATACAATCTCAGGGGATATCCAATCTTGGTGGAGGGGAAGTGTCTGATCCTGGGGAGAATCCAATCTCAGGGGATATCCAATCTTGGTGGAGGGGAAGTGTCTGATCCTGGGGAGAATCCAATCTCAGTGGATATCCAATCTGGGTGGAGGGGAAGTGTCTGATCCTGGGGAGAATCCAATCTCAGTGGATATCCAATCTTGGTGGAGGGGAAGTGTCTGATCCTGGGGAGAATCCAATCTCAGTGGATATCCAATCTTGGTGGAGTGGAAGTGTCTGATCCTGGGGAGATTCCAATCTCAGGGGATATCCAATCTTGGTGGAGGGGAAGTGTCTGATCCTGGGGAGAATCCAATCTCAGTGGAAATCCAATCTTGGTGGAGGGGAAGTGTCTGATCCTGGGTAGAATCCAATCTCAGTGGATATCCAATCTTGGTGGAGGGGAAGTGTCTGATCCTGGGGAGAATCCAATCTCAGTGGATATCCAATCTTGGTGGAGGGGAAGTGTCTGATCCTGGGGAGAATCCAATCTCAGTGGATATCCAATCTTGGTGGAGGGGAAGTGTCTGATCCTGGGGAGAATCCAATCTCAGGGGATATCCAATCTTGGTGGAGTGGAAGTGTCTGATCCTGGGGAGAATCCAATCTCAGTGGAAATCCAATCTTGGTGGAGGGGAAGTGTCTGATCCTGGGGAGAATCCAATCTCAGGGGATATCCAATCTTGGTGGAGTGGAAGTGTCTGATCCTGGGGAGAATCCAATCTCAGGGGATATCCAATCTTGGTGGAGGGGAAGTGTCTGACCCTGGGGAGAATCCAATCTCAGGGGATATCCAATCTTGGTGGAGTGGAAGTGTCTGATCCTGGGGAGAATCCAATCTCAGTGGATATCCAATCTTGGTGGAGTGGAAGTGTCTGATCCTGGGGAGAATCCAATCTCAGTGGATATCCAATCTTGGTGGAGGGGAAGTGTCTGATCCTGGGGAGAATCCAATCTCAGTGGATATCCAATCTTGGTGGAGGGGAAGTGTCTGATCCTGGGGAGAATCCAATCTCAGTGGATATCCAATCTTGGTGGAGGGGAAGTGTCTGATCCTGGGGAGAATCCAATCTCAGTGGAAATCCAATCTTGGTGGAGGGGAAGTGTCTGATCCTGGGGAGAATCCAATCTCAGGGGATATCCAATCTTGGTGGAGGGGAAGTGTCTGATCCTGGGGAGAATCCAATCTCAGGGGATATCCAATCTGGGTGGAGGGGAAGTGTCTGATCCTGGGGAGAATCCAATCTCAGTGGATATCCAATCTTGGTGGAGGGGAAGTGTCTGATCCTGGGGAGAATCCAATCTCAGGGGATATCCAATCTTGGTGGAGGGGAAGTGTCTGATCCTGGGGAGAATCCAATCTCAGGGGATATCCAATCTTGGTGGAGGGGAAGTGTCTGATCCTGGGGAGAATCCAATCTCAGGGGAAATCCAATCTTGGTGGAGGGGAAGTGTCTGATCCTGGGGAGAATCCAATCTCAGGGGAAATCCAATCTTGGTGGAGGGGAAGTGTCTGATCCTGGGGAGAATCCAATCTCAGGGGAAATCCAATCTTGGTGGAGGGGAAGTGTCTGATCCTGGGGAGAATCCAATCTCAGTGGATATCCAATCTTGGTGGAGGGGAAGTGTCTGATCCTGGGGAGAATCCAATCTCAGGGGAAATCCAATCTTGGTGGAGGGGAAGTGTCTGATCCTGGGGAGAATCCAATCTCAATGGATATCCAATCTTGGTGGAGGGGAAGTGTCTGATCCTGGGGAGAATCCAATCTCAGTGGATATCCAATCTTGGTGGAGGGGAAGTGTCTGATCCTGGGGAGAATCCAATCTCAGTGGATATCCAATCTTGGTGGAGGGGAAGTGTCTGATCCTGGGGAGAATCCAATCTCAGTGGATATCCAATCTTGGTGGAGGGGAAGTGTCTGATCCTGGGGAGAATCCAATCTCAGTGGATATCCAATCTTGGTGGAGTGGAAGTGTCTGATCCTGGGGAGAATCCAATCTCAGTGGATATCCAATCTTGGTGGAGGGGAAGTGTCTGATCCTGGGGAGAATCCAATCTCAGGGGATATCCAATCTTGGTGGAGGGGAAGTGTCTGATCCTGGGGAGAATCCAATCTCAGTGGATATCCAATCTTGGTGGAGGGGAAGTGTCTGATCCTGGGGAGAATCCAATCTCAGGGGATATCCAATCTTGGTGGAGGGGAAGTGTCTGATCCTGGGGAGAATCCAATCTCAGTGGAAATCCAATCTTGGTGGAGGGGAAGTGTCTGATCCTGGGGAGAATCCAATCTCAGGGGATATCCAATCTTGGTGGAGGGGAAGTGTCTGATCCTGGGGAGAATCCAATCTCAGGGGATATCCAATCTGGGTGGAGGGGAAGTGTCTGATCCTGGGGAGAATCCAATCTCAGTGGATATCCAATCTTGGTGGAGGGGAAGTGTCTGATCCTGGGGAGAATCCAATCTCAGGGGATATCCAATCTTGGTGGAGGGGAAGTGTCTGATCCTGGGGAGAATCCAATCTCAGGGGATATCCAATCTTGGTGGAGGGGAAGTGTCTGATCCTGGGGAGAATCCAATCTCAGGGGAAATCCAATCTTGGTGGAGGGGAAGTGTCTGATCCTGGGGAGAATCCAATCTCAGGGGAAATCCAATCTTGGTGGAGGGGAAGTGTCTGATCCTGGGGAGAATCCAATCTCAGGGGAAATCCAATCTTGGTGGAGGGGAAGTGTCTGATCCTGGGGAGAATCCAATCTCAGTGGATATCCAATCTTGGTGGAGGGGAAGTGTCTGATCCTGGGGAGAATCCAATCTCAGGGGAAATCCAATCTTGGTGGAGGGGAAGTGTCTGATCCTGGGGAGAATCCAATCTCAATGGATATCCAATCTTGGTGGAGGGGAAGTGTCTGATCCTGGGGAGAATCCAATCTCAGTGGATATCCAATCTTGGTGGAGGGGAAGTGTCTGATCCTGGGGAGAATCCAATCTCAGTGGATATCCAATCTTGGTGGAGGGGAAGTGTCTGATCCTGGGGAGAATCCAATCTCAGTGGATATCCAATCTTGGTGGAGTGGAAGTGTCTGATCCTGGGGAGAATCCAATCTCAGTGGATATCCAATCTTGGTGGAGTGGAAGTGTCTGATCCTGGGGAGAATCCAATCTCAGTGGATATCCAATCTTGGTGGAGGGGAAGTGTCTGATCCTGGGGAGAATCCAATCTCAGGGGATATCCAATCTTGGTGGAGGGGAAGTGTCTGATCCTGGGGAGAATCCAATCTCAGTGGATATCCAATCTTGGTGGAGGGGAAGTGTCTGATCCTGGGGAGAATCCAATCTCAGGGGATATCCAATCTTGGTGGAGGGGAAGTGTCTGATCCTGGGGAGAATCCAATCTCAGTGGATATCCAATCTTGGTGGAGGGGAAGTGTCTGATCCTGGGGAGAATCCAATCTCAGGGGAAATCCAATCTTGGTGGAGGGGAAGTGTCTGATCCTGGGGAGAATCCAATCTCAGTGGATATCCAATCTTGGTGGAGGGGAAGTGTCTGATCCTGGGGAGAATCCAATCTCAGTGGATATCCAATCTTGGTGGAGGGGAAGTGTCTGATCCTGGGGAGAATCCAATCTCAGTGGATATCCAATCTTGGTGGAGTGGAAGTGTCTGATCCTGGGGAGAATCCAATCTCAGTGGATATCCAATCTTGGTGGAGGGGAAGTGTCTCATCCTGGGGAGAATCCAATCTCAGGGAATATCCAATCTTGGTGGAGGGGAAGTGTCTGATCCTGGGGAGAATCCAATCTCAGTGGATATCCAATCTTGGTGGAGGGGAAGTGTCTGATCCTGGGGAGAATCCAATCTCAGGGGATATCCAATCTTGGTGGAGGGGAAGTGTCTGATCCTGGGGAGAATCCAATCTCAGTGGATATCCAATCTTGGTGGAGGGGAAGTGTCTGATCCTGGGGAGAATCCAGTCTCAGGGGAAATCCAATCTTGGTGGAGGGGAAGTGTCTGATCCTGGGGAGAATCCAATCTCAGTGGATATCCAATCTTGGTGGAGGGGAAGTGTCTGATCCTGGGGAGAATCCAATCTCAGTGGATATCCAATCTTGGTGGAGGGGAAGTGTCTGATCCTGGGGAGAATCCAATCTCAGTGGATATCCAATCTGGGTGGAGGGGAAGTGTCTGATCCTGGGGAGAATCCAATCTCAGTGGATATCCAATCTTGGTGGAGGGGATGTGTCTGATCCTGGGGAGAATCCAATCTCAGTGGATATCCAATCTTGGTGGAGTGGAAGTGTCTGATCCTGGGGAGAATCCAATCTCAGGGAATATCCAATCTTGGTGGAGGGGAAGTGTCTGATCCTGGGTAGAATCCAATCTCAGGGGATATCCAATCTTGGTGGAGGGGAAGTGTCTGATCCTGGGGAGAATCCAATCTCAGTGGATATCCAATCTTGGTGGAGGGGAAGTGTCTGATCCTGGGGCGAATACAATCTCAGGGGATATCCAATCTTGGTGGAGTGGAAGTGTCTGATCCTGGGGAGAATCCAATCTCAGGGGAAATCCAATCTTGGTGGAGGGGAAGTGTCTGATCCTGGGGAGAATCCAATCTCAGGGGATATCCAATCTGGGTGGAGGGGAAGTGTCTGATCCTGGGGAGAATCCAATCTCAGGGGATATCCAATCTTGGTGGAGGGGAAGTGTCTGATCCTGGGGAGAATCCAATCTCAGGGGATATCCAATCTTGGTGGAGGGGAAGTGTCTGATCCTGGGGAGAATCCAATCTCAGTGGATATCCAATCTTGGAGGAGGGGAAGTGTCTGACCCTGGGGAGAATCCAATCTCAGGGGATATCCAATCTTGGTGGAGGGGAAGTGTCTGATCCTGTGGAGAATCCAATCTCAGTGGATATCCAATCTTGGTGGAGGGGAAGTGTCTGATCCTGGGGAGAATCCAATCTCAGTGGATATCCAATCTTGGTGGAGGGGAAGTGTCTGATACTGGGGAGAATCCAATCTCAGGGGATATCCAATCTTTGTGGAGGGGAAGTGTCTGATCCTGGGGAGAATCCAATCTCAGGGGATATCCAATCTTGGTGGAGTGGAAGTGTCTGATCCTGGGGAGAATCCAATCTCAGTGGATATCCAATCTTGGTGGAGGGGAAGTGTCTGATCCTGGGGAGAATCCAATCTCAGTGGATATCCAATCTTGGTGGAGTGGAAGTGTCTGATCCTGGGTAGAATCCAATCTCAGTGGATATCCAATGTTGGTGGAGGGGAAGTGTCTGACCCTGGGTAGAATCCAATCTCAGGGGATATCCAATCTTGGTGGAGGGGAAGTGTCTGATCCTGGGGAGAATCCAATCTCAGTGGATATCCAATCATGGTGGAGGGGAAGTGTCTGACCCTGGGTAGAATCCAATCTCAGTGGACATCTAATCTTGGTGGAGGGGAAGTGTCTGATCCTGGGGAGAATCCAATCTCAGGGGATATCCAATCTTGGTGGAGGGGAAGTGTCTGATCCTGGGGAGAATCCAATCTCAGTGGATATCCAATCTTGGTGGAGTGGAAGTGTCTGATCCTGGGGAGAATCCAATCTCAGTGGATATCCAATCTTGGTGGAGGGGAAGTGTCTGATCCTGGGGAGAATCCAATCTCAGTGGATATCCAATCTTGGTGGAGGGGAAGTGTCTGATCCTGGGGAGAATCCAATCTCAGTGGATATCCAATCTTGGTGGAGGGGAAGTGTCTGATCGTGGGGAGAATCCAATCTCAGGGGATATCCAATCTTGGTGGAGGGGAAGTGTCTGATCCTGGGGAGAATCCAATCTCAGTGGATATCCAATCTTGGTGGAGGGGAAGTGTCTGATCCTGGGGAGAATCCAATCTCAGGGAATATCCAATCTTGGTGGAGGGGAAGTGTCTGATCCTGGGGAGAATCCAATCTCAGTGGATATCCAATCTTGGTGGAGGGGAAGTGTCTGATCCTGGGGAGAATCCAATCTCAGTGGATATCCAATCTTGGTGGAGGGGAAGTGTCTGATCCTGGGGAGAATCCAATCTCAGTGGATATCCAATCTTGGTGGAGGGGAAGTGTCTGATCCTGGGGAGAATCCAATCTCAGGGGATATCCAATCTTGGTGGAGGGGAAGTGTCTGATCCTGGGGAGAATCCAATCTCAGTGGATATCCAATCTTGGTGGAGGGGAAGAGTCTGATCCTGGGGAGAATCCAATCTCAGTGGATATCCAATCTTGGTGGAGTGGAAGTGTCTGATCCTGGGGAGAATCCAATCTCAGGGGATATCCAATCTTGGTGGAGTGGAAGTGTCTGATCCTGGGGAGAATCCAATCTCAGTGGATATCCAATCTTGGTGGAGGGGAAGTGTCTGATCCTGGGGAGAATCCAATCTCAGTGGATATCCAATCTTGGTGGAGTGGAAGTGTCTGATCCTGGGGAGAATCCAATCTCAGTGGATATCCAATCTTGGTGGAGGGGAAGTGTCTGATCGTGGGGAGAATCCAATCTCAGGGGATATCCAATCTTGGTGGAGGGGAAGTGTCTGATCCTGGGGAGAATCCAATCTCAGTGGATATCCAATCTTGGTGGAGGGGAAGTGTCTGATCCTGGGGAGAATCCAATCTCAGGGAATATCCAATCTTGGTGGAGGGGAAGTGTCTGATCCTGGGGAGAATCCAATCTCAGTGGATATCCAATCTTGGTGGAGGGGAAGTGTCTGATCCTGGGGAGAATCCAATCTCAGTGGATATCCAATCTTGGTGGAGGGGAAGTGTCTGATCCTGGGGAGAATCCAATCTCAGTGCATATCCAATCTTGGTGGAGGGGAAGTGTCTGATCCTGGGGAGAATCCAATCTCAGGGAATATCCAATCTTGGTGGAGGGGAAGTGTCTGATCCTGGGGAGAATCCAATCTCAGTGGATATCCAATCTTGGTGGAGGGGAAGTGTCTGATCCTGGGGAGAATCCAATCTCAGGGGATATCCAATCTTGGTGGAGGGGAAGTGTCTGATCCTGGGGAGAATCCAATCTCAGTGGATATCCAATCTTGGTGGAGGGGAAGAGTCTGATCCTGGGGAGAATCCAATCTCAGTGGATATCCAATCTTGGTGGAGTGGAAGTGTCTGATCCTGGGGAGAATCCAATCTCAGGGGATATCCAATCTTGGTGGAGGGGAAGTGTCCGATCCTGGGGAGAATCCAATCTCAGTGGATATCCAATCTTGGTGGAGGGGAAGTGTCTGATCCTAGGGAGAATCCAATCTCAGTGGATATCCAATCTTGGTGGAGGGGAAGTGTCTGATCCTGGGGAGAATCCAATCTCAGTGGATATCCAATCTTGGTGGAGGGGAAGTGTCTGATCCTGGGGAGAATCCAATCACAGTGGATATCCAATCTTGGTGGAGGGGAAGTGTCTGATCCTGGGGAGAATCCAATCTCAGGGGATATCCAATCTTGGTGGAGGGGAAGTGTCTGATCCTGGGGAGAATCCAATCTCAGGGGATATCCAATCTTGGTGGAGGGGAAGTGTCTGATCCTGGGGAGAATCCAATCTCAGGGGATATCCAATCTTGGTGGAGGGGAAGTGTCTGATCCTGGGGAGAATCCAATCTCAGTGGATATCCAATCTTGGTGGAGGGGAAGTGTCTGATCCTGGGGAGAATCCAATCTCAGTGGATATCCAATCTTGGTGGAGGGGAAGTGTCTGATCCTGGGGAGAATCCAATCTCAGTGGATATCCAATCTTGGTGGAGTGGAAGTGTCTGATCCTGGGGAGAATCCAATCTCAGTGGATATCCAATCTTGGTGGAGGGGAAGTGTCTGACCCTGGGTAGAATCCAATCTCAGGGGATATCCAATCTTGGTGGAGTGGAAGTGTCTGATCCTGGGGAGAATCCAATCTCAGTGGATATCCAATCATGGTGGAGGGGAAGTGTCTGACCCTGGGTAGAATCCAATCTCAGCGGATATCCAATCTTGGTGGAGGGGAAGTCTCTGATCCTGGGCAGAATCCAATCTCAGGGGATATCCAATCTTGGTGGAGGGGAAGTGTCTGATCCTGGGGAGAATCCAATCTCAGTGGATATCCAATCTTGGTGGAATGGAAGTGTCTGATCCTGGGGAGAATCCAATCTCAGTGGATATCCAATCTTGGTGGAGGGGAAGTGTCTGATCCTGGGGAGAATCCAATCTCAGTGGATATCCAATCTTGGTGGAGGGGAAGTGTCTGATCCTGGGGAGAATCCAATCTCAGTGGATATCCAATCTTGGTGGAGGGGAAGTGTCTGATCCTGGGGAGAATCCAATCTCAGGGGATATCCAATCTTGGTGGAGGGGAAGTGTCTGATCCTGGGGAGAATCCAATCTCAGTGGATAAACAATCTTGGTGGAGGGGAAGTGTCTGATCCTGGGGAGAATCCAATCTCAGGGAATATCCAATCTTGGTGGAGGGGAAGTGTCTGATCCTGGGGAGAATCCAATCTCAGTGGATATCCAATCTTGGTGGAGGGGAAGTGTCTGATCCTGGGGAGAATCCAATCTCAGTGGATATCCAATCTTGGTGGAGGGGAAATGTCTGATCCTGGGGAGAATCCAATCTCAGTGGATATCCAATCTTGGTGGAGGGGAAGTGTCTGATCCTGGGGAGAATCCAATCTCAGGGAATATCCAATCTTGGTGGAGGGGAAGCGTCTGATCCTGGGGAGAATCCAATCTCAGTGGATATCCAATCTTGGTGGAGGGGAAGTGTCTGATCCTGGGGAGAATCCAATCTCAGTGGATATCCAATCTTGGTGGAGGGGAAGTGTCTGATCCTGGGGAGAATCCAATCTCAGTGGATATCCAATCTTGGTGGAGGGGAAGTGTCTGATCCTGGCGAGAATCCAATCTCAGGGGATATCCAATCTTGGTGGAGGGGAAGTGTCTGATCCTGGGGAGAATCCAATCTCAGTGGATATCCAATCTTGGTGGAGGGGAAGTGTCTGATCCTGGGGAGAATCCAATCTCAGTGGATATCCAATCTTGGTGGAGTGGAAGTGTCTGATCCTGGGGAGAATCCAATCTCAGGGGATATCCAATCTTGGTGGAGGGGAAGTGTCCGATCCTGGGGAGAATCCAATCTCAGTGGATATCCAATCTTGGTGGAGGGGAAGTGTCTGATCCTGGGGAGAATCCAATCTCAGTGGATATCCAATCTTGGTGGAGGGGAAGTGTCTGATCCTGGGGAGAATCCAATCTCAGGGGATATCCAATCTTGGTGGAGGGGAAGTGTCTGATCCTGGGGAGAATCCAATCTCAGGGGATATCCAATCTTGGTGGAGGGGAAGTGTCTGATCCTGGGGAGAATCCAATCTCAGGGGATATCCAATCTTGGTGGAGGGGAAGTGTCTGATCCTGGGGAGAATCCAATCTCAGTGGATATCCAATCTTGGTGGAGGGGAAGTGTCTGATCCTGGGGAGAATCCAATCTCAGTGGATATCCAATCTTGGTGGAGGGGAAGTGTCTGACCCTGGGGAGAGTCCAATCTCAGTGGATATCCAATCTTGGTGGAGTGGAAGTGTCTGATCCTGGGGAGAATCCAATCTCAGGGGATATCCAATCTTGGTGGAGGGGAAGTGTCTGATCCTGGGGAGAATCCAATCTCAGTGGATATCCAATCTTGGTGGAGGGGAAGTGTCTGATCCTGGGGAGAATCCAATCTCAGTGGATATCCAATCTTGGTGGAGGGGAAGTGTCTGACCCTGGGGAGAATCCAATATCAGGGGATATCCAATCTTGGAGGAGGGGAAGTGTCTGATCGTGGGGAGAATCCAATCTCAGGGGATATCCAATCTTGGTGGAGGGGAAGTGTCTGATCCTGGGGAGAATCCAATCTCAGTGGATATCCAATCTTGGTGGAGGGGAAGTGTCTGATCCTGGGGAGAATCCAATCTCAGGGAATATCCAATCTTGGTGGAGGGGAAGTGTCTGATCCTGGGGAGAATCCAATCTCAGTGGATATCCAATCTTGGTGGAGGGGAAGTGTCTGATCCTGGGGAGAATCCAATCTCAGTGGATATCCAATCTTGGTGGAGGGGAAGTGTCTGATCCTGGGGAGAATCCAATCTCAGTGCATATCCAATCTTGGTGGAGGGGAAGTGTCTGATCCTGGGGAGAATCCAATCTCAGGGAATATCCAATCTTGGTGGAGGGGAAGTGTCTGATCCTGGGGAGAATCCAATCTCAGTGGATATCCAATCTTGGTGGAGGGGAAGTGTCTGATCCTGGGGAGAATCCAATCTCAGGGGATATCCAATCTTGGTGGAGGGGAAGTGTCTGATCCTGGGGAGAATCCAATCTCAGTGGATATCCAATCTTGGTGGAGGGGAAGAGTCTGATCCTGGGGAGAATCCAATCTCAGTGGATATCCAATCTTGGTGGAGTGGAAGTGTCTGATCCTGGGGAGAATCCAATCTCAGGGGATATCCAATCTTGGTGGAGGGGAAGTGTCCGATCCTGGGGAGAATCCAATCTCAGTGGATATCCAATCTTGGTGGAGGGGAAGTGTCTGATCCTAGGGAGAATCCAATCTCAGTGGATATCCAATCTTGGTGGAGGGGAAGTGTCTGATCCTGGGGAGAATCCAATCTCAGTGGATATCCAATCTTGGTGGAGGGGAAGTGTCTGATCCTGGGGAGAATCCAATCACAGTGGATATCCAATCTTGGTGGAGGGGAAGTGTCTGATCCTGGGGAGAATCCAATCTCAGGGGATATCCAATCTTGGTGGAGGGGAAGTGTCTGATCCTGGGGAGAATCCAATCTCAGGGGATATCCAATCTTGGTGGAGGGGAAGTGTCTGATCCTGGGGAGAATCCAATCTCAGGGGATATCCAATCTTGGTGGAGGGGAAGTGTCTGATCCTGGGGAGAATCCAATCTCAGTGGATATCCAATCTTGGTGGAGGGGAAGTGTCTGATCCTGGGGAGAATCCAATCTCAGTGGATATCCAATCTTGGTGGAGGGGAAGTGTCTGATCCTGGGGAGAATCCAATCTCAGTGGATATCCAATCTTGGTGGAGTGGAAGTGTCTGATCCTGGGGAGAATCCAATCTCAGTGGATATCCAATCTTGGTGGAGGGGAAGTGTCTGACCCTGGGTAGAATCCAATCTCAGGGGATATCCAATCTTGGTGGAGTGGAAGTGTCTGATCCTGGGGAGAATCCAATCTCAGTGGATATCCAATCATGGTGGAGGGGAAGTGTCTGACCCTGGGTAGAATCCAATCTCAGCGGATATCCAATCTTGGTGGAGGGGAAGTCTCTGATCCTGGGCAGAATCCAATCTCAGGGGATATCCAATCTTGGTGGAGGGGAAGTGTCTGATCCTGGGGAGAATCCAATCTCAGTGGATATCCAATCTTGGTGGAATGGAAGTGTCTGATCCTGGGGAGAATCCAATCTCAGTGGATATCCAATCTTGGTGGAGGGGAAGTGTCTGATCCTGGGGAGAATCCAATCTCAGTGGATATCCAATCTTGGTGGAGGGGAAGTGTCTGATCCTGGGGAGAATCCAATCTCAGTGGATATCCAATCTTGGTGGAGGGGAAGTGTCTGATCCTGGGGAGAATCCAATCTCAGGGGATATCCAATCTTGGTGGAGGGGAAGTGTCTGATCCTGGGGAGAATCCAATCTCAGTGGATAAACAATCTTGGTGGAGGGGAAGTGTCTGATCCTGGGGAGAATCCAATCTCAGGGAATATCCAATCTTGGTGGAGGGGAAGTGTCTGATCCTGGGGAGAATCCAATCTCAGTGGATATCCAATCTTGGTGGAGGGGAAGTGTCTGATCCTGGGGAGAATCCAATCTCAGTGGATATCCAATCTTGGTGGAGGGGAAATGTCTGATCCTGGGGAGAATCCAATCTCAGTGGATATCCAATCTTGGTGGAGGGGAAGTGTCTGATCCTGGGGAGAATCCAATCTCAGGGAATATCCAATCTTGGTGGAGGGGAAGCGTCTGATCCTGGGGAGAATCCAATCTCAGTGGATATCCAATCTTGGTGGAGGGGAAGTGTCTGATCCTGGGGAGAATCCAATCTCAGTGGATATCCAATCTTGGTGGAGGGGAAGTGTCTGATCCTGGGGAGAATCCAATCTCAGTGGATATCCAATCTTGGTGGAGGGGAAGTGTCTGATCCTGGCGAGAATCCAATCTCAGGGGATATCCAATCTTGGTGGAGGGGAAGTGTCTGATCCTGGGGAGAATCCAATCTCAGTGGATATCCAATCTTGGTGGAGGGGAAGTGTCTGATCCTGGGGAGAATCCAATCTCAGTGGATATCCAATCTTGGTGGAGTGGAAGTGTCTGATCCTGGGGAGAATCCAATCTCAGGGGATATCCAATCTTGGTGGAGGGGAAGTGTCCGATCCTGGGGAGAATCCAATCTCAGTGGATATCCAATCTTGGTGGAGGGGAAGTGTCTGATCCTGGGGAGAATCCAATCTCAGTGGATATCCAATCTTGGTGGAGGGGAAGTGTCTGATCCTGGGGAGAATCCAATCTCAGGGGATATCCAATCTTGGTGGAGGGGAAGTGTCTGATCCTGGGGAGAATCCAATCTCAGGGGATATCCAATCTTGGTGGAGGGGAAGTGTCTGATCCTGGGGAGAATCCAATCTCAGGGGATATCCAATCTTGGTGGAGGGGAAGTGTCTGATCCTGGGGAGAATCCAATCTCAGTGGATATCCAATCTTGGTGGAGGGGAAGTGTCTGATCCTGGGGAGAATCCAATCTCAGTGGATATCCAATCTTGGTGGAGGGGAAGTGTCTGACCCTGGGGAGAGTCCAATCTCAGTGGATATCCAATCTTGGTGGAGTGGAAGTGTCTGATCCTGGGGAGAATCCAATCTCAGGGGATATCCAATCTTGGTGGAGGGGAAGTGTCTGATCCTGGGGAGAATCCAATCTCAGTGGATATCCAATCTTGGTGGAGGGGAAGTGTCTGATCCTGGGGAGAATCCAATCTCAGTGGATATCCAATCTTGGTGGAGGGGAAGTGTCTGACCCTGGGGAGAATCCAATATCA
The DNA here is from genome assembly GCF_036365525.1 of Heterodontus francisci. Lineage (NCBI taxonomy): Eukaryota > Metazoa > Chordata > Chondrichthyes > Heterodontiformes > Heterodontidae > Heterodontus > Heterodontus francisci. Next base: position 868,163 of record NW_027140937.1, read on the forward strand.
GGGGATATCCAATCTTGGTGGAGGGGAAGTGTCTGATCCTGGGGAGAATCCAATCTCAGTGGATATCCAATCTTGGTGGAGGGGAAGTGTCTGATCCTGGGGAGAATCCAATCTCAGTGGATATCCAATCTTGGTGGAGGGGAAGTGTCTGATCCTGGGGAGAATCCAATCTCAGTGGATATCCAATCTTGGTGGAGTGGAAGTGTCTGATCCTGGGGAGAATCCAATCTCAGTGGATATCCAATCTTGGTGGAGGGGAAGTGTCTGATCCTGGGGAGAATCCAATCTCAGTGGATATCCAATCTTGGTGGAGGGGAAGTGTCTGACCCTGGGGAGAATCCAATCTCAGTGGATATCCAATCTTGGTGGAGTGGAAGTGTCTGATCCTGGGGAGAATCCAATCTCAGGGGATATCCAATCTTGGTGGAGGGGAAGTGTCTGATCCTGGGGAGAATCCAATCTCAGTGGATATCCAATCTTGGTGGAGGGGAAGTGTCTGATCCTGGGGAGAATCCAATCTCAGTGGATATCCAATCTTGGTGGAGGGGAAGTGTCTGACCCTGGGGAGAATCCAATATCAGGGGATATCCAATCTTAGTGGAGGGGAAGTGTCTGATCCTGGGGAGAATCCAATCTCAGTGGATATCCAATCTTGGTGGAGGGGAAGTGTCTGATCCTGGGGAGAATCCAATCTCAGTGGATATCCAATCTTGGTGGAGGGGAAGTGTCTGATCCTCGGGAGAATCCAATCTCAGTGGATATCCAATCTTGGTGGAGTGGAAGTGTCTGATCCTGGGGAGAATCCAATCTCAGTGGATATCCAATCTTGGTGGAGGGGAAGTGTCTGATCCTGGGGAGAATCCAATCTCAGTGGATATCCAATCTTGGTGGAGGGGAAGTGTCTGATCCTGGGGAGAATCCAATCTCAGTGGATATCCAATCTTGGTGGAGGGAAAGTTTCTGATCCTGGGGAGAATCCAATCTCAGTGGATATCCAATCTTGGTGGAGGGGAAGTGTCTGATCCTGGGGAGAATCCAATCTCATTGGATATCCAATCTTGGTGGAGGGGAAGTGTCTGATCCTGGGGAGAATCCAATCTCAGTGGATATCCAATCTTGGTGGAGGGGAAGTGTGTGATCCTGGGGAGAATCCAATCTCAGTGGATATCCAATCTTGGTGGAGTGGAGGTGTCTGATCCTGGGGAGAATCCAATCTCAGTGGATATCCAATCTTGGTGGAGGGGAAGTGTCTGACCCTGGGTAGAATCCAATCTCAGGGGATATCCAATCTTGGCGGAGTGGAAGTGTCTGATCCTGGGGAGAATCCAATCTCAGTGGATATCCAATCTTGGTGGAGGGGAAGTGTCTGACCCTGGGGAGAATCCAATATCAGGGGATATCCAATCTTGGTGGAGGGGAAGTGTCTGATCCTGGGGAGAATCCAATCTCAGTGGATATCCAATCTTGGTGGAGGGGAAGTGTCTGATCCTGGGGAGAATCCAATCTCAGTGGATATCCAATCTTGGTGGAGGGGAAGTGTCTGATCCTGGGGAGAATCCAATCTCAGTGGATATCCAATCTTGGTGGAGTGGAAGTGTCTGATCCTGGGGAGAATCCAATCTCAGTGGATATCCAATCTTGGTGGAGGGGAAGTGTCTGATCCTGGGGAGAATCCAATCTCAGTGGATATCCAATCTTGGTGGAGGGGAAGTGTCTGATCCTGGGGAGAATCCAATCTCAGGGGATATCCAATCTGGATGGAGGGGAAGTGTCTGATCCTGGGTAGAATCCAATCTCAGTGGATATCCAATCTTGGTGGAGGGGAAGTGTCTGATCCTGGGGAGAATCCAATCTCAGGGGATATCCAATCTGGGTGGAGGGGAAGTGTCTGATCCTGGGGAGAATCCAATCTCAGGGGATATCCAATCTGGGTGGAGGGGAAGTGTCTGATCCTGGGGAGAATCCAATCTCAGGGGATATCCAATCTTGGTGGAGGGGAAGTGTCTGATCCTGGGGAGAATCCAATCTCAGGGGATATAAAATCTTGGTGGAGGCAAGTGTCCGATCCTGGGGAGAATCCAATCTCAGTGGAAATCCAATCTTGTTGGAGGGGAAGTGTCTGATCCTGGGGAGAATCCAATCTCAGGGGATATCCAATCTTGGTGGAGGGGAAGTGTCTGATCCTGGGGAGAATCCAATCTCAGGGGATATCCAATCTTGGTATAGGGGAAGTGTCTGATCCTGGGGAGAATCCAATCTCAGTGGATATCCAATCTTGGTGGAGGGGAAGTGTCTGATCCTGGGGAGAATCCAATCTCAGGGGATATCCAATCTTGGTGGAGGGGAAGTGTCTGATCCTGGGGAGAATCCAATCTCAGTGGATATCCAATCTTGGTGGAGGGGAAGTGTCTGATCCTGGGGAGAATCCAATCTCAGTGGATATCCAATCTTGGTGGAGTGGAAGTGTCTGATCCTGGGGAGAATCCAATCTCAGTGGATATCCAATCTTGGTGGAGGGGAAGTGTCTGACCCTGGGGAGAATCCAATCTCAGGGGATATCCAATCTTGGTGGAGGGGAAGTGTCTGACCCTGGGTAGAATCCAATCTCAGGGGATATCCAATCTTGGTGGAGGGGAAGTGTCTGATCCTGGGGAGAATCCAATCTCAGTGGATATCCAATCTTGGAGGAGGGGAAGTGTCTGATCCTGGGGAGAATCCAATCTCAGGGGATATCCAATCTTGGTGGAGGGGAAGTGTCTGATCCTGGGGAGAATCCAATCTCAGTGGATATCCAATCTTGGTGGAGGGGAAGTGTCTGATCCTGGGGAGAATACAATCTCAGGGGATATCCAATCTTGGTGGAGGGGAAGTGTCTGAGCCTGGGAATAATCCAATCTCAGTGGATATCCAATCTTGGTGGAGTGGAAGTGTCTGATCCTGGGGAGAATCCAATCTCAGTGGATATCCAATCTTGGTGGAGGGGAAGTGTCTGATCCTGGGGAGAATCCAATCTCAGGGGATATCCAATCTTGGTGGAGGGGAAGTGTCTGATCCTGGGGAGAATCCAATCTCAGGGGATATCCAATCTTGTTGGAGGGGAAGTGTCTGATCCTGGGGAGAATCCAATCTCAGGGGATATCCAATCTGGATGGAGGGGAAGTGTCTGATCCTGGGTAGAATCCAATCTCAGTGGATATCCAATCTTGGTGGAGGGGAAGTGTCTGATCCTGGGGAGAATCCAATCTCAGGGGATATCCAATCTGGATGGAGGGGAAGTGTCTGATCCTGGGTAGAATCCAATCTCAGTGGATATCCAATCTTGGTGGAGGGGAAGTGTCTGATCCTGGGGAGAATCCAATCTCAGGGGATATCCAATCTGGGTGGAGGGGAAGTGTCTGATCCTGGGGAGAATCCAATCTCAGGGGATATCCAATCTGGGTGAAGGGGAAGTGTCTGATCCTGGGGAGATTCCAATCTCAGGGGATATCCAATCTTGGTGGAGGGAAAGTGTCTGATCCTGGGGAGAATCCAATCTCAGGGGATATCCAATCTTGGTGGAGGCAAGTGTCCGATCCTGGGGAGAATCCAATCTCAGTGGAAATCCAATCTTGTTGGAGGGGAAGTGTCTGATCCTGGGGAGAATCCAATCTCAGGGGATATCCAATCTTGGTGGAGGGGAAGTGTCTGATCCTGGGGAGAATCCAATCTCAGGGGATATCCAATCTTGGTGGAGGGGAAGTGTCTGATCCTGGGGAGAATCCAATCTCAGTGGATATCCAATCTTGGTGGAGGGGAAGTGTCTGATCCTGGGGAGAATCCAATCTCAGGGGAAATCCAATCTTGGTGGAGGGGAAGTGTCTGATCCTGGGGAGAATCCAATCTCAGTGGAAATCCAATCTTGGTGGAGTGGAAGTGTCTGATCCTGGGGAGAATCCAATCTCAGTGGATATCCAATCTTCGTGGAGGGGAAGTGTCTGATCCTGGGGAGAATCCAATCTCAGTGGATATCCAATCTTGGTGGAGTGGAAGTGTCTGATCCTGGGGAGAATCCAATCTCAGTGGATATCCAATCTTGGTGGAGGGGAAGTGTCTGATCCTGGGGAGAATCCAATCTCAGGTGATATCCAATCTTGGTGGAGGGGAAGTGTCTGATCCTGGGGAGAATCCAATCTCAGTGGATATCCAATCTTGGTGGAGGGGAAGTGTCTGATCCTGGGGAGAATCCAATCTCAGGGGAAATTCAATCTTGGTGGAGGGGAAGTGTCTGATCCTGGGGAGCATCCAATCTCAGTGGATATCCAATCTTGGTGGAGGGGAAGTGTCTGATCCTGGGGAGAATCCAATCTCAGGGGATATCCAATCTTGGTGGAGTGGAAGTGTCTGATCCTGGGGAGAATCCAATCTCAGTGGATATCCAATCTTGGTGGAGGGGAAGTGTCTGATCCTGGGGAGAATCCAATCTCAGTGGATATCCAATCTTTGTGGAGGGGAAGTGTCTGATCCTGGGGAGAATCCAATCTCAGTGGATATCCAATCTTGGTGGATGGGAAGTGTCTGATCCTGGGGAGAATCCAATCTCAGTGGATATCCAATCTTGGTGGAGGGGAAGTGTCTGATCCTGGGGAGAATCCAATCTCAGTGGATATCCAATCTTGGTGGAGGGGAAGTGTCTGATCCTGGGGAGAATCCAATCTCAGTGGATATCCAATCTTGGTGGAGGGGAAGTGTCTGATCCTGGGGAGAATCCAATCTCAGGGGATATCCAATCTTGGTGGAGGGGAAGTGTCTGATCCTGGGGAGAATCCAATCTCAGTGGAAATCCAATGTTGGTGGAGGGGAAGTGTCTGATCCTGGGGAGAATCCAATCTCAGTGGAAATCCAATCTTGGTGGAGTGGAAGTGTCTGATCCTGGGGAGAATCCAATCTCAGTGGATATCCAATCTTGGTGGAGGGGAAGTGTCTGATCCTGGGGAGAATCCAATCTCAGTGGATATCCAATCTTGGTGGAGGGGAAGTGTCTGATCCTGGGGAGAATCCAATCTCAGTGGATATCCAATCTGGGTGGAGGGGAAGTGTCTGATCCTGGGGAGAATCCAATCTCAGTTGATATCCAATCTTGGTGGAGGGGAAGTGTCTGATCCTGGGGAGAATCCAATCTCAGGGGATATCCAATCTTGGTGGAGGGGAAGTGTCTGATCCTGGGGAGAATCCAATCTCAGGGGATATCCAATCTTGGTGGAGGGGAAGTGTCTGATCCTGGGGAGAATCCAATCTCAGTTGATATCCAATCTTGGTGGAGGGGAAGTGTCTGATCCTGGGGAGAATCCAATCTCAGGGGATATCCAATCTTGGTGGAGGGGAAGTGTCTGATCCTGGGGAGAATCCAATCTCAGTGGATATCCAATCTTGGTGGAGGGGAAGTGTGTGATCCTGGGGAGAATCCAATCTCAGTGGAAATCCAATCTTGATGGAGTGGAAGTGTCTGATCCTGGGGAGAATCCAATCTCAGTGGATATCCAATCTGGGTGGAGGGGAAGTGTCTGATCCTGGGGAGAATCCAATCTCAGTGGATATCCAATCTTGGTGGAGGGGAAGTGTCTGATCCTGGGGAGAATCCAATCTCAGTGGATATCCAATCTGGGTGGAGGGGAAGTGTCTGATCCTGGGGAGAATCCAATCTCAGTGGATATCCAATCTTGGTGGAGGGGAAGTGTCTGATCCTGGGGAGAATCCAATCTCAGGGGATATCCAATCTTGGTGGAGGGGAAGTGTCTGATCCTGGGGAGAATCCAATCTCAGGGGATATCCAATCTTGGTGGAGTGGAAGTGTCTGATCCTGGGTAGAATCCAATCTCAGTGGATATCCAATCTTGGTGGAGGGGAAGTGTCTGATCCTGGGGAGAATCCAATCTCAGGGGATATCCAATCTTGGTGGAGGGGAAGTGTCTGATCCTGGGGAGAATCCAATCTCAGTGGAAATCCAATCTTGGTGGAGGGGAAGTGTCTGACCCTGGGGAGAATCCAATCTCAGTGGATATCCAATCTTGGTGGAGGGGAAGTGTCTGACCCTGGGGAGAATCCAATCTCAGGGGATATCCAATCTTGGTGGAGGGGAAGTGTCTGATCCTGGGGAGAATCCAATCTCAGTGGATATCCAATCTTGGTGGAGGGGAAGTGTCTGATCCTGGGGAGAATCCAATCTCAGTGGATATCCAATCTTGGTGGAGGGGAAGTGTCTGACCCTGGGGAGAATCCAATCTCAGGGGATATCCAATCTTGGTGTAGGGGAAGTGTCTGATCCTGGGGAGAATCCAATCTCAGTGGATATCCAATCTTGGTGGAGGGGAAGTGTCTGATCCTGGGGAGAATCCAATCTCAGTGGATATCCAATCTTGGTGGAGGGGAAGTGTCTGATCCTGGGGAGAATCCAATCTCAGTGGATATCCAATCTTGGTGGAGGGGAAGTGTCTGATCCTGGGGAGAATCCAATCTCAGGGGAGATCCAATCTTGGTGGAGGGGAAGTGTCTGATCCTGGGGAGAATCCAATCTCAGTGGATATCCAATCTTGGTGGAGGGGAAGTGTCTGATCCTGGGGAGAATCCAATCTCAGGGGATATCCAATCTTGGTGGAGGCGAAGTGTCTGATCCTGGGGAGAATCCAATCTCAGTGGATATCCAATCTTGGTGGAGGGGAAGTGTCTGATCCTGGGGAGAATCCAATCTCAGGGGATATCCAATCTTGGTGGAGTGGAAGTGTCTGATCCTGGGGAGAATCCAATCTCAGTGGATATCCAATCTTGGTGGAAGGGAAGTGTCTGATCCTGGGGAGAATCCAATCTCAGTGGATATCCAATCTTGGTGGAGGGGAAGTGTCTGATCCTGGGGAGAATCCAATCTCAGGGGATATCCAATCTTGGTGGAGGGGAAGTGTCTGATCCTGGGGAGAATCCAATCTCAGTGGAAATCCAATGTTGGTGGAGGGGATGTGTCTGATCCTGGGGAGAATCCAATCTCAGTGGAAATCCAATCTTGGTGGAGTGGAAGTGTCTGATCCTGGGGAGAATCCAATCTCAGTGGATATCCAATCTTGGTGGAGGGGAAGTGTCTGATCCTGGGGAGAATCCAATCTCAGTGGATATCCAATCTTGGTGGAGGGGAAGTGTCTGATCCTGGGGAGAATCCAATCTCAGTGGATATCCAATCTGGGTGGAGGGGAAGTGTCTGATCCTGGGGAGAATCCAATCTCAGTTGATATCCAATCTTGGTGGAGGGGAAGTGTCTGATCCTGGGGAGAATCCAATCTCAGGGGATATCCAATCTTGGTGGAGGGGAAGTGTCTGATCCTGGGGAGAATCCAATCTCAGGGGATATCCAATCTTGGTGGAGGGGAAGTGTCTGATCCTGGGGAGAATCCAATCTCAGTTGATATCCAATCTTGGTGGAGGGGAAGTGTCTGATCCTGGGGAGAATCCAATCTCAGGGGATATCCAATCTTGGTGGAGGGGAAGTGTCTGATCCTGGGGAGAATCCAATCTCAGTGGATATCCAATCTTGGTGGAGGGGAAGTGTGTGATCCTGGGGAGAATCCAATCTCAGTGGAAATCCAATCTTGATGGAGTGGAAGTGTCTGATCCTGGGGAGAATCCAATCTCAGTGGATATCCAATCTGGGTGGAGGGGAAGTGTCTGATCCTGGGGAGAATCCAATCTCAGTGGATATCCAATCTTGGTGGAGGGGAAGTGTCTGATCCTGGGGAGAATCCAATCTCAGTGGATATCCAATCTGGGTGGAGGGGAAGTGTCTGATCCTGGGGAGAATCCAATCTCAGTGGATATCCAATCTTGGTGGAGGGGAAGTGTCTGATCCTGGGGAGAATCCAATCTCAGGGGATATCCAATCTTGGTGGAGGGGAAGTGTCTGATCCTGGGGAGAATCCAATCTCAGGGGATATCCAATCTTGGTGGAGTGGAAGTGTCTGATCCTGGGTAGAATCCAATCTCAGTGGATATCCAATCTTGGTGGAAGGGAAGTGTCTGATCCTGGGGTGAATCCAATCTCAGGGGATATCCAATCTTGGTGGAGGGGAAGTGTCTGATCCTGGGGAGAATCCAATCTCAGTGGAAATCCAATCTTGGTGGAGGGGAAGTGTCTGATCCTGGGGAGAATCCAATCTCAGTGGATATCCAATCTTGGTGGAGGGGAAGTGTCTGACCCTGGGGAGAATCCAATCTCAGGGGATATCCAATCTTGGTGGAGGGGAAGTGTCTGATCCTGGGGAGAATCCAATCTCAGTGGATATCCAATCTTGGTGGAGGGGAAGTGTCTGATCCTGGGGAGAATCCAATCTCAGTGGATATCCAATCTTGGTGGAGGGGAAGTGTCTGACCCTGGGGAGAATCCAATCTCAGGGGATATCCAATCTTGGTGGAGGGGAAGTGTCTGATCCTGGGGAGAATCCAATCTCAGTGGATATCCAATCTTGGTGGAGGGGAAGTGTCTGATCCTGGGGAGAATCCAATCTCAGTGGATATCCAATCTTGGTGGAGGGGAAGTGTCTGATCCTGGTGAGAATCCAAGCTCAGTGGATATCCAATCTTGGTGGAGGGGAAGTGTCTGATCCTGGGGAGAATCCAATCTCAGGGGAGATCCAATCTTGGTGGAGGGGAAGTGTCTGATCCTGGGGAGAATCCAATCTCAGTGGATATCCAATCTTGGTGGAGGGGAAGTGTCTGATCCTGGGGAGAATCCAATCTCAGGGGATATCCAATCTTGGTGGAGGCGAAGTGTCTGATCTTGGGGAGAATCCAATCTAAGTGGATATCCAATCTTGGTGGAGGGGAAGTGTCTGATCCTGGGGAGAATCCAATCTCAGGGGATATCCAATCTTGGTGGAAGGGAAGTGTCTGATCCTGGGGAGAATCCAATCTCAGTGGATATCCAATCTTGGTGGAGGGGAAGTGTCTGATCCTGGGGAGAATCCAATCTCAGTGGATATCCAATCTTGGTGGAGTGGAAGTGTCTGATCCTGGGGAGAATCCAATCTCAGTGGATATCCAATCTTGGTGGAGGGGAAGTGTCTGATCCTGGGGAGAATCCAATCTCAGTGGATATCCAATCTTGGTGGAGTGGAAGTGTCTGATCCTGGGGAGAATCCAATCTCAGTGGATATCCAATCTTGGTGGAGGGAAAGTGTCTGATCCTGGGGAGAATCCAATCTCAGTGGATATCCAATCTTGGTGGAGGGGAAGTGTCTGATCCTGGGGAGAATCCAATCTCAGTGGATATCCAATCTTGGTGGAGGGGAAGTGTCTGATCCTGGGGAGAATCCAATCTCAGTGGATATCCAATCTTGGTGGAGGGGAAGTGTCTGATCCTGGGGAGAATCCAATCTCAGTGGATATCCAATCTTGGTGGAGTGGAGGTGTCTGATCCAGGGGAGAATCCAATCTCAGTGGATATCCAATCTTGGTGGAGGGGAAGTGTCTGACCCTGGGTAGAATCCAATCTCAGGGGATATCCAATCTTGGTGGAGGGGAAGTGTCTGATCCTGGGGAGAATCCAATCTCAGTGGATATCCAATCTTGGTGGAGGGGAAGTGTCTGATCCTGGGGAGAATCCAATCTCAGGGGAGATCCAATCTTGGTGGAGGGGAAGTGTCTGATCCTGGGGAGAATCCAATCTCAGTGGATATCCAATCTTGGTGGAGGGGAAGTGTCTGATCCTGGGGAGAATCCAATCTCAGGGGATATCCAATCTTGGTGGAGGCGAAGTGTCTGATCCTGGGGAGAATCCAATCTCAGTGGATATCCAATCTTGGTGGAGGGGAAGTGTCTGATCCTGGGGAGAATCCAATCTCAGGGGATATCCAATCTTGGTGGAGTGGAAGTGTCTGATCCTGGGGAGAATCCAATCTCAGTGGATATCCAATCTTGGTGGAAGGGAAGTGTCTGATCCTGGGGAGAATCCAATCTCAGTGGATATCCAATCTTGGTGGAGGGGAAGTGTCTGATCCTGGGGAGAATCCAATCTCAGTGGATATCCAATCTTGGTGGAGTGGAAGTGTCTGATCCTGGGGAGAATCCAATCTCAGTGGATATCCAATCTTGGTGGAGGGGAAGTGTCTGATCCTGGGGAGAATCCAATCTCAGTGGATATCCAATCTTGGTGGAGGGGAAGTGTCTGATCCTGGGGAGAATCCAATCTCAGTGGATATCCAATCTTGGTGGAGGGAAAGTGTCTGATCCTGGGGAGAATCCAATCTCAGTGGATATCCAATCTTGGTGGAGGGGAAGTGTCTGATCCTGGGGAGAATCCAATCTCAGTGGATATCCAATCTTGGTGGAGTGGAGGTGTCTGATCCAGGGGAGAATCCAATCTCAGTGGATATCCAATCTTGGTGGAGGGGAAGTGTCTGACCCTGGGTAGAATCCAATCTCAGGGGATATCCAATCTTGGTGGAGTGGAAGTGTCTGATCCTGGGGAGAATCCAATCTCAGTGGATATCCAATCTTGGTGGAGGGGAAGTGTCTGATCCTGGGGAGAATCCAATCTCAGGGGATATCCAATCTTAGTGGAGGGGAAGTGTCTGATCCTGGGGAGAATCCAATCTCAGGGGATATCCAATCTTGGTGGAGGGGAAGTGTCTGATCCTGGGGAGAATCCAATCTCAGTGGATATCCAATCTTGGTGGAGTGGAAGTGTCTGATCCTGGGGAGAATCCAATCTCAGGGGAAATCCAATCTTGGTGGAGGGGAAGTGTCTGATCCTGGGGAGAATCCAATCTCAGTGGAAATCCAATCTTGGTGGAGTGGAAGTGTCTGATCCTGGGGAGAATCCAATCTCAGTGGATATCCAATCTTGGTGGAGGGGAAGTGTCTGATCCTGGGGAGAATCCAATCTCAGTGGATATCCAATCTTGGTGGAGTGGAAATGTCTGATCCTGGGGAGAATCCAATCTCAGTGGATATCCAATCTTGGTGGAGGGGATGTGTCTGACCCTGGGGAGAATCCAATCTCAGGGGATATCCAATCTTGGTGGAGGGGAAGTGTCTGACCCTGGGTAGAATCCAATCTCAGGGGATATCCAATCTTGGTGGAGGGGAAGTGTCTGATCCTGGGGAGAATCCAATCTCAGTGGATATCCAATCTTGGTGGAGGGGAAGTGTCTGATCCTGGGGAGAATCCAATCTCAGTGGATATCCAATCTGGGTGGAGGGGAAGTGTCTGATCCTGGGGAGAATCCAATCTCAGTGGATATCCAATCTTGGTGGAGGGGAAGTGTCTGATCCTGGGGAGAATCCAATCTCAGTGGATATCCAATCTTGGTGGAGGGGAAGTGTCTGATCCTGGGGAGAATCCAATCTCAGGGGATATCCAATCTTGGTGGAGGGGAAGTGTCTGATCCTGGGAATAATCCAATCTCAGTGGATATCCAATCTTGGTGGAGTGGAAGTGTCTGATCCTGGGGAGAATCCAATCTCAGTGGATATCCAATCTTGGTGGAGGGGAAGTGTCTGATCCTGGGGAGAATCCAATCTCAGGGGATATCCAATCTTGGTGGAGGGGAAGTGTCTGATCCTGGGGAGAATCCAATCTCAGGGGATATCCAATCTTGTTGGAGGGGAAGTGTCTGATCCTGGGGAGAATCCAATCTCAGGGGATATCCAATCTGGATGGAGGGGAAGTGTCTGATCCTGGGTAGAATCCAATCTCAGTGGATATCCAATCTTGGTGGAGGGGAAGTGTCGGATCCTGGGGAGAATCCAATCTCAGGGGATATCCAATCTGGGTGGAGGGGAAGTGTCTGATCCTGGGGAGAATACAATCTCAGGGGATATCCAATCTGGGTGGAGGGGAAGTGTCTGATCCTGGGGAGAATCCAATCTCAGGGGATATCCAATCTTGGTGGAGGGGAAGTGTCTGATCCTGGGGAGAATCCAATCTCAGGGGATATCCAATCTTGGTGGAGGCAAGTGTCCGATCCTGGGGAGAATCCAATCTCAGTGGAATACCAATCTTGGTGGAGGGGAAGTGTCTGATCCTGGGGAGAATCCAATCTCAGGGGATATCCAATCTTGGTGGAGGGGAAGTGTCTGATCCTGGGGAGAATCTAATCTCAGGGGATATCCAATCTTGGTGGAGGGGAAGTGTCTGATCCTGGGGAGAATCCAATCTCAGTGGATATCCAATCTTGGTGGAGGGGAAGTGTCTGATCCTGGGGAGAATCCAATCTCAGGGGAAATCCAATCTTGGTGGAGGGGAAGTGTCTGATCCTGGGGAGAATCCAATCTCAGTGGAAATCCAATCTTGGTGGAGTGGAAGTGTTTGATCCTGGGGAGAATCCAATCTCAGTGGATATCCAATCTTGGTGGAGGGGAAGTGTCTGATCCTGGGGAGAATCCAATCTCAGTGGATATCCAATCTTGGTGGAGTGGAAGTGTCTGATCCTGGGGAGAATCCAATCTCAGTGGATATCCAATCTTGGTGGAGGGGAAGTGTCTGATCCTGGGGAGAATCCAATCTCAGGGGATATCCAATCTTGGTGGAGGGGAAGTGTCTGATCCTGGGGAGAATCCAATCTCAGGGGATATCCAATCTTGGTGGAGGGGAAGTGTCTGATCCTGGGGAGAATCCAATCTCAGGGGAAATCCAATCTTGGTGGAGGGGAAGTGTCTGATCCTGGGGAGAATCCAATCTCAGTGGATATCCAATCTTGGTGGAGGGGAAGTGTCTGATCCTGGGGAGAATCCAATCTCAGGGGATATCCAATCTTGGTGGAGTGGAAGTGTCTGATCCTGGGGAGAATCCAATCTCAGTGGATATCCAATCTTGGTGGAGGGGAAGTGTCTGATCCTGGGGAGAATCCAATCTCAGTGGATATCCAATCTTGGTGGAGGGGAAGTGTCTGATCCTGGGGAGAATCCAATCTCAGTGGATATCCAATCTTGGTGGAGGGGAAGTGTCTGATCCTGGGGAGAATCCAATCTCAGTGGATATCCAATCTTGGTGGAGGGGAAGTGTCTGATCCTGGGGAGAATCCAATCTCAGTGGATATCCAATCTTGGTGGAGGGGAAGTGTCTGATCCTGGGGAGAATCCAATCTCAGTGGATATCCAATCTTGGTGGAGGGGAAGTGTCTGATCCTGGGGAGAATCCAATCTCAGTGGATATCCAATCTTGGTGGAGGGGAAGTGTCTGATCCTGGGGAGAATCCAATCTCAGTGGATATCCAATCTTGGTGGAGGGGAAGTGTCTGATCCTGGGGAGAATCCAATCTCAGTGGAAATCCAATGTTGGTGGAGGGGAAGTGTCTGATCCTGGGGAGAATCCAATCTCAGTGGATATCCAATCTTGGTGGAGGGGAAGTGTCTGATCCTGGGGAGAATCCAATCTCAGTGGATATCCAATCTGGGTGGAGGGGAAGTGTCTGATCCTGGGGAGAATCCAATCTCAGTGGATATCCAATCTGGGTGGAGGGGAAGTGTGTGATCCTGGGGAGAATCCAATCTCAGTGGAAATCCAATCTTGGTGGAGTGGAAGTGTCTGATCCTGGGGAGAATCCAATCTCAGTGGATATCCAATCTTGGTGGAGGGGAAGTGTCTGATCCTGGGGAGAATCCAATCTCAGTGGATATCCAATCTGGGTGGAGGGGAAGTGTCTGATCCTGGGGAGAATCCAATCTCAGTGGATATCCAATCTTGGTGGAGGGGAAGTGTCTGATCCTGCGGGAGAATCCAATCTCAGGGGATATCCAATCTTGGTGGAGGGGAAGTGTCTGATCCTGGAGAGAATCCAATCTCAGGGGATATCCAATCTTGGTGGAGTGGAAGTGTCTGATCCTGGGTAGAATCCAATCTCAGTGGATATCCAATCTTGGTGGAGGGGAAGTGTCTGATCCTGGGGAGAATCCAATCTCAGGGGATATCCAATCTTGGTGGAGGGGAAGTGTCTGATCCTGGGGAGAATCCAATCTCAGTGGAAATCCAATCTTGGTGGAGGGGAAGTGTCTGATCCTGGGGAGAATCCAATCTCAGTGGATATCCAATCTTGGTGGAGGGGAAGTGTCTGATCCTGGGGAGAATCCAATCTCAGGGGAAATCCAATCTTGGTGGAGGGGAAGTGTCTGATCCTGGGGAGAATCCAATCTCAGTGGATATCCAATCTTGGTGGAGGCAAGTGTCCGATCCTGGGGAGAATCCAATCTCAGTGGAATACCAATCTTGGTGGAGGGGAAGTGTCTGATCCTGGGGAGAATCCAATCTCAGGGGATATCCAATCTTGGTGGAGGGGAAGTGTCTGATCCTGGGGAGAATCTAATCTCAGGGGATATCCAATCTTGGTGGAGGGGAAGTGTCTGATCCTGGGGAGAATCCAATCTCAGTGGATATCCAATCTTGGTGGAGGGGAAGTGTCTGATCCTGGGGAGAATCCAATCTCAGGGGAAATCCAATCTTGGTGGAGGGGAAGTGTCTGATCCTGGGGAGAATCCAATCTCAGTGGAAATCCAATCTTGGTGGAGTGGAAGTGTTTGATCCTGGGGAGAATCCAATCTCAGTGGATATCCAATCTTGGTGGAGGGGAAGTGTCTGATCCTGGGGAGAATCCTATCTCAGTGGATATCCAATCTTGGTGGAGTGGAAGTGTCTGATCCTGGGGAGAATCCAATCTCAGTGGATATCCAATCTTGGTGGAGGGGAAGTGTCTGATCCTGGGGAGAATCCAATCTCAGGGGATATCCAATCTTGGTGGAGGGGAAGTGTCTGATCCTGGGGAGAATCCAATCTCAGGGGATATCCAATCTTGGTGGAGGGGAAGTGTCTGATCCTGGGGAGAATCCAATCTCAGGGGAAATCCAATCTTGGTGGAGGGGAAGTGTCTGATCCTGGGGAGAATCCAATCTCAGTGGATATCCAATCTTGGTGGAGGGGAAGTGTCTGATCCTGGGGAGAATCCAATCTCAGGGGATATCCAATCTTGGTGGAGTGGAAGTGTCTGATCCTGGGGAGAATCCAATCTCAGTGGATATCCAATCTTGGTGGAGGGGAAGTGTCTGATCCTGGGGAGAATCCAATCTCAGTGGATATCCAATCTTGGTGGAGGGGAAGTGTCTGATCCTGGGGAGAATCCAATCTCAGTGGATATCCAATCTTGGTGGAGGGGAAGTGTCTGATCCTGGGGAGAATCCAATCTCAGTGGATATCCAATCTTGGTGGAGGGGAAGTGTCTGATCCTGGGGAGAATCCAATCTCAGTGGATATCCAATCTTGGTGGAGGGGAAGTGTCTGATCCTGGGGAGAATCCAATCTCAGTGGATATCCAATCTTGGTGGAGGGGAAGTGTCTGATCCTGGGGAGAATCCAATCTCAGGGGATATCCAATCTTGGTGGAGGGGAAGTGTCTGATCCTGGGGAGAATCCAATCTCAGTGGAAATCCAATGTTGGTGGAGGGGAAGTGTCTGATCCTGGGGAGAATCCAATCTCAGTGGAAATCCAATCTTGGTGGAGTGGAAGTGTCTGATCCTGGGGAGAATCCAATCTCAGTGGATATCCAATCTTGGTGGAGGGGAAGTGTCTGATCCTGGGGAGAATCCAATCTCAGTGGATATCCAATCTGGGTGGAGGGGAAGTGTCTGATCCTGGGGAGAATCCAATCTCAGTGGATATCCAATCTGGGTGGAGGGGAAGTGTGTGATCCTGGGGAGAATCCAATCTCAGTGGAAATCCAATCTTGGTGGAGTGGAAGTGTCTGATCCTGGGGAGAATCCAATCTCAGTGGATATCCAATCTTGGTGGAGGGGAAGTGTCTGATCCTGGGGAGAATCCAATCTCAGTGGATATCCAATCTGGGTGGAGGGGAAGTGTCTGATCCTGGGGAGAATCCAATCTCAGTGGATATCCAATCTTGGTGGAGGGGAAGTGTCTGATCCTGCGGGAGAATCCAATCTCAGGGGATATCCAATCTTGGTGGAGGGGAAGTGTCTGATCCTGGGGAGAATCCAATCTCAGGGGATATCCAATCTTGGTGGAGTGGAAGTGTCTGATCCTGGGTAGAATCCAATCTCAGTGGATATCCAATCTTGGTGGAGGGGAAGTGTCTGATCCTGGGGAGAATCCAATCTCAGGGGATATCCAATCTTGGTGGAGGGGAAGTGTCTGATCCTGGGGAGAATCCAATCTCAGTGGAAATCCAATCTTGGTGGAGGGGAAGTGTCTGATCCTGGGGAGAATCCAATCTCAGTGGATATCCAATCTTGGTGGAGGGGAAGTGTCTGATCCTGGGGAGAATCCAATCTCAGGGGAAATCCAATCTTGGTGGAGGGGAAGTGTCTGATCCTGGGGAGAATCCAATCTCAGTGGATATCCAATCTTGGTGGAGGGGAAGTGTCTGATCCTGGGGAGAATCCAATCTCAGGGGAAATCCAATCTTGGTGGAGGGGAAGTGTCTGATCCTGGGGAGAATCCAATCTCAGTGGAAATCCAATCTTGGTGGAGTGGAAGTGTCTGATCCTGGGGAGAATCCAATCTCAGTGGATATCCAATCTTGGTGGAGGGGAAGTGTCTGATCCTGGGGAGAATCCAATCTCAGTGGATATCCAATCTTGGTGGAGTGGAAGTGTCTGATCCTGGGGAGAATCCAATCTCAGTGGATATCCAATCTTGGTGGAGGGGAAGTGTCTGATGCTGGGGAGAATCCAATCTCAGGGGATATCCAATCTTGGTGGAGGGGAAGTGTCTGACCCTGGGTAGAATCCAATCTCAGGGGATATCCAATCTTGGTGGAGGGGAAGTGTCTGATCCTGGGGAGAATCCAATCTCAGTGGATATCCAATCTTGGTGGAGGGGAAGTGTCTGATCCTGGGGAGAATCCAATCTCAGGGGATATCCAATCTTGGTGGAGGGGAAGTGTCTGATCCTGGGGAGAATCCAATCTCAGTGGATATCCAATCTTGGTGGAGGGGAAGTGTCTGATCCTGGGGAGAATCCAATCTCAGGGGATATCCAATCTTGGTGGAGGGGAAGTGTCTGATCCTGGGGAGAATCCAATCTCAGGGGATATCCAATCTTGGTGGAGTGGAAGTGTCTGATCCTGGGTAGAATCCAATCTCAGTGGATATCCAATCTTGGTGGAGGGGAAGTGTCTGATCCTGGGGAGAATCCAATCTCAGGGGATATCCAATCTTGGTGGAGGGGAAGTGTCTGATCCTGGGGAGAATCCAATCTCAGTGGAAATCCAATCTTGGTGGAGGGGAAGTGTCTGATCCTGGGGAGAATCCAATCTCAGTGGATATCCAATCTTGGTGGAGGGGAAGTGTCTGATCCTGGGGAGAATCCAATCTCAGGGGAAATCCAATCTTGGTGGAGGGGAAGTGTCTGATCCTGGGGAGAATCCAATCTCAGTGGATATCCAATCTTGGTGGAGGGGAAGTGTCTGATCCTGGGGAGAATCCAATCTCAGGGGAAATCCAATCTTGGTGGAGGGGAAGTGTCTGATCCTGGGGAGAATCCAATCTCAGTGGAAATCCAATCTTGGTGGAGTGGAAGTGTCTGATCCTGGGGAGAATCCAATCTCAGTGGATATCCAATCTTGGTGGAGGGGAAGTGTCTGATCCTGGGGAGAATCCAATCTCAGTGGATATCCAATCTTGGTGGAGTGGAAGTGTCTGATCCTGGGGAGAATCCAATCTCAGTGGATATCCAATCTTGGTGGAGGGGAAGTGTCTGATGCTGGGGAGAATCCAATCTCAGGGGATATCCAATCTTGGTGGAGGGGAAGTGTCTGACCCTGGGTAGAATCCAATCTCAGGGGATATCCAATCTTGGTGGAGGGGAAGTGTCTGATCCTGGGGAGAATCCAATCTCAGTGGATATCCAATCTTGGTGGAGGGGAAGTGTCTGATCCTGGGGAGAATCCAATCTCAGGGGATATCCAATCTTGGTGGAGGGGAAGTGTCTGATCCTGGGGAGAATCCAATCTCAGTGGATATCCAATCTTGGTGGAGGGGAAGTGTCTGATCCTGGGGAGAATCCAATCTCAGGGGATATCCAATCTTGGTGGAGGGGAAGTGTCTGATCCTGGGGAGAATCCAATCTCAGTGGATATCCAATCTTGGTGGAGGGGAAGTGTCTGATCCTGGGGAGAATACAATCTCAGTGGATATCCAATCTTGGTGGAGGGGAAGTGTCTGATCCTGGGGAGAATCCAATCTCAGGGGATATCCAATCTTGGTGGAGGGGAAGTGTCTGATCCTGGGGAGAATCCAATCTCAGTGGAAATCCAATGTTGGTGGAGGGGAAGTGTCTGATCCTGGGGAGAATCCAATCTCAGTGGAAATCCAATCTTGGTGGAGTGGAAGTGTCTGATCCTGGGGAGAATCCAATCTCAGTGGATATCCAATCTTGGTGGAGGGGAAGTGTCTGATCCTGGGGAGAATCCAATCTCAGTGGATATCCAATCTGGGTGGAGGGGAAGTGTCTGATCCTGGGGAGAATCCAATCTCAGTGGATATCCAATCTTGGTGGAGGGGAAGTGTGTGATCCTGGGGAGAATCCAATCTCAGTGGAAATCCAATCTTGGTGGAGTGGAAGTGTCTGATCCTGGGGAGAATCCAATCTCAGTGGATATCCAATCTGGGTGGAGGGGAAGTGTCTGATCCTGGGGAGAATCCAATCTCAGTGGATATCCAATCTTGGTGGAGGGGAAGTGTCTGATCCTGGGGAGAATCCAATCTCAGTGGATATCCAATCTGGGTGGAGGGGAAGTGTCTGATCCTGGGGAGAATCCAATCTCAGTGGATATCCAATCTTGGTGGAGGGGAAGTGTCTGATCCTGGGGAGAATCCAATCTCAGGGGATATCCAATCTTGGTGGAGGGGAAGTCTCTGATCCTGGGGAGAATCCAATCTCAGGGGATATCCAATCTTGGTGGAGTGGAAGTGTCTGATCCTGGGTAGAATCCAATCTCAGTGGATATCCAATCTTGGTGGAGGGGAAGTGTCTGATCCTGGGGAGAATCCAATCTCAGGGGATATCCAATCTTCGTGGAGGGGAAGTGTCTGATCCTGGGGAGAATCCAATCTCAGTGGAAATCCAATCTTGGTGGAGGGGAAGTGTCTGATCCTGGGGAGAATCCAATCTCAGTGGATATCCAATCTTGGTGGAGGGGAAGTGTCTGATCCTGGGGAGAATCCAATCTCAGGGGAAATCCAATCTTGGTGGAGGGGAAGTGTCTGATCCTGGGGAGAATCCAATCTCAGTGGATATCCAATCTTGGTGGAGGGGAAGTGTCTGATCCTGGGGAGAATCAAATCTCAGGGGAAATCCAATCTTGGTGGAGGGGAAGTGTCTGATCCTGGGGAGAATCCAATCTCAGTGGAAATCCAATCTTGGTGCAGTGGAAGTGTCTGATCCTGGGGAGAATCCAATCTCAGTGGATATCCAATCTTGGTGGAGGGGAAGTGTCTGATCCTGGGGAGAATCCAATCTCAGTGGATATCCAATCTTGGTGGAGTGGAAGTGTCTGATCCTGGGGAGAATCCAATCTCAGTGGATATCCAATCTTGGTGGAGGGGAAGTGTCTGACCCTGGGGAGAATCCAATCTCAGGGGATATCCAATCTTGGTGGAGGGGAAGTGTCTGACCCTGGGTAGAATCCAATCTCAGGGGATATCCAATCTTGGTGGAGGGGAAGTGTCTGATCCTGGGGAGAATCCAATCTCAGTGGATATCCAATCTTGGTGGAGGGGAAGTGTCTGATCCTGGGGAGAATCCAATCTCAGGGGATATCCAATCTTGGTGGAGGGGAAGTGTATGATCCTGGGGAGAATCCAATCTCAGGGGATATCCAATCTTGGTGGAGGGGAAGTGTCTGATCCTGGGGAGAATACAATCTCAGGGGATATCCAATCTGGGTGGAGGGGAAGTGTCTGATCCTGGGGAGAATCCAATCTCAGGGGATATCCAATCTGGGTGGAGGGGAAGTGTGATCCTGGGGAGAATCCAATCTCAGGGGATATCCAATCTTGGTGGAGGGGAAGTGTCTGATCCTGGGGAGAATCCAATCTCAGGGGATATCCAATCTTGGTGGAGGCAAGTGTCCGATCCTGGGGAGAATCCAATCTCAGTGGAAATCCAATCTTGGTGGAGGGGAAGTGTCTGATCCTGGGGAGAATCAAATCTCAGGGGAAATCCAATCTTGGTGGAGGGGAAGTGTCTGAT
This sequence comes from Heterodontus francisci, assembly GCF_036365525.1. NCBI lineage: Eukaryota > Metazoa > Chordata > Chondrichthyes > Heterodontiformes > Heterodontidae > Heterodontus > Heterodontus francisci. Next base: position 888,379 of record NW_027140937.1, read on the forward strand.
CCTGGGGAGAATCCAATCTCAGTGGAAATCCAATCTTGGTGCAGTGGAAGTGTCTGATCCTGGGGAGAATCCAATCTCAGTGGATATCCAATCTTGGTGGAGGGGAAGTGTCTGATCCTGGGGAGAATCCAATCTCAGTGGATATCCAATCTTGGTGGAGTGGAAGTGTCTGATCCTGGGGAGAATCCAATCTCAGTGGATATCCAATCTTGGTGGAGGGGAAGTGTCTGACCCTGGGGAGAATCCAATCTCAGGGGATATCCAATCTTGGTGGAGGGGAAGTGTCTGACCCTGGGTAGAATCCAATCTCAGGGGATATCCAATCTTGGTGGAGGGGAAGTGTCTGATCCTGGGGAGAATCCAATCTCAGTGGATATCCAATCTTGGTGGAGGGGAAGTGTCTGATCCTGGGGAGAATCCAATCTCAGGGGATATCCAATCTTGGTGGAGGGGAAGTGTATGATCCTGGGGAGAATCCAATCTCAGGGGATATCCAATCTTGGTGGAGGGGAAGTGTCTGATCCTGGGGAGAATACAATCTCAGGGGATATCCAATCTGGGTGGAGGGGAAGTGTCTGATCCTGGGGAGAATCCAATCTCAGGGGATATCCAATCTGGGTGGAGGGGAAGTGTGATCCTGGGGAGAATCCAATCTCAGGGGATATCCAATCTTGGTGGAGGGGAAGTGTCTGATCCTGGGGAGAATCCAATCTCAGGGGATATCCAATCTTGGTGGAGGCAAGTGTCCGATCCTGGGGAGAATCCCATCTCAGTGGAAATCCAATCTTGGTGGAGGGGAAGTGTCTGATCCTGGGGAGAATCAAATCTCAGGGGATATCCAATCTTGGTGGAGGGGAAGTGTCTGATCCTGGGGAGAATCCAATCTCAGGGGATATCCAATCTTGGTGGAGGGGAAGTGTCTGATCCTGGGGAGAATCCAATCTCAGTGGATATCCAATCTTGGTGGAGGGGAAGTGTCTGATCCTGGGGAGAATCCAATCTCAGGGGAAATCCAATCTTGGTGGAGGGGAAGTGTCTGATCCTGGGGAGAATCCAATCTCAGTGGATATCCAATCTTGGTGGAGTGGAAGTGTCTGATCCTGGGGAGAATCCAATCTCAGTGGATATCCAATCTTGGTGGAGGGGAAGTGTCTGATCCTGGGGAGAATCCAATCTCAGGGGATATCCAATCTTGGTGGAGGGGAAGTGTCTGATCATGGGGAGAATCCAATCTCAGTGGATATCCAATCTTGGTGGAGGGGAAGTGTCTGATCCTGGGGAGAATACAATCTCAGGGGAAATCCAATCTTGGTGGAGGGGAAGTGTCTGATCCTGGGGAGAATCCAATCTCAGTGGATATCCCATCTTGGTGGAGGGGAAGTGTCTGATCCTGGGGAGAATCCAATCTCAGGGGATATCCAATCTTGGTGGAGTGGAAGTGTCTGATCCTGGGGAGAATCCAATCTCAGTGGATATCCAATCTTGGTGGAGGGGAAGTGTCTGATCCTGGGGAGAATCCAATCTCAGTGGATATCCAATCTTGGTGGAGGGGAAGTGTCTGATCCTGGGGAGAATCCAATCTCAGTGGAAATCCAATGTTGGTGGAGGGGAAGTGTCTGATCCTGGGGAGAATCCAATCTCAGTGGAAATCCAATCTTGGTGGAGTGGAAGTGTCTGATCCTGGGGAGAATCCAATCTCAGTGGATATCCAATCTTGGTGGAGGGGAAGTGTCTGATCCTGGGGAGAATCCAATCTCAGTGGATATCCAATCTGGGTGGAGGGGAAGTGTCTGATCCTGGGGAGAATCCAATCTCAGTGGAAATCCAATCTTGGTGGAGGGGAAGTGTCTGATCCTGGGGAGAATCCAATCTCAGTGGAAATCCAATCTTGGTGGAGTGGAAGTGTCTGATCCTGGGGAGAATGCAATCTCAGTGGATATCCAATCTGGGTGGAGGGGAAGTGTCTGATCCTGGGGTGAATCCAATCTCAGTGGATATCCAATCTTGGTGGAGGGGAAGTGTCTGATCCTGGGGAGAATCCAATCTCAGTGGATATCCAATCTTGGTGGAGGGGAAGTGTCTGATCCTGGGGAGAATCCAATCTCAGGGGATATCCAATCTTGGTGGAGGGGAAGTGTCTGATCCTGGGGAGAATCCAATCTCAGTGGATATCCAATCTTGGTGGAGTGGAAGTGTCTGATCCTGGGTAGAATCCAATCTCAGTGGATATCCAATCTTGGTGGAGGGGAAGTGTCTGATCCTGGGGAGAATCCAATCTCAGGGGATATCCAATCTTGGTGGAGGGGAAGTGTCTGATCCTGGGGAGAATCCAATCTCAGGGGATATCCAATCTTGGTGGAGGGGAAGTGTCTGATCCTGGGGAGAATCCAATCTCAGGGGAAATCCAATCTTGGTGGAGGGGAAGTGTCTGATCCTGGGGAGAATCCAATCTCAGGGGAAATCCAATCTTGGTGGAGGGGAAGTGTCTGATCCTGGGGAGAATCCAATCTCAGTGGATATCCAATCTTGGTGGAGGGGAAGTGTCTGATCCTGGGGAGAATCCAATCTCAGGGGATATCTAATCTTGGTGGAGGGGAAGTGTCTGATCCTGGGGAGAATCCAATCTCAGTGGATATCCAATCTTGGTGGAGGGGAAGTGTCTGATCCTGGGGAGAATCCAATCTCAGTGGATATCCAATCTTGGTGGAGGGGAAGTGTCTGATCCTGGGGAGAATCCAATCTCAGGGGATATCCAATCTTGGTGGAGGGGAAGTGTCTGATCCTGGGGAGAATCCAATCTCAGTGGATATCCAATCTTGGTGGAGGGGAAGTGTCTGATCCTGGGGAGAATCCAATCTCAGTGGATATCCAATCTTGGTGGAGTGGAAGTGTCTGATCCTGGGGAGAATCCAATCTCAGGGGATATCCAATGTTGGTGGAGGGGAAGTGTCCGATCCTGGGGAGAATCCAATCTCAGTGGAAATCCAATCTTGGTGGAGGGGAAGTGTCTGATCCTGGGGAGAATCCAATCTCAATGGATATCCAATCTTGGTGGAGGGGAAGTGTCTGATCCTGGGGAGAATCCAATCTCAGTGGATATCCAATCTTGGTGGAGGGGAAGTGTCTGATCCTGGGGAGAATCCAATCTCAGGGGATATCCAATCTTGGTGGAGGGGAAGTGTCTGATCCTGGGGAGAATCCAATCTCAGGGGATATCCAATCTTGGTGGAGGGGAAGTGTCTGATCCTGGGGAGAATCCAATCTCAGGGGATATCCAATCTTGGTGGAGGGGAAGTGTCTGATCCTGGGGAGAATCCAATCTCAGTGGATATCCAATCTTGGTGGAGGGGAAGTGTCTGATCCTGGGGAGAATCCAATCTCAGTGGATATCCAATCTTGGTGGAGGGGAAGTGTCTGACCCTGGGTAGAATCCAATCTCAGGGGATATCCAATCTTGGTGGAGTGGAAGTGTCTGATCCTGGGTAGAATCCAGTCTCAGTGGATATCCAATCTTGGTGGAGGGGAAGTGTCTGATCCTGGGGAGAATCCAATCTCAGGGGATATCCAATCTTGGTGGAGGGGAAGTGTCTGATCCTGGGGAGAATCCAATCTCAGTGGATATCCAATCTTGGTGGAGTGGAAGTGTCTGATCCTGGGGAGAATCCAATCTCAGGGGATATCCAATCTTGGTGGAGGGGAAGTGTCTGATCCTGGGGAGAATCCAATCTCAGTGGATATCCAATCTTGGTGGAGGGGAAGTGTCTGATCCTGGGGAGAATCCAATCTCAGTGGATATCCAATCTTGGTGGAGGGGAAGTGTCTGATGCTGGGCAGAATCCAATCTCAGTGGATATCCAATCTTGGTGGAGGGGAAGTGTCTGATCCTGGGGAGAATCCAATCTCAGTGGATATCCAATCTTGGTGGAGTGGAAGTGTCTGATCCTGGGGAGAATCCAATCTCAGTGGATATCCAGTCCTGGTGGAGGGGAAGTGTCTGATCCTGGGGAGAATCCAATCTCAGTGGATATCCAATCTTGGTGGAGGGGAAGTGTCTGATCCTGGGGAGAATCCAATCTCAGTGGATATCCAATCTTGGTGGAGGGGAAGTGTCTGACCCTGGGGAGAATCCAATCTCAGGGGATATCCAATCTTGGTGGAGGGGAAGTATCTGATCCTGGGGAGAATCCAATCTCAGTGGATATCCACTCTTGGTGGAGGGGAAGTGTCTGATCCTGGGGAGAATCCAATCTCAGTGGATATCCAATCTTGGTGGAGGGGAAGTGTCTGATCCTGGGGAGAATCCAATCTCAGTGGATATCCAATCTTGGTGGAGGGGAAGTGTCTGATCCTGGGGAGAATCCAATCTCAGGGGATATCCAATCTTGGTGGAGGGGAAGTGTCTGATCCTGGGGAGAATCCAATCTCAGTGGATATCCAATCTTGGTGGAGGGGAAGTGTCTGATCCTGGGGAGAATCCAATCTCAGGGGATATCCAATCTTGGTGGAGGGGAAGTGTCTGATCCTGGGGAGAATCCAATCTCAGTGGATATCCAATCTTGGTGGAGGGGAAGTGTCTGATCCTGGGGAGAATCCAATCGCAGTGGATATCCAATCTTGGTGGAGGGGAAGTGTCTGATCCTGGGGAGAATCCAATCTCAGTGGATATCCAATCTTGGTGGAGGGGAAGTGTCTGATCCTGGGGAGAATCCAATCTCAGTGGATATCCAATCTTGGTGGAGGGGAAGTGTCTGATCCTGGGGAGAATCCAATCTCAGTGGATATCCAATCTTGGTGGAGGGGAAGTGTCTGATCCTGGGGAGAATCCAATCTCAGTGGATATCCAATCTTGGTGGAGTGTAAGTGTCTGATCCTGGGGAGAATCCAATCTCAGTGGATATCCAATCTTGGTGGAGGGGAAGTGTCTGACCCTGGGTAGAATCCAATCTCAGGGGATATCCAATCTTGGTGGAGTGGAAGTGTCTGATCCTGGGGAGAATCCAATCTCAGTGGATATCCAATCTTGGTGGAGGGGAAGTGTCTGATCCTGGGGAGAATCCAATCTCAGTGGATATCCAATCTTGGTGGAGGGGAAGTGTCTGATCCTGGGGAGAATCCAATCTCAGGGGATATCCAATCTTGGTGGAGGGGAAGTGTCTGATCCTGGGGAGAATCCAATCTCAGGGGATATCCAATCTTGGTGGAGGGGAAGTGTCTGATCCTGGGGAGAATCCAATCTCAGTGGATATCCAATCTTGGTGGAGGGGAAGTGTCTGATCCTGGGGAGAATCCAATCTCAGGGGAAATCCAATCTTGGTGGAGGGGAAGTGTCTGATCCTGGGGAGAATCCAATCTCAGTGGAAATCCAATCTTGGTGGAGTGGAAGTGTCTGATCCTGGGGAGAATCCAATCTCAGTGGATATCCAATCTTGGTGGAGGGGAAGTGTCTGATCCTGGGGAGAATCCAATCTCAGTGGATATCCAATCTTGGTGGAGGGGAAGTGTCTGACCCTGGGGAGAATCCAATCTCAGGGGATATCCAATCTTGGTGGAGGGGAAATGTCTGATCCTGGGGAGAATCAAATCTCAGGGGATATCCAATCTTGGTGGAGGGGAAGTGTCTGATCCTGGGGAGAATCCAATCTCAGTGGATATCCAATCTTGGTGGAGGGGAAGTGTCTGATCCTGGGGAGAATCCAATCTCAGGGGATATCCAATCTTGGTGGAGGGGAAGTGTCTGATCCTGGGGAGAATCCAATCTCAGTGGATATCCAATCTTGGTGGAGGGGAAGTGTCTGATCCTGGGGAGAATCCAATCTCAGGGGATATCCAATCTTTGTGGAGGGGAAGTGTCTGATCCTGGGGAGAATCCAATCTCAGGGGATATCCAATCTTGTTGGAGGGGAAGTGTCTGATCCTGGGGAGAATCCAATCTCAGGGGATATCCAATCTGGGTGGAGGGGAAGTGTCTGATCCTGGGTAGAATCCAATCTCAGTGGGTATCCAATCTTGGTGGAGGGGAAGTGTCTGATCCTGGGGAGAATCCAATCTCAGGGGATATCCAATCTGGGTGGAGGGGAAGTGTCTGATCCTTGGGAGAATCCAATCTCAGGGGATATCCAATCTGGGTGGAGGGGAAGTGTCTGATCCTGGGGAGAATCCAATCTCAGGGGATATCCAATCTTGGTGGAGGGGAAGTGTCTGATCCTGGGGAGAATCCAATCTCAGGGGATATCCAATCTTGGTGGAGGCAAGTGTCCGATCCTGGGGAGAATCCAATCTCAGTGGAAATCCAATCTTGGTGGAGGGGAAGTGTCTGATCCTGGGGAGAATCCAATCTCAGGGGATATCCAATCTTGGTGGAGGGGAAGTGTCTGATCCTGGGGAGAATCCAATCTCAGGGGATATCCAATCTTGGTGGAGGGGAAGTGTCTGATCCTGGGGAGAATCCAATCTCAGTGGATATCCAATCTTGGTGGAGGGGAAGTGTCTGATCCTGGGGAGAATCCAATCTCAGGGGAAATCCAATCTTGGTGGAGGGGAAGTGTCTGATCCTGGGGAGAATCCAATCTCAGTGGAAATCCAATCTTGGTGGAGTGGAAGTGTCTGATCCTGGGGAGAATCCAATCTAAGTGGATATCCAATCTTGGTGGAGGGGAAGTGTCTGATCCTGGGGAGAATCCAATCTCAGTGGATATCCAATCTTGGTGGAGTGGAAGTGTCTGATCCTGGGGAGAATCCAATCTCAGTGGATATCCAATCTTGGTGGAGGGGAAGTGTCAGATCCTGGGGAGAATCCTCTCTCAGGGGATATCCAATCTTGGTGGAGGGGAAGTGTCTGATCCTGGGGAGAATCCAATCTCAGTGGATATCTAATCTTGGTGGAGGGGAAGTGTCTGATCCTGGGGAGAATCCAATCTCAGGGGAAATCCAATCTTGGTGGAGGGTAAGTATCTGATCCTGGGGAGAATCCAATCTCAGTGGATATCCAATCTTGGTGGACGGGAAGTGTCTGATCCTGGGGAGAATCCAATCTCAGGGGATATCCAATCTTGGTGGAGTGGAAGTGTCTGATCCTGGGGAGAATCCAATCTCAGTGGATATCCAATCTTGGTGGAGGGGAAGTGTCTGAGCCTGGGGAGAATCCAATCTCAGTGGATATCCAATCTTGGTGGAGGGGAAGTGTCTGATCCTGGGGAGAATCCAATCTCAGTGGATATCCAATCTTGGTGGAGGGGAAGTGTCTGATCCTGGGGAGAATCCAATCTCAGTGGATATCCAATCTTGGTGGAGGGGAAGTGTCTGATCTTGGGGAGAATCCAATCTCAGTGGATATCCAATCTTGGTGGAGGGGAAGTGTCTGATCCTGGGGAGAATCCAATCTCAGTGGATATCCAATCTTGGTGGAGGGGAAGTGTCTGATCCTGGGGAGAATCCAATCTCAGGGGATATCCAATCTTGGTGGAGGGGAAGTGTCTGATCCTGGGGAGAATCCAATCTCAGTGGAAATCCAATGTTGGTGGAGGGGAAGTGTCTGATGCTGGGGAGAATCCAATCTCAGTGGAAATCCAATCTTGGTGGAGTGGAAGTGTCTGATCCTGGGGAGAATCCAATCTCAGTGGATATCCAATCTTGGTGGAGGGGAAGTGTCTGATCCTGGGGAGAATCCAATCTCAGTGGATATCCAATCTGGGTGGAGGGGAAGTGTCTGATCCTGGGGAGAATCCAATCTCAGTGGATATCCAATCTTGGTGGAGGGGAAGTGTGTGATCCTGGGGAGAATCCAATCTCAGTGGAAATCCAATCTTGGTGGAGTGGAAGTGTCTGATCCTGGGGAGAATGCAATCTCAGTGGATATCCAATCTGGGTGGAGGGGAAGTGTCTGATCCTGGGGAGAATCCAATCTCAGTGGATATCCAATCTTGGTGGAGGGGAAGTGTCTGATCCTGGGGAGAATCCAATCTCAGTGGATATCCAATCTGGGTGGAGGGGAAGTGTCTGATCCTGGGGAGAATCCAATCTCAGGGGATATCCAATCTTGGTGGAGGGGAAGTGTCTGATCCTGGGGAGAATCCAATCTCAGGGGATATCCAATCTTGGTGGAGGGGAAGTGTCTGATCCTGGGGAGAATCCAATCTCAGTGGATATCCAATCTTGGTGGAGGGGAAGTGTCTGATCCTGGGGAGAATCCAATCTCAGTGGATATCCAATCTTGGTGGAGGGGAAGTGTCTGATCCTGGGGAGAATCCAATCTCAGGGGATATCCAATCTTGGTGGAGGGGAAGTGTCTGATCCTGGGGAGAATCCAATCTCAGTGGATATCCAATCTTGGTGGAGGGGAAGTGTCTGATCCTGGGGAGAATCCAATCGCAGTGGATATCCAATCTTGGTGGAGGGGAAGTGTCTGATCCTGGGGAGAATCCAATCTCAGTGGATATCCAATCTTGGTGGAGGGGAAGTGTCTGATCCTGGGGAGAATCCAATCTCAGTGGATATCCAATCTTGGTGGAGGGGAAGTGTCTGATCCTGGGGAGAATCCAATCTCAGTGGATATCCAATCTTGGTGGAGGGGAAGTGTCTGATCCTGGGGAGAATCCAATCTCAGTGGATATCCAATCTTGGTGGAGTGTAAGTGTCTGATCCTGGGGAGAATCCAATCTCAGTGGATATCCAATCTTGGTGGAGGGGAAGTGTCTGACCCTGGGTAGAATCCAATCTCAGGGGATATCCAATCTTGGTGGAGTGGAAGTGTCTGATCCTGGGGAGAATCCAATCTCAGTGGATATCCAATCTTGGTGGAGGGGAAGTGTCTGATCCTGGGGAGAATCCAATCTCAGTGGATATCCAATCTTGGTGGAGGGGAAGTGTCTGATCCTGGGGAGAATCCAATCTCAGGGGATATCCAATCTTGGTGGAGGGGAAGTGTCTGATCCTGGGGAGAATCCAATCTCAGGGGATATCCAATCTTGGTGGAGGGGAAGTGTCTGATCCTGGGGAGAATCCAATCTCAGTGGATATCCAATCTTGGTGGAGGGGAAGTGTCTGATCCTGGGGAGAATCCAATCTCAGGGGAAATCCAATCTTGGTGGAGGGGAAGTGTCTGATCCTGGGGAGAATCCAATCTCAGTGGAAATCCAATCTTGGTGGAGTGGAAGTGTCTGATCCTGGGGAGAATCCAATCTCAGTGGATATCCAATCTTGGTGGAGGGGAAGTGTCTGATCCTGGGGAGAATCCAATCTCAGTGGATATCCAATCTTGGTGGAGGGGAAGTGTCTGACCCTGGGGAGAATCCAATCTCAGGGGATATCCAATCTTGGTGGAGGGGAAATGTCTGATCCTGGGGAGAATCAAATCTCAGGGGATATCCAATCTTGGTGGAGGGGAAGTGTCTGATCCTGGGGAGAATCCAATCTCAGTGGATATCCAATCTTGGTGGAGGGGAAGTGTCTGATCCTGGGGAGAATCCAATCTCAGGGGATATCCAATCTTGGTGGAGGGGAAGTGTCTGATCCTGGGGAGAATCCAATCTCAGTGGATATCCAATCTTGGTGGAGGGGAAGTGTCTGATCCTGGGGAGAATCCAATCTCAGGGGATATCCAATCTTTGTGGAGGGGAAGTGTCTGATCCTGGGGAGAATCCAATCTCAGGGGATATCCAATCTTGTTGGAGGGGAAGTGTCTGATCCTGGGGAGAATCCAATCTCAGGGGATATCCAATCTGGGTGGAGGGGAAGTGTCTGATCCTGGGTAGAATCCAATCTCAGTGGGTATCCAATCTTGGTGGAGGGGAAGTGTCTGATCCTGGGGAGAATCCAATCTCAGGGGATATCCAATCTGGGTGGAGGGGAAGTGTCTGATCCTTGGGAGAATCCAATCTCAGGGGATATCCAATCTGGGTGGAGGGGAAGTGTCTGATCCTGGGGAGAATCCAATCTCAGGGGATATCCAATCTTGGTGGAGGGGAAGTGTCTGATCCTGGGGAGAATCCAATCTCAGGGGATATCCAATCTTGGTGGAGGCAAGTGTCCGATCCTGGGGAGAATCCAATCTCAGTGGAAATCCAATCTTGGTGGAGGGGAAGTGTCTGATCCTGGGGAGAATCCAATCTCAGGGGATATCCAATCTTGGTGGAGGGGAAGTGTCTGATCCTGGGGAGAATCCAATCTCAGGGGATATCCAATCTTGGTGGAGGGGAAGTGTCTGATCCTGGGGAGAATCCAATCTCAGTGGATATCCAATCTTGGTGGAGGGGAAGTGTCTGATCCTGGGGAGAATCCAATCTCAGGGGAAATCCAATCTTGGTGGAGGGGAAGTGTCTGATCCTGGGGAGAATCCAATCTCAGTGGAAATCCAATCTTGGTGGAGTGGAAGTGTCTGATCCTGGGGAGAATCCAATCTAAGTGGATATCCAATCTTGGTGGAGGGGAAGTGTCTGATCCTGGGGAGAATCCAATCTCAGTGGATATCCAATCTTGGTGGAGTGGAAGTGTCTGATCCTGGGGAGAATCCAATCTCAGTGGATATCCAATCTTGGTGGAGGGGAAGTGTCAGATCCTGGGGAGAATCCTCTCTCAGGGGATATCCAATCTTGGTGGAGGGGAAGTGTCTGATCCTGGGGAGAATCCAATCTCAGTGGATATCTAATCTTGGTGGAGGGGAAGTGTCTGATCCTGGGGAGAATCCAATCTCAGGGGAAATCCAATCTTGGTGGAGGGGAAGTATCTGATCCTGGGGAGAATCCAATCTCAGTGGATATCCAATCTTGGTGGACGGGAAGTGTCTGATCCTGGGGAGAATCCAATCTCAGGGGATATCCAATCTTGGTGGAGTGGAAGTGTCTGATCCTGGGGAGAATCCAATCTCAGTGGATATCCAATCTTGGTGGAGGGGAAGTGTCTGAGCCTGGGGAGAATCCAATCTCAGTGGATATCCAATCTTGGTGGAGGGGAAGTGTCTGATCCTGGGGAGAATCCAATCTCAGTGGATATCCAATCTTGGTGGAGGGGAAGTGTCTGATCCTGGGGAGAATCCAATCTCAGTGGATATCCAATCTTGGTGGAGGGGAAGTGTCTGATCTTGGGGAGAATCCAATCTCAGTGGATATCCAATCTTGGTGGAGGGGAAGTGTCTGATCCTGGGGAGAATCCAATCTCAGTGGATATCCAATCTTGGTGGAGGGGAAGTGTCTGATCCTGGGGAGAATCCAATCTCAGGGGATATCCAATCTTGGTGGAGGGGAAGTGTCTGATCCTGGGGAGAATCCAATCTCAGTGGAAATCCAATGTTGGTGGAGGGGAAGTGTCTGATGCTGGGGAGAATCCAATCTCAGTGGAAATCCAATCTTGGTGGAGTGGAAGTGTCTGATCCTGGGGAGAATCCAATCTCAGTGGATATCCAATCTTGGTGGAGGGGAAGTGTCTGATCCTGGGGAGAATCCAATCTCAGTGGATATCCAATCTGGGTGGAGGGGAAGTGTCTGATCCTGGGGAGAATCCAATCTCAGTGGATATCCAATCTTGGTGGAGGGGAAGTGTGTGATCCTGGGGAGAATCCAATCTCAGTGGAAATCCAATCTTGGTGGAGTGGAAGTGTCTGATCCTGGGGAGAATGCAATCTCAGTGGATATCCAATCTGGGTGGAGGGGAAGTGTCTGATCCTGGGGAGAATCCAATCTCAGTGGATATCCAATCTTGGTGGAGGGGAAGTGTCTGATCCTGGGGAGAATCCAATCTCAGTGGATATCCAATCTGGGTGGAGGGGAAGTGTCTGATCCTGGGGAGATTCCAATCTCAGTGGATATCCAATCTTGGTGGAGGGGAAGTGTCTGATCCTGGGGAGAATCCAATCTCAGTGGAAATCCAATCTTGGTGGAGTGGAAGTGTCTGATCCTGGGGAGAATCCAATCTCAGTGGATATCCAATCTTGGTGGAGGGGAAGTGTCTGATCCTGGGGAGAAGCCAATCTCAGTGGATATCCAATCTTGGTGGAGTGGAAGTGTCTGATCCTGGGGAGAATCCAATCTCAGTGGATATCCAATCTTGGTGGAGGGGAAGTGTCTGACCCTGGGGAGAATCCAATCTCAGGGGATATCCAATCTTGGTGGAGGGGAAGTGTCTGACCCTGGGTAGAATCCAATCTCAGGGGATATCCAATCTTGGTGGAGGGGAAGTGTCTGATCCTGGGGAGAATCCAATCTCAGTGGATATCCAATCTTGGTGGAGGGGAAGTGTCTGATCCTGGGGAGAATCCAATCTCAGGGGATATCCAATCTTGGTGGAGGGGAAGTGTCTGATCCTGGGGAGAATCCAATCTCAGTGGATATCCAATCTTGGTGGAGGGGAAGTGTCTGATCCTGGGGAGAATCCAATCTCAGGGGATATCCAATCTTGGTGGAGGGGAAGTGTCTGATCCTGGGAATAATCCAATCTCAGTGGATATCCAATCTTGGTGGAGTGGAAGTGTCTGATCCTGGGGAGAATCCAATCTCAGGGGATATCCAATCTGGGTGGAGGGGAAGTGTCTTATCCTGGGTAGAATCCAATCTCAGTGGATATCCAATCTTGGTGGAGGGGAAGTGTCTGATCCTGGGGAGAATCCAATCTCAGGGGATATCCAATCTGGGTGGAGGGGAAGTGTCTGATCCTGGGGAGAATCCAATCTCAGGGGATATCCAATCTGGGTGGAGGGGAAGTGTCTGATCCTGGGGAGAATCCAATCTCAGGGGATATCCAATCTTGGTGGAGGGGAAGTGTCTGATCCTGGGGAGAATCCAATCTCAGGGGATATCCAATCTTGGTGGAGGCAAGTGTCCGATCCTGGGGAGAATCCAATCTCAGTGGAAATCCAATCTTGGTGGAGGGGAAGTGTCTGATCCTGGGGAGAATCCAATCTCAGGGGATATCCAATCTTGGTGGAGGGGAAGTGTCTGATCCTGGGGAGAATCCAATCTCAGGGGATATCCAATCTTGGTGGAGGGGAAGTGTCTGATCCTGGGGAGAATCCAATCTCAGTGGATATCCAATCTTGGTGGAGGGGAAGTGTCTGATCCTGGGGAGAATCCAATCTCAGGGGAAATCCAATCTTGGTGGAGGGGAAGTGTCTGATCCTGGGGAGAATCCAATCTCAGTGGAAATCCAATCTTGGTGGAGTGGAAGTGTCTGATCCTGGGGAGAATCCAATCTCAGTGGATATCCAATCTTGGTGGAGGGGAAGTGTCTGATCCTGGGGAGAATCCAATCTCAGTGGATATCCAATCTTGGTGGAGTGGAAGTGTCTGATCCTGGGGAGAATCCAATCTCAGTGGATATCCAATCTTGGTGGAGGGGAAGTGTCTGATCCTGGGGAGAATCCAATCTCAGGGGATATCCAATCTTGGTGGAGGGGAAGTGTCTGATCCTGGGGAGAATCCAATCTCAGTGGATATCTAATCTTGGTGGAGGGGAAGTGTCTGATCCTGGGGAGAATCCAATCTCAGGGGAAATCCAATCTTGGTGGAGGGGAAGTGTCTGATCCTGGGGAGAATCCAATCTCAGTGGATATCCAATCTTGGTGGAGGGGAAGTGTCTGATCCTGGGGAGAATCCAATCTCAGGGGATATCCAATCTTGGTGGAGTGGAAGTGTCTGATCCTGGGGAGAATCCAATCTCAGTGGATATCCAATCTTGGTGGAGGGGAAGTGTCTGATCCTGGGGAGAATCCAATCTCAGTGGATATCCAATCTTGGTGGAGGGGAAGTGTCTGATCCTGGGGAGAATCCAATCTCAGTGGATATCCAATCTTGGTGGAGGGGAAGTGTCTGATCCTGGGGAGAATCCAATCTCAGTGGATATCCAATCTTGGTGGAGGGGAAGTGTCTGATCCTGGGGAGAATCCAATCTCAGTGGATATCCAATCTTGGTGGAGGGGAAGTGTCTGATCCTGGGGAGAATCCAATCTCAGTGGAAATCCAATCTTGGTGGAGGGGAAGTGTCTGATCCTGGGGAAAATCCAATCTCAGGGGATATCCAATCTTGGTGGAGGGGAAGTGTCTGATCCTGGGGAGAATCCAATCTCAGTGGAAATCCAATGTTGGTGGAGGGGAAGTGTCTGATCCTGGGGAGAATCCAATCTCAGTGGAAATCCAATCTTGGTGGAGTGGAAGTGTCTGATCCTGGGGAGAATCCAATCTCAGTGGATATCCAATCTTGGTGGAGGGGAAGTGTCTGATCCTGGGGAGAATCCAATCTCAGTGGATATCCAATCTGGGTGGAGGGGAAGTGTCTGATCCTGGGGAGAATCCAATCTCAGTGGATATCCAATCTTGGTGGAGGGGAAGTGTGTGATCCTGGGGAGAATCCAATCTCAGTGGAAATCCAATCTTGGTGGAGTGGAAGTGTCTGATCCTGGGGAGAATGCAATCTCAGTGGATATCCAATCTGGGTGGAGGGGAAGTGTCTGATCCTGGGGAGAATCCAATCTCAGTGGATATCCAATCTTGGTGGAGGGGAAGTGTCTGATCCTGGGGAGAATCCAATCTCAGTGGATATCCAATCTGGGTGGAGGGGAAGTGTCTGATCCTGGGGAGAATCCAATCTCAGTGGATATCCAATCTTGGTGGAGGGGAAGTGTCTGATCCTGGGGAGAATCCAATCTCAGTGGAAATCCAATCTTGGTGGAGTGGAAGTGTCTGATCCTGGGGAGAATGCAATCTCAGTGGATATCCAATCTGGGTGGAGGGGAAGTGTCTGATCCTGGGGAGAATCCAATCTCAGTGGATATCGAATCTTGGTGGAGGGGAAGTGTCTGATCCTGGGGAGAATCCAATCTCAGTGGATATCCAATCTGGGTGGAGGGGAAGTGTCTGATCCTGGGGAGAATCCAATCTCAGTGGATATCCAATCTTGGTGGAGGGGAAGTGTCTGATCCTGGGGAGAATCCAATCTCAGGGGATATCCAATCTTGGTGGAGGGGAAGTGTCTGATCCTGGGGAGAATCCAATCTCAGGGGATATCCAATCTTGGTGGAGTGGAAGTGTCTGATCCTGGGTAGAATCCAATCTCAGTGGATATCCAATCTTGGTGGAGGGGAAGTGTCTGATCCTGGGGAGAATCCAATCTCAGGGGATATCCAATCTTGGTGGAGGGGAAGTGTCTGATCCTGGGGAGAATCCAATCTCAGTGGATATCCAATCTTGGTGGAGTGGAAGTGTCTGATCCTGGGGAGAATCCAATCTCAGGGGATATCCAATCTTGGTGGAGTGGAAGTGTCTGATCCTGGGGAGAATCCAATCTCAGGGGATATCCAATCTGGGTGGAGGGGAAGTGTCTGATCCTGGGGAGAATCCAATCTCAGGGGATATCCAATCTTGGTGGAGTGGAAGTGTCTGATCCTGGGGAGAATCCAATCTCAGGGGAAATCCAATCTTGGTGGAGGGGAAGTGTCTGATCCTGGGGAGAATCCAATCTCAGGGGAAATCCAATCTTGGTGGAGGGGAAGTGTCTGATCCTGGGGAGAATCCAATCTCAGTGGATATCCAATCTTGGTGGAGGGGAAGTGTCTGATCCTGGGGAGAATCCAATCTCAGTGGATATCCAATCTTGGTAGAGGGGAAGTGTCTGATCCTGGGGAGAATCCAATCTCAGTGGATATCCAATCTTGGTGGAGGGAAAGTGTCTGATCCTGGGGAGAATCCAATCTCAGTGGATATCCAATCTGGGTGGAGGGGAAGTGTCTGATCCTGGGGAGAATCCAATCTCAGTGGATATCCAATCTTGGTGGAGGGGAAGTGTCTGATCCTGGGGAGAATCCAATCTCAGTGGATATCCAATCTTGGTGGAGTGGAAGTGTCTGATCCTGGGGAGAATCCAATCTCAGTGGATATCCAATCTTGGTGGAGGGGAAGTGTCTGATCCTGGGGAGAATCCAATCTCAGTGGATATCCAATCTTGGTGGAGGGGAAGTGTCTGATCCTGGGGAGAATCCAATCTCAGTGGATATCCAATCTTGGTGGAGGGGAAGTGTCTGATCCTGGGGAGAATCCAATCTCAGTGGATATCCAATCTTGGTGGAGGGGAAGTGTCTGATCCTGGGGAGAATCCAATCTCAGTGGATATCCAATCTTGGTGGAGGGGAAGTGTCTGATCCTGGGGAGAATCCAATCTCAGTGGATATCCAATCTTGGTGGAGGGGAAGTGTCTGATCCTGGGGAGAATCCAATCTCAGGGGATATCCAATCTTGTTGGAGGGGAAGTGTCTGATCCTGGGGAGAATCCAATCTCAGGGGATATCCAATCTGGGTGGAGGGGAAGGGTCTGATCCTGGGTAGAATCCAATCTCAGTGGATATCCAATCTTGGTGGAGGGGAAGTGTCTGATCCTGGGGAGAATCCAATCTCAGGGGATATCCAATCTGGGTGGAGGGGAAGTGTCTGATCCTGGGGAGAATCCAATCTCAGGGGATATCCAATCTGGGTGGAGGGGAAGTGTCTGATCCTGGGGAGAATCCAATCTCAGGGGATATCCAATCTTGGTGGAGGGGAAGTGTCTGATCCTGGAGAGAATCCAATCTCAGGGGATATCCAATCTTGGTGGAGGCATGTGTCCGATCCTGGGGAGAATCCAATCTCAGTGGAAATCCAATCTTGGTGGAGGGGAAGTGTCTGATCCTGGGGAGAATCCAATCTCAGGGGATATCCAATCTTGGTGGAGGGGAAGTGTATGATCCTGGGGAGAATCCAATCTCAGGGGATATCCAATCTTGGTGGAGGCAAGTGTCCGATCCTGGGGAGAATCCAATCTCAGTGGATATCCAATCTTGGTGGAGGGGAAGTGTCTGATCCTGGGGAGAATCCAATCTCAGTGGAAATCCAATCTTGGTGGAGGGGAAGTGTCTGATCCTGGGGAGAATCCAATCTCAGTGGATATCCAATCTGGGTGGAGTGGAAGTGTCTGATCCTGGGTAGAATCCAATCTCAGTGGATATCCAATCTTGGTGGAGGGGAAGTGTCTGATCCTGGGGAGAATCCAATCTCAGTGGATATCCAATCTTGGTGGAGGGGAAGTGTCTGATCCTGGGGAGAATCCAATCTCAGGGGAAATCCAATCTTGGTGGAGGGGAAGTGTCTGATCCTGGGGAGAATCCAATCTCAGTGGATATCCAATCTTGGTGGAGGGGAAGTGTCTGATCCTGGGGAGAATCCAATCTCAGTGGATATCCAATCTTGGTGGAGGGGAAGTGTCTGATCCTGGGGAGAATCCAATCTCAGTGGATATCCAATCTTGGTGGAGGGGAAGTGTCTGATCCTGGGGAGAATCCAATCTCAGTGGATATCCAATCTGGGTGGAGGGGAAGTGTCTGATCCTGGGGAGAATCCAATCTCAGTGGATATCCAATCTTGGTGGAGGGGAAGTGTCTGATCCTGGGGAGAATCCAATCTCAGTGGATATCCAATCTTGGTGGAGGGGAAGTGTCTGATCCTGGGGAGAATCCAATCTCAGTGGATTTCCAATCTTGGTGGAGGGGAAGTGTCTGATCCTGGGGAGAATCCAATCTCAGGGGATATCCAATCTTGGTGGAGTGGAAGTGTCTGATCCTGGGGAGAATCCAATCTCAGTGGATATCCAATCTGGGTGGAGGGGAAGTGTCTGATCCTGGGGATAATCCAATCTCAGGGGATATCCAATCTTGGTGGAGGGGAAGTGTCTGATCCTGGGGAGAATCCAATCTCAGTGGATATCCAATCTGGGTGGAGGGGAAGTGTCTGACCCTGGGGAGAATCCAATCTCAGTGGATATCCAATCTTGGTGGAGGGGAAGTGTCTGATCCTGGGGAGAATCCAATCTCAGTGGATATCCAATCTTGGTGGATTGGAAGTGTCTGATCCTGGGTAGAATCCAATCTCAGGGGATATCCAATCTTGGTGGAGGGGAAGTGTCTGATCCTGGGGAGAATCCAATCTCAGTGGATATCCAATCTGGGTGGAGGGGAAGTGTCTGATTCTGGGGAGAATCCAATCTCAGGGGATATCCAATCTTGGTGGAGGGGAAGTGTCTGATCCTGGGGAGAATACAATCTCAGGGGATATCCAATCTTGGTGGAGTGTAAGTGTCTGATCCTGGGGAGAATCCAATCTCAGTGGATATCCAATCTTGGTGGAGGGGAAGTGTCTGATCCTGGGGAGAATCCAATCTCAGTGGATATCCAATCTTGGTGGAGGGGAAGTGTCTGATCCTGGGGAGAATCCAATCTCAGTGGAATCCAATCTTGGTGGAGGGGAAGTGTCTGATCCTGGGGAGAATCCAATCTCAGTGGATATCCAATCTTGGTGGAGTGGAAGTGTCTGATCCTGGGTAGAATCCAATCTCAGTGGATATCCAATCTTGGTGGAGGGGAAGTGTCTGATCCTGGGGAGAATCCAATCTCAGTGGATATCCAATCTGGGTGGAGGGGAAGTGTCTGATCCTGGGGAGAATCCAATCTCAGTGGATATCCAATCTTGGTGGAGGGGAAGTGTCTGATCCTGGGGAGAATCCAATCTCAGTGGAAATCCAATCTTGGTGGAGGGGAAGTGTCTGATCCTGGGGAGAATCCAATCTCAGTGGATATCCAATCTTTGTGGAGGGGAAGTGTCTGATCCTGGGGAGAATCCAATCTCAGTGGATATCCAATCTTGGTGGAGGGGAAGTGTCTGATCCTGGGGAGAATCCAATCTCAGTGGATATCCAATCTTGGTGGAGGGGAAGTGTCTGATCCTGGGGAGAATCCAATCTCAGTGGATATCCAATCTTCGTGGAGGGGAAGTGTCTGATCCTGGGGAGAATCCAATCTCAGTGGATATCCAATCTTGGTGGAGGGGAAGTGTCTGATCCTGGGGAGAATCCAATCTCAGTGGATATCCAATCTGCGTGGAGGGGAAGTGTCTGACCCTGGGGAGAATCCAATCTCAGTGGATATCCAATCTTGGTGGAGGGGAAGTGTCTGATCCTGGGGAGAATCCAATCTCAGTGGAAATCCAATCTTGGTGGAGGGGAAGTGTCTGATCCTGGGTAGAATCCAATCTCAGTGGATATCCAATCTTGGTGGAGTGGAAGTGTCTGATCCTGGGGAGAATCCAATCTCAGTGGATATCCAATCTTGGTGGAGGGGAAGTGTCTGATCCTGGGGAGAATCCAATCTCAGTGGAAATCCAATCTTGGTGGAGGGGAAGTGTCTGATCCTGGGTAGAATCCAATCTCAGTGGATATCCAATCTTGGTGGAGGGGAAGTGTCTGATCCTGGGGAGAATCCAATCTCAGGGGATATCCAATCTGGGTGGAGTGGAAGTGTCTGATCCTGGGGAGAATCCAATCTCAGTGGATATCCAATCTTGGTGGAGGGGTAGTGTCTGATCCTGGGGAGAATCCAATCTCAGTGGATATCCAATCTGGGTGGAGGGGAAGTGTCTGATCCTGGGGAGAATCCAATCTCAGTGGATATCCAATCTTGGTGGAGGGGAAGTGTCTGATCCTGGGGAGAATCCAATCTCAGTGGATATCCAATCTTGGTGGAGGGAAAGTGTCTGATCCTGGGGAGAATCCAATCGCAGTGGATATCCAATCTTGGTGGAGTGGAACTGTCTGATCCTGGGGAGAATCCAATCTCAGTGGATATCCAATCTTGGTGGAGTGGAAGTGTCTGATCCTGGGGAGAATCCAATCTCAGTGGATATCCAATCTTGGTGGAGGGGAAGTGTCTGATCCTGGGGAGAATCCAATCTCAGTGGATATCCAATCTTGGTGGAGGGGAAGTGTCTGATCCTGGGGAGAATCCAATCTCAGTGGATATCCAATCTGGGTGGAGGGGAAGTGTCTGATCCTGGGGAGAATACAATCTCAGGGGATATCCAATCTTGGTGGAGGGGAAGTGTCTGATCCTGGGTAGAATCCAATCTCAGTGGATATCCAATCTTGGTGGAGGGGAAGTGTCTGATCCTGGGGAGAATCCAATCTCAGTGGATATCCAATCTGGGTGGAGTGGAAGTGTCTGATCCTGGGGAGAATCCAATCTCAGTGGATATCCAATCTTGGTGGAGGGGAAGTGTCTGATCCTGGGGAGAATCCAATCTCAGTGGATATCCAATCTTGGTGGAGGGGAAGTGTCTGATCCTGGGGAGAATCCAATCTCAGGGAATATCCAATCTTGGTGGAGGGGAAGTGTCTGATCCTGGGGAGAATCCAATCTCAGGGGATATCCAATCTTGGTGGAGGGGAAGTGTCTGATCCTGGGGAGAATCCAATCTCAGTGGATATCCAATCTGGGTGGAGGGGAAGTGTCTGATCCTGGGGAGAATCCAATCTCAGGGGATATCCAATCTTGGTGGAGGGGAAGTGTCTGATCCTGGGGATAATCCAATCTCAGTGGATATCCAATCTTGGTGGAGGGGAAGTGTCTGATCCTGGGGAGAATCCAATCTCAGGGGATATCCAATCTTGGTGGAGGGGAAGTGTCTGATCCTGGGGAGAATCCAATCTCAGTGGATATCCAATCTGGGTGGAGGGGAAGTGTCTGATCCTGGGGAGAATCCAATCTCAGTGGATATCCAATCTTGGTGGAGGGGAAGTGTCTGATCCTGGGGAGAATCCAATCTCAGGGGATATCCAATCTTGGTGGAGGGGAAGTGTCTGATCCTGGGGAGCATCCAATCTCAGTGGATATCCAATCTTGGTGGAGGGGAAGTGTCTGATCCTGGGGAGAATCCAATCTCAGTGGAAATCCAATCTTGGTGGAGGGGAAGTGTCTGATCCTGGGGAGAATCCAATCTCAGTGGATATCCAATCTAGGTGGAGGGGAAGTGTCTGATCCTGGGTAGAATCCAATCTCAGGGGATATCCAATCTGGGTGGAGGGGAAGTGTCTGATCCTGGGGAGAATCCAATCTCAGGGGATATCCAATCTTGGTGGAGGGGAAGTGTCTGATCCTGGGGAGAATCCAATCTCAGGGGATATCCAATCTTGGTGGAGGCAAGTGTCCGATCCTGGGGAGAATCCAATCTCAGTGGAAATCCAATCTTGGTGGAGGGGAAGTGTCTGATCCTGGGGAGAATCCAATCTCAGGGGATATCCAATCTTGGTGGAGGGGAAGTGTCTGATCCTGGGGAGAATCCAATCTCAGGGGATATCCAATTATGTTGGAGGGGAAGTGTCCGATCCTGGGGAGAATCCAATCTCAGTGGATATCCAATCTGGGTGGAGGGAAAGTGTCTGATCCTGGGGAGTATCCAATCTCAGTGGATATCCAATCTTGGTGGAGGGGAAGTGTCTGATCCTGGGGAGAATCCAATCTCAGGGGATATCCAATCTTGGTGGAGGGGAAGTGTCTGATCCTGGGGAGAATCCAATCTCAGGGGATATCCAATCTTGGTGGAGGGGAAGTGTCTGATCCTGGGGAGAATCCAATCTCAGTGGATATCCAATCTTGGTGGAGGGGAAGTGTCTGATCCTGGGGAGAATCCAATCTCAGTGGATATCCAATCTTGGTGGAGGGGAAGTGTCTGATCCTGGGGAGAATCCAATCTCAGTGGATATCCAATCTTGGTGGAGGGGAAGTGTCTGATCCTGGGGAGAATCCAATCTCAGTGGATATCCAATCTTGGTGGAGGGGAAGTGTCTGATCCTGGGGAGAATCCAATCTCAGTGGATATCCAATCTTGGTGGAGGGGAAGTGTCTGATCCTGGGGAGAATCCAATCTCAGTGGATATCCAATCTTGGTGGAGGGGAAGTGTCTGATCCTGGGGAGAATCCAATCTCAGTGGATATCCAATCTTGGTGGAGGGGAAGTGTCTGATCCTGGGGAGAATCCAATCTCAGTGGATATCCAATCTTGGTGGAGGGGAAGTGTCTGATCCTGGGGAGAATCCAATCTCAGTGGATATCCAATCTTGGTGGAGGGGAAGTGTCTGATCCTGGGGAGAGTCCAATCTCAGTGGATATCCAATCTTGGTGGAGGGGAAGTGTCTGATCCTGGGGAGAATCCAATCTCAGTGGATATCCAATCTTGGTGGAGGGGAAGTGTCTGATCCTGGGGAGAATCCAATCTCAGTGGATATCCAATCTTGGTGGAGGGGAAGTGTCTGATCCTGGGGATAATCCAATCTCAGTGGATATCCAATCTGGGTGGAGGGGAAGTGTCTGATCCTGGGGAGAATCCAATCTCAGTGGATATCCAATCTTGGTGGAGGGGAAGTGTCTGATCCTGGGGAGAATCCAATCTCAGGGGATATCCAATCTTGGTGGAGGGGAAGTGTCTGATCCTGGGGAGAATCCAATCTCAGGGGATATCCAATCTTGGTGGAGGCAAGTGTCCGATCCTGGGGAGAATCCAATCTCAGTGGATATCCAATCTTGGTGGAGGGGAAGTGTCTGATCCTGGGGAGAATCCAATCTCAGGGGATATCCAATTATGTTGGAGGGGAAGTGTCCGATCCTGGGGAGAATCCAATCTCAGTGGATATCCAATCTTGGTGGAGGGGAAGTGTCTGATCCTGGGGAGAATCCAATCTCAGTGGATATCCAATCTTGGTGGAGGGGAAGTGTCTGATCCTGGGGAGAATCCAATCTCAGTGGATATCCAATCTTGGTGGAGGGGAAGTGTCTGATCCTGGGGAGAATCCAATCTCAGTGGATATCCAATCTTGGTGGAGGGGAAGTGTCCGATCCTGGGGAGAATCCAATCTCAGTGGATATCCAATCTTGTTGGAGGGGAAGTGTCTGATCCTGGGGAGAATCCAATCTCAGGGGATATCCAATCTGGGTGGAGTGGAAGTGTCTGATCCTGGGGAGAATCCAATCTCAGTGGATATCCACTCTGGGTGGAGGGGAAGTGTCTGATCCTGGGTAGAATCCAATCTCAGTGGATATCCAATCTTGGTGGAGGGGAAGTGTCTGATCCTGGGGAGAATCCAATCTCAGGGGATATCCAATCTGGGTGGAGGGGAAGTGTCTGATCCTGGGGAGAATCCAATCTCAGGGGATATCCAATCTGGGTGGAGGGGAAGTGTCTGATCCTGGGGAGAATCCAATCTCAGGGGATATCCAATCTTGGTGGAGGGGAAGTGTCTGATCCTGGGGAGAATCCAATCTCAGGGGATATCCAATCTGGGTGGAGGGGGAGTGTCTGATCCTGGGGAGAATCCAATCTCAGGGGATATCCAATCTGGGTGGAGGGGAAGTGTCTGATCCTGGGGAGAATCCAATCTCAGGGGATATCCAATCTGGGTGGAGGGGAAGTGTCTGATCCTGGGGAGAATCCAATCTCAGGGGATATCCAATCTTGGTGGAGGGGAAGTGTCTGATCCTGGGGAGAATCCAATCTCAGTGGATATCCAATCTTGGTGGAGGGGAAGTGTCCGATCCTGGAGTGGGTGTCAGTTCTGATTCTGCCAATACTGAGGGTTTTTGTTTGCGGTGTGTGTTATAATGGGGATAACCAGGGGCCAGAGTTACATGTCTAACACAGATTAAATCAGAAAATTCCAGTTTCATTTAAATATTTGCATTTCCAACGTGACCCCTGTGAGCAGTTGCCTGCCTCCCCCTGTTCCGGCTCGGTTAAACCCAGAACTGGGTGGCTTGGAGGTCAGTTGTGATTTGTTTATTAATTTCTACCCCTGACCGGCCTCCAATAAACCTGTTATTGGTACTACAGCCCTTCCCTTACTCTTTGGCTCGGACACGCAGAATGTTTGGTTAGTAATTCGAGTCCCTTTTCCCTTCTCTCTCATGCAGTTAATTTACTGGCGTCTGTGATGCTAAACCGCGTAAATTGCGGCCTCTTCCCCTGTCCCATTGGCTACCTGGTGCCCATGGCAAAGGCGGATCCACTGCTCATTATTACTGCCGTGATAATGAAGTGTATCAATTCTTATTACTTTGCAATATCTTTCCTGGATATCACCCCTGTGTTTATAGTGACCAGTGTCCTGGCTGGTGCTGCCGGAGAATTTTCTGTCTGGTTGACCATCACTTTCACCTTTGATCAATTTGTGTCCATTTGTTGCTGGAAGCTGGAAGGAAAATATTGCACCGAGAAAATTATGACTGTGGTTCTATCAGCAATCTGCATTCTGCTCAGTTTCGAAAACGACTGCTTCTACTTTGTACATCAGCCTGCAGAGAGCATCAACAATATATCATGCTTCTGTTTTCCAAAGACAAGCTATTTTACTGATCCAGGATCAGTGTGAATTGACAGGTTTGAAATGTTTTTAACCCGATTGTACCCAATCGCTTTAATTCTGTTCCTCAACGCTCTGACAGTCAGACACATTTTAGTGACCAGTTGAGTCCATAAGGGACTAAGGGATGAGAGCAAGGGAGAGAATCACAGTGACCCAGAGATGGAGAACAGAAGAAAATCTGTCATTTTACTCTTCACCATATCCGATAAGTTCATGTTCCTGTGTTTGGTATTTGTTACAGATTTCTTATATTACAACATTGCAGGAAGAGGTCCTTTGTATTGCAGGCTCGCCGAATGTATATTCCAACAAGTCGGATGGATGTTGCTGAACTTAAGTTACTCCCCAAACACATTTATTTCTGTGGTGACTCAGTCCAAGGTCAGAAAGTGGTTCGAGAGTGCGGTGACATATACATTTACATCAATTAATGTATAAACAAAACGATTCGCGAGCAGCCCAGAGACTTTCCCAGTTCTTCCAGTCCATGAATGTAATATTTACCCCGAACTTCCAAGGGGTGACTGACTGTTGGATGCCCCAAAATACACTGGCAGGGGAGAGGTCACACACGCCCAACAGTAGCAGCAGCAGAAAAGAGGTAACTGACAGCTGGATGACCGGAAATCCACAGATGAGGGTGGGTGGCTCGTGATCACACACAGCAAAGGACAGAGGGGCAGCAGGAAGATTTCACTTTTAGAGAGCCCGACAGAAAGGTGGCAGGATGATTGTCAGAGCGTTCCCTGCAGGACAGGAGGCGGAACAGCAGCCAACACTCTCTCTTCCAACTCCATTGATTCCATTCTCAGTTCCATAGATCTGCTCTGAAAATAAAACTTGTCCTTATAAAAGCTGTTTTATGATTCCTTCTATCTTTCTTCGAAGACAATACTTTAAGGGCTGATATTTGAATTGTGGACTGAATGAATTGAGCTCAGACTGCAAGGCACCTGTTTCCAAACAAGTCAACAGGGAAATGACAGGGAAATTTATGTCTGTCTTGTGACATGACTGTTGAAAAAGTTAGTTTCACTTTTGGATTGTGTTCAGTCGCTGCTAGACCTGCCAGAAATATAGCCAATAATGTCTTTCTCTTGAAAATAATTCCTGCATCAAGAGTAATTGCAATTTCCTTATGAACTTAAACAAACTTTGAATGAGTGTGAATTAAATGTGTGGGGGCTGAACCCTTGTTGCTGTGTCTGTCTGGAGAGAGGAAGGCTGTATTTCACTTGCAACAGTTTACTGTTGCCCCTTGTCTCTGAAGAATCTCTGAATTAAGCTGTACTGTTGCCTTTTGTGTTTGAAGAAGTCCTGAATTTGCAGAAATCATGCATTTATTATGGGGAACTTTTGTATTGAGTGTGAGAACTGACAGCTGTTGTTCCAGCCCTCATGGCACACCTTGTGTGATGCCTACTGCGAACGAATTGCCTTGACGTCCTACCCATCACAGACTGTTCATCAACATCGCCTGCAGTTACTTCGAGTGGAATCTGACTCTTTGACTCTGGGACGCTTCACCGACCAGGAAATACCCAACTAGACCGTGAAAACCCAGTTATTTTATTATTTCCAAGAAACAGTTATAATTCGAAAAAGCCTTTTACCCGGTTAACCTGTTTTTTGAGTGCATGTCTGTGTACATGAGGGTTAAGAAGAATAAGGAGTTTAAAATCTTTCAGGCATAGATTTATATCATTATTGTTTAAGATTTAGTTTATTAATAAATAGTCAATGTTGCTGTTGAATTAAACCTAGTTTGGTGCACTTCATTCTGGTGCACAAATAGAGTGCTCAATTTGGCAATTTTCCACCAGCTGGTAAACTTTACATGATATGCTACTACCTATGGAGAAGTGGGACTGAGTTAACAGTGCATTACTCACGCCTTGGTCGGCACAGTGGCGCAGTGGTTAGCACTGCTGCCTCACAGCTCCAGGGACCCGGGTTCGATTCTGGGTACTGCCTGTGCGGAGTTTGCAAGTTCTCCCTGTGTCTGCGTGGGTTTCCTCCGGGTGCTCCGGTTTCCTCCCACATGCCAAAGACTTGCAGGTTGATAGGTTAATTGGCCATTATAAATTGACCCTAGTATAGGTAGGTGGTAGGGAAATATATAGGGACAGGTGGGGCTGTGATAGGAATACGGGATTAGTGTAGGATTAGTATAAATGGGTGGTTGATGGTCGGCACAGACTCGGTGGGCCGAAGGGCCTCTTTCAGTGCTGTATCTCTAAACTAAACATATCAATTGGGAACTCTTGTTGGGATCGTTTCCAGCACTAATTACGTGAAGTACAAGGCAAGTAAATATTGAAACAGGAAACAAATAGCCAGCTTTCCCATATAATAGGTTAAAGGCTATACCATCAGAATTGTATTTGCAGTTGCAGCAGTTCGTTTTTTTTTTCTGGGAGAGGAGAATATATCCATCAGTGACTTGAAATCTTTAAGAAACGAGAAAGCTAAAATAGTTGGCAGCACAATTGGGGTTAAAATTGAAATCAGGTACAAAAAAAACAGAGAAATTAATGAAATAGACCAACATCGGAAATTAGAAGAAGAAGAATAGAGTAAGTCAGTGAGTGATACAGTTAAATTGGCTGGAATTCAGTAAGAAATGGAAAAAGAAAAACTTGAGGCTGAAAAATAATTTTCAAAACTTGACTTGGAAAAAGAGGGAAGGGGGAAAGAGAGAACATTTCAGCGAGAAAGTGAAAGAGGAGCAAGGAAATACAGATTAAAAAAAGATGGGATGAAGACAATGGATAATCTTAGTCCCTCCTTGGCAAATCCTTGTTCAACGCTTTCCAATTTTAAGGCAAAGAAAGCAGCACAAACAGGCTTTCTCAGGTTTAAAGAAGAAAAGTTGAACGCTAATTTGGTTGATGTCTACAGATACAAGACGCGCCCGCGCTTGCATGCATACACGATACACGCATGCAAATAGTGACCGAAAAGTGCAGAATAAAAAAGTAGAAATGCTCGAGGAAATATCCGAAGAGTTGTTGTTACTGTTCTTTGAGCTCACTGTCGAGTCCTTTATTGTCGGTAATCTTGCTTTTCATTGGGGCCCATTATTCTTCTTAAACCTTGTTCACTGAAGGAGACTTTTCTCTCTTGGGGTTCTTGTGTCATCATGGATGACAGGTGAAATTGTGAGACTAGCTAAGAGGAAAAAGGAAGCATACATAAGGTCTAGGAGGCTGAAGAAAGACGAAGCTTTGAAAGAATATCGGGAATGTAGGACCAATCTGAAACGAGGAATTAAGAGTGCTAAAAGGGGTCATGAAATACCTTTAGCAAACAGGGTTAAGGAAAATCCCAAAGCCTTTTATTCATATATAAGGAGCAAGAGGGTAACTAGAGATAGGATTGGCCCACTCAAGGACAAAGGAGGAAAGTTATGCGTGGAGTCAGAGAAAATGGGTGAGATTCTAAATGAGTACTTTGCATCGGTATTCACCGAGGAGAGGGACATGACGGATGTTGAGGTTAGGGACAGATGTTTGATTACTCTAGGTCAAGTCGGCATAAGGAGGGAGGAAGTGTTGGGTATTCTAAAAGGCATTAAGGTGGACAAGTCCCCAGGTCCGGATGGGATCTATCCCAGGTTACTGAGGGAAGCGAGAGAGGAAATAGCTGGGGCCTTAACATATATCTTTGCAGCATCCTTAAACACGGGTGAGGTCCCGAAGGACTGGAGAATTGCTAATGTTGTCCCCTTGTTTAAGAAAGGTAGCTGGGATAATCCAGGTAATTATAGACCGGTGAGCCTGACGTCAGTGGTAGGGAAGCTGCTGGAGAAGAAACTGATGGATAGGATCTATTCCATTTGGAAGAAAATGGGCTCATCAGTGATAGGCAACATGGTTTTGTGCAGGGAAGGTCATGTCTTACCAACTTAATAGAATTCTTTGAGGAAGTGACAAAGTCGATTGATGAGGGAAGGGCTGTAGATGTCATATACATGGACTTCAGTAAGGCGTTTGATAAGGTTCCCCATGGTAGGCTGATGGAGAAAGTGAAGTCGCATGGGGTCCAAGGTGTACTAGCTAGATGGATAAAGAACTGGCTGGGCAACAGGAGACAGAGAGTAGCAGTGGAAGGGAGTTTCTCAAAATGGAGACGTGTGACCAGTGGTGTTCCACAGGAATCCGTGCTGGGACCACTGTTGTTTGTGATATACATAAATGATTTGGAGGAAAGTATAGGTGGTCTGATTAAGAAGTTTGCAGACGACACTAAGATTGGTGGAGTAGCAGATAGTGAAGGGGACTGTCAGAGAATACAGCAGAATATAGATAGATTGGAGAGTTGGGCAGAGAAATGGCAGATGGAGTTCAATCAGGGCAAATTAGAGGTGATGCATTTTGGAAGATCCAATTCAAGAGTGAACTATACAGTTAATGGAGAAGTCCTGGGGAAAATTGATGTACAGAGAGATTTGGGTGTTCAGGTCCATTGTTCCCTGAAGGTGGCAACGCAGGTAAATAGAGTGGTCAAGAAGGCATACGGCATGCTTTCCTTCATCGGACGGGGTATTGAGTACAAGGGTTGGCAGGTCATGTTGCAGTTGTATAAGACTTTGGTTCGGCCACATTTGGAATACTGCGTGCAGTTCTGGTCGCCACATTACCAAAAGGATGTAGATGCTTTGGAGAGGGTGCAGAGGAGGTTCACCAGGCTGTTGCCTGGTATGGAGGGCGCTAGCTATGAAGAGAGGTTGAGTATATTAGGATTATTTTCATTTGAAAGACGGAGGTTGAGGGGGGACCTGATTGAGGTGTACAATATCATGAGAGGTATCGGCAGGGTGGATAGCAAGAAGCTTTTTCCCAGAGTGGGGGATTCAATTACTAGGGGTCACGAGTTCAAAGTGAGAGGAGAAGAGTTTAGGGGGATATGCGTGGAAAGTTCTTTACGCAGAGGGTGGTGGGTGTCTGGAACGCGTTGCCAGCGGAGGTGGTAGATGCGGGCACGATAGCGTCTTTTAAGATGTATCTAGACAGATACATGAATGGGCAGGAAGTAAAGAGATACAGACCCTTAGAAAATAGGCGACATGTTAAGATAGAGGATCTGGATCAGCGCAGGCTTGGAGGGCCGAAGGGCCTGTTCCTGTGCTGTAATTTTCTTTGTTCTTTGTTCTTTGTTCAAAGGTTTGTGAGAAAGAGATGGGAGCAGACACTAGAGAAATCTTCTCAGTCTATGAGCGAAGAGATCTCTTCCTTTTGCAGGCTCTCAGGAGAAGGAGCCAAATATAAAGAGCCAACGAAATAATAAGACAGAGGAAGAGAGAGAAAAAAACAGACAGATATGGAAAGAGATAGCTGGAGGCGAAAGAGAAAATAGAGAAATATCCAAAGAGAAAGAGAGAGAGTGGGAGAGAGAGAGAGAGGGGCGGGGGGGAGGGGGGGAGAGAGAGAGAGGGAGAGAGAGAGAGAGGGGCGGGGGGGGCGGGGGGAGAGAGAGAGAGAGAGAGAGGGAGAGAGAGAGAGGGAGAGAGAGAGAGTGAGAGAGAGACTCAGAGCGAAAGAGAGACAGAAAGAAGGAAAGCCAGAGAAAGAAAGAGGCACAAAGAAGGGGAAAGAGACACACAAAGAGAGATAGAGGGAGAAAGACAGTGAGGGACATTAAATATTTAGTACTCAGCATCCCACACGGTCTGTGCTCCATCGTTGGACTCTCTCCCCTTCCGTCCATCAGCTCGTCCATGATGGGGGTGGGAGGAGGGGTGGGTCGGTGAAAAAATCCTGGGACGGGGGAGATAGGGGTTAGAATTAGGGGAAAGGGTTAAAACTGGGACAGGGAGAGGGGGATTAAAGCTGGACTCTCTGTCTCACACACCCACCCACCCGGTAATCAGTTGCAATTCACCTGGGCGCACAGACACAGAGACTGAAACACAGAAACGCACCTTCAGACTGTGGCCGAAATGCAAAGTTTTGTAAAGGCTTGTTATCATTCCCGAATAATGTCGGTCTTTTAGGCTGATGGCTGAATTTGACAGTGAAATGTGGCACCTGGGGGATATTTGAATTCAGATTTTCAGGTCTCAGAATGTGGATTTCACTCTTTAGCCTTCTACGGGAGAGGGGATGGGGTCAGCAGTGTTTGTGTATTTTTACAATGAGGCAGAAACAATGTAGAGACACACACACAGAAATGGAGACATACAGAGAGAGAGAGAGAGAGAGTAACAGCTGGAAGTAACAGGGTAAACATAGAGGGAGACCCACAGTCTCTGGGGGTTCTGCAGTGTTTACTCACTGCCCAGCTCCCAGCCCCTGTAAAGATGCTCCACAGCCAATCGCAACCCTGCAAACCACATTTCCCACTCTTGACGGTGTCTTGACTTTTGGTAAATTAAATGCTGCGGCAGTGATTAAGTGTCAGCACGTTCAACTCAGTTTTTTAAAAAAAGAGAATTTTACAGTTTCTGGGAACAGAATGGAGCTGATTGCTGCAAATGTCTGTCTGTAAATTACAGCAATGTTGCCCACAATGGCGTTTGGACTGAAAAGTTTGCAGGTCATCAGGAAGCAGCTCCTTGTCATGTCTCTGCTCAGCGCTGGCGATGTTACCTGGATTAACAGGACAATGGGCATGTACTCAGCTCCTAAAACCCTCTGACACATCTCCCATCACCCCTCATTCTCTGTCTCGGGGGATGTGTTTGTAAGATGGGGAGCCACTGAGAGATTGTTTTATGTCAGTGAATGAGAGAAAGAGCCCTGGGCTCTTGCTGTGTTTGTTTGATGTTAAACAACGTTTTGCTTTGTTTTAATCATTTTTTATTTCTCTTATTCCCAAGGAGAATCTTTCCAGAAATTGCAGCTTTGATGATGCAGAGGGAGAATCTTTTGGCAAGTGGAATTCTCAGGAAAGAGCTTTAACCAGAGAGGAAAATAATAATGAATACATATGTGTTATTGTCTAATTCATTTTTAGATTCAGGAAAGAAGACCTTGTCTTTTCGTGGCTGATATAAAATCAAAGTTCTGGAAATGCTCATTGTTTCCAGTACGGTTTTTATTTCAGATTTCAAGCATCTGCAGTATTTTGATTTTGTGCTTTCGGGAGCGGGGCCTTTTTACCACAAGGGAGGGGACTGGAGGGGCCACTGAAGTAAATAATTTGGGAAGCGCTGTCCCAGAACTGTCAATGTAATCCCATATATTTCCCTCTGTCCATCTCTTGCTACAACTATTTCTCTACCCCTTCCCTCCTTGTTCATCACTTAGTTTCTTCACATCTTTAAATCCCTGTCTCTGCATCTCTCAACATCCTTTATATCTCATGCCTCTGTCTTTGATCTCACAAACATAGAACATAGAACATTTCCCCTTTCTTTCTCTTTCTGCAACTCTTTGCAACTTTATCAGTCTCTCAGTGCATTTCTCTCTCACTCAGTTCCACATATCATTTCCTGCAAGATTATCTCTGCATTTCCCACACCCCTGCCCGAGACAGCCCTCTCTATTCTGAATCTGCACCTTACTTTGTAAATCTGCTGCTCGACATCTTTCTGTCTCGGCATCTCTCTATTTTTCTGGGATTATTCTCAATATCTACATTGCTGCTGCATTCTCTCGCTGCACCTCCATCTCTCTATCTGTCCTTTTTTGTATTTCTACCCTCTGCTCCTAGTTTCTCTCACTGTTTTCTGACTCCCTGCCTCTCTTTCATTCTCCATCTCCCTCTCCATTTGTTTCTCTCTCACTCTCTCGCTCAGTCAATTCTGTCCTGATCCCTGGATCTCTGTTTTCTGTGCCTCTGTTCCTCTCTATGGGGGTGGATTTGAACTCGCTGCCATGGTATTGTACAGGGTGAGTGTGAACCGGGATCCTGCTTTCCACCTCTTCTGCGTTCTCCTCCCAATGGAGGTAAAATAGCAGAGAGATGCTGAACCTGCTGCCCCCTCCCCGGTTTATACTATTGGCACCAAGTCCAATTCTAGCCCAGCGTTTCTTTGCCTCTCTGTGTATCCGCTCCCCGACTGTCTCTGCTTGTCTTCTTGTGGCCCGGTGGGGGAAGGGAAAGGCCAGCCATGATCTAACATCGGTGGGACAAGTTCAAAGGGCTGAATGACTTTGTCTATCCCTGTTCCAACCAGCGTGTGTGTGTGTGTGTGTGTGTGTGTGTGTGTGCACCTCAGTCTGATTCGCTGATGCTAATGGGGTGATGGGGAGAACAGGTGAAACACCTTTCTACAGGGAGAGATGTGTCTGCGACTGGGATCCTGCTGTGCATAAAAGGCTCACAATGCCAGTTAGCCTCTTCAGATACTTGCTCTCTGCCCGCCCTTGTGTTTGACCAGACAAGAGTTGAAGGTGCCGGGGCCTGAGAGCCATTTGATAGAATTCCAGTGGCTTATCCGGACTGGAATTAAAATGAATTAGAGACTGTTGGGAGATGGAGCCACACCTTGGAAAGTGCTGGAGATTGGAATCCACAGGGGGCTGTTCACTGGGACGGCAGTTACACAGATGGGGGATGTTCACAAGGGAGATGATACAGATTGGGACTTAATAGAGACGGGCGTCTTTTACTGGGCCGAGAGGGTAACTTAGAAAGGGAGGTGTATTTACAGTGGAGGCAGGGGAGAATTTGAGGGCGATGTTCACAGAGAGAATTGGGTAATTTTCAAAATGGGAGGGACAATTTTCCATGTTTAAAATGGGAGGGGAGCTCTCCAGGTTTAAAATGGGTTGGGGATTCTCTGTGTTTCAAATGGGAGGTGGGACTATCCCGGTTTAAATTGGGAGGGGGTATTCAGGTTTAAGATGGGAGCTGGGTCTACTGCAGGTTAAAAATAGGAGAGGGGCTTCTCCAGGTTTAAAATGGGAGGGGGATCGACTCCAGATTAAAATGGGAGCAGGGCCTCTCCAGGTTTAAAATTCTGTGGTGGAGGGGTTACTCCAGGTAAAAAATGTGATGTGGACCTACGCCAGGTTTAAAATTGGAGGGGAGTCTTCTCCCGGTTTAAAATGTGAGGGGGTCTACTCCAGGTTTAAAATAGGAGGGGGGGGGGGGGGGGTTTACTGCTGGCTCAGATATTACCATGAAAAGTTAGTTGTTTTGAGTGCTCATTTTGTTTTTTTGCATGAGCAGTCCCTTTAAATTTTTATGAATTTTTGAAGACGTGTGTTATTTTTCACAGAAAAGGACCTGTGCAGTACCTTCCAGGCTACAGCACACAGCTTTGCAGGAACACTGACCGACACTCTCCATCCCAATCTCTTCCCCTTTCTCACTGGTACTCTCTCCCCATTGCTATCCTTCCCTCTCTCTGTTATTCTGTCTCTATATCTATCCCTGTCTTTCTCACTGTTACTCTCTCTCTCTGGATGGAGAGGCAGCTTTACTCTGTATCTAACCCCAGACTGTACCTACCCTGGGAGTGTTTGATAAAACAGAGAAGATGGATATTTACTCTGTCGCTGACTCCAGGCTGTACTCAGCTTGGCAGCATTTTATGGGACAGTGTAGATGTATCCCTGGAATTTAGAAGGTAAAAAGGTGAATTGATCAAAGTTTACAAGATAATAATGGAACTAAGGGATAGAGAGAGAGAAACTCTTTTCACTGATTGTGGGAGTCTCCGACGAGGTTGACAATCTAAAAATCGAACATTAGTCGAAAAGTCTTTAAAGAGTGAAGTTAAGAAACATTTCTACACACAAAGGGTGGTAGAAATTTAGAATTATCTTCAACAAATGACCCCTCCCTATCTCTGCAATCTCCTCCAGCTCCACAATCCTCCAATATCTGCGATCCTCTACTTCTGGATTCTTGAGCATCCCCAATTCGAATCGTTCCACAATTGGTGGCCGTGCCTTCAAGCTGCCAAGGCCCTAACTCTGCAATTCCATTCCTAAACCTCTCTGTCTCACTAACTCTCTCTCCTCTTTGAAGATGCTCCCTAAATCCAAGCTATTTGACCAGGGTTTTGGTCACCTAGCCTAATATCTCCTTAAGTGGCTCGGGGCCGAATTTTATTTTATTTAATTCATTCGAGTGACGTGCGTGTCGCTGGCAGGGCCAGCATTTATTGCCCATCCCTAATTTTCCTTGAGAAGGTGGTGGTGAGCCATGTTCTTGAACCACTGCAGTCCATGTGGGGTAGGTAGACCCACAGTGCTGTTAGGGAAGGAGTTCCAGGATCTTGACCCAGTGCAATATAATTTCAAGTAAGGATGGTGTGTGACTATAGTTGTTGTGAGCGGCCATCTTTTTCAGTGCACAGTCCCTTTAAATTTTTGATATTTTTTAACGCAGTTAGATGTAAAAGTTCTCCTACAATCTGCCTGTCTCTCCCCATCTCTCCCTCCCTGTTGCTGCCCGTCTCTCCCTCTCTCTCTCTCTTTGTCTCCCTGAAGACCAAGATCGCATATGTTTTGCTAATTACTCTCTTAATATGTCCTGCCGCCTTCAAAGATCATTTCAGCCTAATATCACCTGATATGGATCGGTGTATTTTTTCTTTTACTTTATCCATTGGTTGGATGTTAGCGTTACTGGTAATTCCAGGATTTATTGCCCATCCATAATTGCTGTTTGAGAAAGTGGCAGTGAACCGATTCCGAGAATCACTACAGCCAACGTGGTGTAGGTACACTCATAGTGCTGTTAGAATGGAATTATAGGATTTTGATCCAGTGACAGTTAAGGAGCAGTGATATAATTCCAAGTCAGGATGGTGAGCGACTTTAAGGGAAACTTGCAGGTGGTGGTGTTCCCATGCGTGTTTCCTGTTTGTTCGCTCTCTCTCCTCCTCCCTCTTTCTGGATCTCCCTGTCACTCTCTGTCATTTGAACTGAAGAACAGAACAAATAAGAGTAGGAGTAAGCCATAAGGCCCCTCAAGTCTGCTCCACCGTTATCTCGTGACTCTTTGTTGTCCTGAATGTAAGGCAAGTATATCCTTTCTTAGGTATGGAGACCAAACCAGTACACTTTATTCTAGCAATCTTCTCACCAATTGCATTGAGACTTCCTTACTCTTGTACTCCAATCCCTTGCAATAAAGAGCAAGAAACCATTTGCCTTTCTTTTTTCACCAATATGTTAACTTTGTGTGATCTGTGTACAAAGACAGCCAAATCCCTCTGAACACCAACATTTAATAGTTTCTCACCAGAGAAGATCACGTGGCAGATGAAATATGGTGCAGAGAAGTGTAAAGTGACGTATTTTGGTAGGACGAATGAGGAGAGGCAATAAAAAATAAAGGATACAATTCTGAAGTGGGTTCAGGAACAGAGAGACCTGGGGATATCTGTGCACAAATTGAAGGTGGCAGGGCTATTTTAGAAAGTGGTTAAAAGGCATGTGGGATCCCAGGCATTGTAAATAGAGGCTTAGAGTATAAAAGCAAGGAGGTTATGATGAAGCTTTATAAAACACTGGTTCAACTTTAACTAGTATTGTGTCCAACAGTGGACACCGCACTTTCAGAAGGATGTGAAGGCATTAGAGAGGGTGCAGAAAAGATTCATGAGATCGTTTCCAGCGATGAGGGACGTCAGTTACGTGGATAGATTGGAGAGTTGGGGTTGTTCTCCATAGAAAAGAGAAACTTGAGATTAGATTTGATAGAGGTGTTCAAAATCATGAGGAGTCCGAACAGAGTAGATGCAGGAGTAAGAATGCAGCACATAGGACATTCCATAGCGATGTCTGTTAAGTGTTTAATTGTACAAGTGAATTGACCATTTAATATTTTTAACTTACTTAACCCTTGTGTTCCCACAAATATCAAGCTAGCAAATTCAACAGTGGCCACTTTGACTTCATCTCATCGTGTTTTATCTACATTCTCACAGGATAGCAGGTATAACTGTAGTCATAAAATTCAACTGAAAATGGATCAGTTACATTGCTATTGCAGTCATTTCAGTCCATATTTACAGTACACACCGTACTTTACTTTTGTAATACGTTCATAGAGTATCTATTCATCCCACTGCAGCAAAATGTCACTGGCTCAACATTCTTACCAAATGCTAAAGCATTCTGCAATGCAAGGCTCACAATTTCAACACCAGATACATTTTTTTTTCATTCTCGCTGGTGTGTACTGATTCTCCGAGGGATTGCTGATGTTTATCCTCCACATGGGCAGTCGCCCTAATCTCGTGCCCGTCCTGCTCCCAAACCCGGTATCCACTTACATTAAGGCAAGTGATGCAGGAGCGTCTCAGTGGCTGAGGCACAGTGAGTGACCCAGGTTAATCCGACACTCCAGGGACAGTTTAAACAGAGCTTTACGCTGTATCTAACCAGTGTGGTACCTTCTCTGAGAGTGTTCGATGGGAATGGATAGACATGGAGAATTTATTCCTTCAAGTGGATAGCCAAGTGTTTTTGATTGGGAGAATATGGAGAGCTGAAGATGAATTGAATGACCTTGGAGTGAATGCCCATGGATCCCTGAAGGTAGCAGGACAGGTCCATAAATTGGTTAAGGAGGTGTATCCCCCAGGACCTGCGTTTACAGTTGCGACTGCTCAGTATTTCCCCCAGGCCCTATGTTTACAGTTGTGACAGTTCAATGTTTCCCCCAGGCCCTGTGATTAAGTTTGGGACAGTTCAGTATTTCCTCCAGGGCATGTGTTTAAAGTTATGACAGTTCAGTATTTCCCCCAGGACCTGTCTTTAAAGTTGTGACAGCACAGTATTTCCCCCAGGACCTGTGTTTAAAGTTGTGACAGCACAGTATTTCCCCCAGGACCTGTGTTTAAAGTTGTGACAGCACAGTATTTCCCCCAGGACCTGTCTTTAAAGTTGTGACATTTCAGTATTTCCCCCAGGCCCCATATTTAAAGTTGTAACAGCTCAGTATTTCCCCCAGGCCCTGTGTTTAAAGTTGTGACAGCACAGTAGAGAAAGAAAATGTTGTCGAGGAGAATGCTGAGATTCAGAGTACTAGGCTGGATGGGATTGAGATTCACAAGGAGGAGGTGTTAGCAATTTTGGAAAGTGTAAAAATAGATAAGTCCCCTGGGCCAGATGGGATTTATCCTAGGATTCTCTGGGAAGCCAGGGAGGAAATTGCAGAGCCTTTGTCGTTGATCTTTATGTCGTCATTGTCGACAGGAATAGTGCCGGAAGACTGGAGGATAGCAAATGTTGTCCCCTTGTTCAAGAAGGGGAGTAGAGACAGCCCTGGTAATTATAGACCTGTGAGCCTTACTTCGGTTGTGGGTAAAATGTTGGAAAAGGTTACAAGAGACAGGATTTATAATCATCTTGAAAAGAATAAGTACATTAGAGATAGTCAGCACGGTTTTGTGACGGGTAGGTCGTGCCTCACAAACCTTATTGAGTTTTTGGAGAAGGTGACCAAACAGGTGGATGAGGGTAAAGCCGTGGATGTGGTGTATATGGATTTCAGTAAGGCGTTTGATAAGGTTCCCCATGGTAGGCTATTGTAGAAAATACGGAAGTATGGGGTAGAAGGTGATTTAGAGCTTTGGATCAGAAATTGGCTAGCTGAAAGAAGACAGAGGGTGGTGGTTGATGGCAAATGTTCATCCTGGAGTTTAGTTACTAGTGGTGTACCGCAAGGATCTGTTTTGGGGCCACTGCTGTTTGTCATTTTTATAAATGACCTGGAAGAGGGTGTAGAAGGGTGGGTTAGTAAATTTGCGGATGACACGAAGGTCGGTGGAGTTGTGGATAGTGCCGAAGGATGTTGTAGGGTACAGAGGGACACAGATAGGCTGCAGAGCTGGCTGTGAGATGGCAAATGGAGTTTAATGTGGAAATGTGTGAGGTGATTCACTTTGGAAGGAGTAACAGGAATGCAGAGTACTGGGCTAATGGGAAGATTCTTGGTAGTGTAGATGAGCAGAGAGATCTTGGTGTCCAGGTGCATAAATCCCTGAAAGTTGCTACCCAGGTTAATAGGGCTGTTAAGAAGGCATATGGTGTGTTAGCTTTTATTAGTAGGGGGATCGAGTTTCGGAGCCACGAGGTCATGCTGCAGCTGTACAAAACTCTGGTGAGACCGCACCTGGAGTATTGCGTGCAGTTCTGGTCACCGCATTATAGGAAGGATGTGGAAGCTTTGGAAAGGGTGCAGAGGAGATTTACTAGGATGTTGCCTGGTATGGAGGGAAGGTCTTATGAGGAAAGGCTGAGGGACTTGGGGTTGTTTTCGTTAGAGAGAAGGAGGAGGAGAGGTGACTTAATAGAGACATATAAGATAATCAGAGGGTTAGATAGGGTGGATAGTGAGAGTCTTTTTCTTCGGATGGTGATGGCAAACACGAGGGGACATAGCTTTAAGTTGAGGGGGTGATAGATATAGGACAGATGTGAGAGGTAGTTTCTTTACTCAGAGAGTAGTAGGGGCGTGGAACGCCCTGCCTGCAGCAGTAGTAGACTCGCCAACATTAAGGGCATTTAAGTGGTCATTGGATAGACATATGGATGAAAATGGAATAGTGTAGGTCAGATGGTTTCACAGGTCGGCGCAACATCGAGGGCCGAAGGGCCTGTACTGCGCTGCTATGTTCTAATTCTATTTATAATTCCCCCAGGCCCTGTGTTTACAGTTGTGACATTTCAGTATTTTCCCCAGGACCTTTCTTTAAAATTGTGACGGATTAGCGATTCCTCCAGGCCCGGTGTTTACCGTGTGACAGCTCAATATTTCCTCCACGCCATGTCTTTAAAGTTGTGACAGTTCAGTATTTCCCCCTGGATCTGTGTTTAAAATTGTGACAGCTCAGTATTTCCCCCAGGGCCTGTCTTTAAAGTTGTGACAGCTCAGTATTTCCGCCAGGACCTGTGATTACGTATGGGACAGTTCAGTATTACCTCCAGGGCATGTGTTTAAAGTTATGACACGTCAGTATTACCCCCAGGCCTTTATTTAAAGTTGTGACAGATCAGCGTTTGCCCCAGGCCCTGTTTTTACAGTTGTGACTATTCAGTATTTCCACCAGGCCCTGTGTTTACAGTTGTGACAGTTCAGTAATTCCCCCAGGCCTTGTGTTTACAGTTGTGACAGCTCAGTATTTCACCCAGGACCTTTCTTTAATGTTGTGACAGATTAATATTTCCTCCAGGCTCTGTGTTTACAGTTGTGACAGTTCAGTATTTCACCCAGGCCGTGTGTTTCCAGTTGTGACAGCTCAGTATTTCTTCCAGGCCTTGTGTTTACAATTGTGAAAGCTCAGTAATTCCCCCAGGAATCGTCTTTGTAGTTGTGACAGCTCAGTATTTCCCCCAAGACCTGTGTTTAAAGCTGTGACAGTTCAGTATTTCTTCCAGGCCTTGTGTTTACAATTGTGACAGCTCAGTAATTCCCCCAGGAATCGTCTTTGTAGTTGTGACAGCTCAGTATTTCCCCCAGGACCTGTGCTTAAAGTTGTGACAGCTCAGTATTTCCCCCAGGACCTTTCTTCAAAGTTGTGACAGCTCAGCATTTCCCCCAGGACCTTTCTTCAAAGTTGTGACAGCTCAGTATATCCCCCAGGACCTTTCTTCAAAGTTGTGACAGCTCAGTATTTCCCCCAGGACCTTTCTTCAAAGTTGTGAGAGCTCAGTATTTCCCCCAGGCCCTGTGCTTAAAGATGTGACAGCTCAGTATTTGCCACAGGAGCTGTGTTTAATGCTGTGACAGCTCAGTATTTCCCCCAGGACCTTAGAATATTACAGCGCAGTACAGGCCCTTCGGCCCTCGATGTTGCGCCGACCTGTGAAACCATCTGACCTACACTATTCCATTTTCATCCATATGTCTATCCAATGACCACTTAAATGCCCTTAAAGTTGGCGAGTCTACTACTGTTGCAGGCAGGGCGTTCCACACCCCTACTACTCTCTGAGTAAAGAAACTACCTCTAACATCTGTCCTATATCTTTCACCCCTCAACTTAAAGCTATGTCCCCTCGTGTTTGCCATCCTCATCCGAGGAAAAAGACTCTCACTATCCACCCTATCTAACCCTCTGATTATCTTATATGTCTCTATTAAGTCACCTCTCCTCCTCCTTCTCTCTAACGAAAACAACCCCAAGTCCCTCAGCCTTTCCTCATAAGACCTTCCCTCCATACCAGGCAACATCCTAGTAAATCTCCTCTGCACCCTTTCCAAAGCTTCC
Source organism: Heterodontus francisci (assembly GCF_036365525.1). Lineage (NCBI taxonomy): Eukaryota > Metazoa > Chordata > Chondrichthyes > Heterodontiformes > Heterodontidae > Heterodontus > Heterodontus francisci. Next base: position 928,691 of record NW_027140937.1, read on the forward strand.
ACATCCTTCCTATAATGCGGTGACCAGAACTGCACGCAATACTCTAGGTGCGACCTCACCAGAGTTTTGTACAGCTGCAGCATGACCTCGTGGCTCCGAAACTCGATCCCCCTACTAATAAAAGCTAACACACCATATGCATTCTTAACAGCCCTATTAACCTGGGTAGCAACCTTCAGGGATTTATGTACCTGGACACCAAGATCTCTCTGTTCATCTACACTGCCAAGAATCTTCCCATTATCCCAGTACTCTGCATTCCTGTTACTCCTTCCAAAGTGAATCACCTCACACTTCTCCGCATTAAACTCCATTTGCCATCTCTCAGCCCAGCTCTGCAGCCTATCTATGTCCCTCTGTACCCTACAACACCCTTCGACACTATCCACAACTCCACAGACCTTCGTGTCATCCGCAAATTTACTAACCCACCCTTCTACACCCTCATCCAGGTCCCAGCTGTTAGCTCGCTCTCGCACCTCCGCTACAGTCAAGCTGCAGTCACCAAAACTGTGCTAAAATATGTGACAGGTGAGTATTTCCCCCAGGACCTGCGTTTAAAGTTGTGACAACTCAGTATTTCCCGCAGAACCTGTGTTTAAAGTTGTGACAGCTCAGTATTTCCCGCAGAACCTGTCTTTAAAGTTGTGACAGCTCAGTATTTCCCACAGGACCTTTCTTTAAAGTTGTGACAGCTCAGTATTTCCCCCAGGATCTGTGTTTAAACTTGTGACAGCTCAGTATTTCCCCCACGACCTGTCTTTAAAGTTGTGACAGCTCAGTATTTCACCCAGGATCTGTGTTTAAAGTTGTGACAGCTCAGTATTTCCCCCAGGACCTGTGTTTACAGTTTTGACAGTTCAGTATTTCCCCCAGGACCTGTCTTTGAAGTTGTGACAGCTCAGTATTTCCCCCAAGACCTGTGTTTACAATTGTGACAGCTCAGTATTTCCCCCAGGACCTGTCTTTGAAGTTGTGACAGCTCAGTATTTCGCCCAGGCACTTTATCGACCATTGTGACAGTTCAGTGTTTCCCCCAGGCCCTGTGATTACGTTTGGGACAGTTCAGTATTTCACCCAGGGCTGTGTTTACAGTTGTGACAGTTCAGTAATTCCCCCAGGCCCGGTGTTTACAGTTGTGACAGTTCAGTAATTCCCCCAGGCCCGGTGTTTACAGTTGTGACAGCTCAGTATTTCCCACAGGACCTGTGTTTAAAGTTGTGACAGTTCAGTGTTTCCGCAAGGACCTGTGTTTAAAGTTGTGACAGTTCAGTATTTCGGCAAGGACCTGTCTTTAAAGATGTGACAGCTCAGTATTTCCCCCAGGACCTTTCTTTAAAGTTGTGACAGATTAGCGTTTCATCCAGGCCCTGTGTTTACAGTTGTGACAGCTCAGTATTTCACCCAGGCCTGTGTTTACAGTGTGACAGTTCAGTAATTCCCCTAGGCCCGGTGTTTAAAGTTGTGACAGTTCAGTGTTTCCACCAGGACCTGTGTTTAAAGTTGTGACAGTTCAGTATTTCCCCCAAGACCTGTGTTTAAAGCTGTGACAGTTCAGTATTTCCCCCAAGACCTGTGTTTAAAGATGTGACAGCTCAGTATTTCCCCCAGGCCCTGTCTTTAAAGTTGTAACAGCTCAGTATTTGCCCCAAGGCCTTTGTTTACAATTGTGACAGCTCAGTATTTCCCCCAGGACCTGTGTTTCAAGTTGTGACAGCTCAGTATTTCCCCCAGGATCTGTGTTTAAAGTTGTGACAGCTCAGTATTTCCCCCAGGACCTGTGTTTCAAGTTGTGACAGCTCAGTATTTCCCCCAGGACCTGTGTTTCAAGTTGTGACAGCTCAGTATTTCCCCCAGGACCTGTGTTTCAAGTTGTGACAGCTCAGTGTTTCCCCCAGGACCTGTGTTTAAAGTTGTGACAGTTCAGTATTTGCCCCATGACCTGTCTTTCAAGTTGTGACAGTTCAGTATTTCTTCCAGGAGCTTTGGTTAAAGTTGGGACAGCACAGTATTTCGCCCAGACACTTTGTATACCATTGTGACAGTTCAGTGTTTCCTCCAGGCCCTGTGTTTACAATTGTGACTGTTCAGTATTTTCTCCAGAACCTGTCTTTAAAGTTGTGACAGCTCAGTATTTCCCCCAGAACCTGTCTTTAAAGTTGTGACAGCTCAGTATTTCCCCGAGAACCTGTGTTTAAAGATGTGACGATTCAGTATTTCCCCCAGGACCTGTCTTTAAAGTTGTAACAGCTCAGTATTTGCCTCAGCACCTGTGTTTAAAGTTGTGACAGTTCAGTATTTCACCCAAGACCTGTGTTTAAATCTGTGACAGTTCAGTATTTCCCCAAAGACATGTGTTTAATGCTGTGAAAGCTCAGTATTTCCCCCAGGACCTGTCTTTGAAGTTCTGACAGTTCAGTATTTCCCCCAGGCCCTGTGTTTAGAATTAGAATTAGAATTAGAATATTACAGCGCAGTACAGGCCCTTCGGCCCTCGATGTTGCGCCGATCATCTGACCTACACTATTCCATTTACATCCATATGTCTATCCAATGACCACTTTAATGCCCTTAAAGTTGGCGAGTCTACTACTGTTGCAGGCAGTGCGTTCCACGCCCCTACTACTCTCTGCGTAAAGAAACTACCTCTGACATCTGTCCTATATCTTTCACCCCTCAACTTAAAGCTATGTCCCCTCGTGTTTGCCATCACCATCCGAGGAAAAAGACTCTCACTATCCACCCTATCTAACCCTCTGATTATCTTGTATGTCTCTATTAAGTCACCTTTCCTCCTCCTTCTCTCTAACGAAAACAACCCCAAGTCCCTCAGCCTTTCCTCGTAAGACCTTCCTTCCATACCAGGCAACATCCTAGTAAATCTCCTCTGCACCCTTTCCAAAGCTTCGACATCCTTCCTATAATGCGGTGACCAGAACTGCACGCAATACTCCAGGTGCGGTCTCACCAGAGTTTTGTACAGCTGCATCATGACCTCGTGGCTCTGAAACTCGATCCCCCTACTAATAAAAGCTAACACACCATATGCCTTCTTAACAGCCCTATTAACCTGGGTAGCAACTTTCAGGGATTTATGTACCTGGATACCAAGATCTCTCTGCTCACCTACACTACCAAGAATCTTCCCATTAGCCCAGTACTCTGCATTGCTGTTACTCCTTCCAAAGTGAATCACCTCACACTTCTCCGCATTAAACTCCATTTGCCATCTCTCAGCCCAGCTCTGCAGCCTATCTATGTCCCTCTGTACCCTACAACACCCTTCGACACTATCCACAACTCCACCGACCTTCGTGTCATCCGCAAATTTACTAACCCACCCTTCTACACCCTCATCCAGGTCGTTTATAAAAATGACAAACAGCAGTGGCCCCAAAACAGAACCTTGCGGTACACCACTAGTAACTAAACTCCAGGATGAACATTTGCCATCAACCACCACCCTCTGTCTTCTTTCAGCTAGCCAATTTCTGATCCAAAGCTCTAAATCACCTTCAACCCCATACTTGCGTATTTTCTGCAATAGCCTACCGTGGGGAACCTTATCAAACGCCTTACTGAAATCCATATACACCACATCCACGGCTTTACCCTCATCCACCTGTTTGGTCACCTTCTCGAAAAACTCAATAAGGTTTGTGAGGCACGACCTTCCTTTCACAAAACCGTGCTGACTATCGCAAATGAACTTATTCTTTTCAAGATGATTATAAATCCTGTCTCTTATAACCTTTTCCAACATTTTACCCACAACCGAAGTAAGGCTCACAGGTCTATAATTACCAGGGCTGTCTCTACTCCCCTTCTTGAACAAGGGGACAACATTTGCTAACCTCCAGTCCTCCGGCACTACTCCTGTCGACAATGACAACTTAAAGATCAACAACAACGGCTCTGCAATCTCCTCCCTGGCTTCCCAGAGAATCCTAGGATAAATCCCATCTGGCCCAGGGGACTTATCTATTTTCACTCTTTCCAAAATTGCTAACACCTCCTCCTTGTGAATCTCAATCCCATCTAGCCTAGTCGGCTGTATCTCAGTAATCTCCTCGGCAACATTTTCTTTCTCTACTGTAAATACTGACGAAAAATATTCATTTAACGCTTCCCCTATCTCCTCTGATTCCGCACACAACTTCCCACTACTATCCTTGATTGGCCCTGTTCTAACTCTTATCATTCGTTTATTCCTGATATACCTATAGAAAGCCTTAGGGTTTTCTTTGATCCTATCCGCCAATGACTTCTCGTGTCCTCTCCTTGCTCTTCTTAGCCCTCCCTTTAGATCCTTCCTGGCTAGCTTGTAACTCTCAAGCGCCCTAACTGAGCCTTCACGTCTCATCCTAACATAAGCCGCCCTCTTCCTCTTGACAAGCGCTTCAACTTCTTGAGTAAACCACGGCTCCCTTGCTCGACAACTTCCTCCCTGCCTGACAGGTACATACTTATCAAGGACACGCATTAGCTGCTCCTTGAATAAGCTCCACATTTCATTTGTGCCCATCCCCTGCAGTTTCCTTCCCCATCCTACACATCCTAAATCTTGCCTAATCGCGTCATAATTTCCTTTCCCCCAGCTATAATTCTTGCCCTGCGGTGTATACCTGTCCCTGCCCATCGCTAAGGTAAACCTAACCGAATTGTGATCACTATCGCCAAAGTGCTCACCTACATCTAAATCAAACACCTGGCCGGGTTCATTACCCAGTACCAAATCCAATGTGGCATCGCCCCTGGTTGGCCTGTCCACATACTGTGTCAGAAAACCCTCCTGCACACACTGGACAAAAACAGACCCATCTAAAGTACTCGAACTATAGTATTTCCAGTCAATATTTGGAAATTTAAAGTCCCCCATAACCACTACCCTGTTACTCTCGCTCCTGTCGAAAATCATCTTCGCTATCCTTTCCTCTACATCTCTGGAACTATTCGGAGGTCCATAGAAAACTCCCAACAGGGTGACCTCTCCTCTCCTGTTTCTAACCTCGGCCCATACTACCTCAGTAGACGAGTCCTCAAACATCCTTTCTGCCGCTGTAATACTTTCCTTGATTAACAATGCCACCCCCCCCCCCCCCCCTCTTTTACCCTCTTCTCTGTTCTTACTGAAACATCTAAATCCCGGAACCTGCAACATCCATTCCTGCCCCTGCTCTACCCATGTCTCCGAAATGGCCACAACATCAGGATCCCAGGTACCAACCCATGCTGCAAGCTCACCCACCTTATTCCGGATGCTCCTAACGTTGAAGTAGACACACTTTAAACCAAGTTCTTGCTTGCCAGTGCCCTCTTGCGTCCCTGTAACCTTATCCCCTACCTCACTACTCTCAACAGCCTGTACACTGGCACTGCAATTTAGGTTCCCATTCCCCTGCTGATTTAGTTTAAACCCCCCCGAAGAGCACTAACAAATCTCCCCCCCAGGATATTGGTACCCCTCTGGTTCAGGTGAAGACCATCCTGTTTGTAGAGGTCCCACCTACCCCAGAAAGAGCCCCAATTATCCAGGAAACCAAAACCCTCCCTCCTACACCATCCCTGCAGCCACGTGTTCAACTCATCTCTCTCCCTATTCCTCTCTTCGCTAGCACGTGGCACAGGCAACAACCCAGAGATAACAACTCTGGTTGTTCTCGCTCTAAGCTTCCACCCTAGCTCCCTGAATTTCTGCCTTAAATCCCCATCTCTCTTCCTACCTATGTCGTTGGTGCCTATGTGGACCACGACTTGGGGGTGCTCCCCCTCCCCATTAAGGATCCCAAAAACACGATCCGAGACATCACGAACCCTGGCACCTGGGAGGCAACACACCAACCGTGAGTCTCTCTCGTTCCCACAGAACCTCCTATCTGTTCCCCTAACTATGGAGTCCCCAATGACTAATGCTCTGCTCCTCTTCCCCTTTCCCTTCTGAGCAACAGGGACAGACTCTGTGCCAGATAGCCGTACCCCATTGCTTTCCCCTGGTAAGTCGTCCCCCCCAACAGTATCCAAAACGGTATACCTGTTGTTGAGGGAAACGGCCACAGGGGATCCCTGCACTGCCTGCTGGTTCCCTTTCCTTCCCCTGACGGTAACCCATCTACCTACTTCTTTTACCTGAGGTGTGACTGCCTCCCTATAACTCCTGTCAATAATCCCCTCCGCCTCCCGAATGATCCGAAGTTCATCCAGCTCCAGCTCCAGTTCCCTAACGCGGTCTGCGCTCTTCGCTGTGACAGCTCAGTAATTCCTCCAGGCCCTGTGTTTACAGTTGTGACAGATCAGTGTTTGCCCCAGGCCCCGTGTTTACAGTTGTGACAGTTCAGAAATTCCCCCAGGCCCTGTCTTTACAGTTGTGACAGCTCAGTATTTCCCCCATTACCTTTCTTTAAAGTTGTGACAGATTAGCGTTTCCTCCAGGGCCTGTGTTTATCGTTGTGACATTTCAGTATTTCCTCCAGGCCCTGTGTTTACACTTTTGACAGCTCAGTATTTCCTCCAGGGCCTGTGTTTATCGTTATGACAGTTCAGTATTTCCTCCAGGCCCTGTGTTTACAGTTGTGACAGTTCAGTATTTCACCCAGGCCCTGTGTTTACAGTTTTGACAGCTCAGTATTTCATCCAGGCCCTGTGTTTAATGCTGTGACAGCTCAGCATTTCCCCCAGGACCTGTGTTTAAAGATGTGACAGCTCAGTATTTCCCCCAGGCCCTGTGTTTAAAGTTCTGACAGTTCAGTATTTCCCCCAGGCCCTGTGTTTAATGTTCTGACAGTTCAGTATTTCCTCCAGGACCTGTCTTTAAAGTTGTGACAGCTCATTATTTCCCCCAGTACCTGTGTTTAAAGATGTGACAGTTCATTGTTTCCCCCAAGACCTGCCTTTAATGTTGTGACAGTTCAGTATTCCTTCCAGGCCCTGTGTTTAAAGTTGTGACAGTTCAGTATTTCCACCAGGACCTGTGTTTAATGCTGTTACAGTTCAGTGTTTCCCCCAAGACCTGTGTTTACAGTTGTGAGAGCTCAGTATTTCCCCCAGTACCTGTGTTTAAAGTTGTGACAGTTCAGTATTTCCCCCAGGACCTGTGTTTAAAGTTGTGACAGTTCAGTATTTCCCCCAGGACCTGTGTTTAAAGTTGTGACAGTTCAGTATTTCCTCCAGGACCTGTCTTTAAAGTTGTGACAGCTCATTAGTTGCCCCAGGACCTGTGTTTAAAGATGTGACAGTTCATTGTTTCCCACAAGACCTGCCTTTAATGTTGTGACAGTTCAGTATTCCTTCCAGGCCCTGTGTTTACAATTGTGACAGCTCAGTATTTCCACCAGGACCTGTGTTTAATGCTGTTACAGTTCAGTGTTTCCCCCAAGACCTGTGTTTACAGTTGTGAGAGTTCAGTATTTCCCCCAGGTCCTGTGTTTAAATTTGTGAGAGCTCAGTATTTCCCCAGAACCTGTGCTTAAAGATGTGACAGCTCAGTATTTCCCCCAGGTCCTGTGTTTAAATTTGTGACAGTTCAGTATTTCCCCCAGGACCTGTGTTTAAAGCTGTGACAGTTCAGTGTTTCCCCCAAGACCTGTGTTTACAATTGTGACAGCTCCGTATTTCGCCCAAGACCTGTGTTAAAAGTTGTGCCAGCTCAGTATTTCTTCCAGGCCCTGTGTTTACAATTGTGACAGCTCAGTATTTCCCCCAGGACCTGTGTTTAAAGCTGTGACAGTTCAGTGTTTCCGCAAGGACCTGTGTTTAAAGCTGTGACAGTTCAGTATTTCGGCAAGGACCTGTCTTTAAAGATGTGACAGCTCAGTATTTCCCCCAGGACCTGTCTTTAAAGTTGTGACAGTTCAGTGTTTCCGCAAGGACCTGTGTTTAAAGCTGTGACAGTTCAGTATTTCGGCAAGGACCTGTCTTTAAAGATGTGACAGCTCAGTATTTCCCCCAGGATCTTTCTTTAAAGTTGTGACAGATTAGCGTTTCATCCAGGCCCTGTGTTTACAGTTGTGACAGCTCAGTATTTCACCCAGGCCTGTGTTTACAGTGTGACAGTTCAGTAATTCCCCTAGGCCCGGTGTTTAAAGTTGTGACAGTTCAGTGTTTCCGCAAGGACCTGTGTTTAAAGTTGTGACAGTTCAGTATTTCCCCCAAGACCTGTGTTTCAAGTTGTGACAGTTCAGTATTTCCACCAAGACCTGTGTTTAAAGTTGTGACAGTTCAGTATAACCCCGAGAACCTGTGTTTAAAGATGTGACAGCTCAGTATTTCCCCCAGGACCTGTGTTTCAAGTTGTGACAGTTCAGTATTTCCCCCAGGCCCTGTCTTTAAAGTTGTAACAGCTCAGTATTTGCCCCAAGACCTTTGTTTACAATTGTGACAGCTCAGTATTTCCCCCAGGACCTGTGTTTAAAGTTGTGACAGCTCAGTATTTCCCCCAAGACCTGTGTTTAAAGTTGTGACAGCTCAGTATTTCCCCCAGGACCTGTGTTTCGAAGTTGTGACAGCTCAGTATTTCCCCCAGGACCTGTGCTTCAAGTTGTGACAGTTCAGTATTTCCCCCAAGACCTGTGTTTAAAGTTGTGACAGCTCAGTATTTCCCCCAGGACCTGTGTTTAAAGATGTGACAGCTCAGTATTTCTTCCAAGACCTGTGTTTACAATTGTGACAGCTCTGTATTTGCCCCATGACCTGTCTTTCAAGTTGTGACAGCTCAGTATTTGCCCCAAGACCTTTGTTTACAATTGTGACAGCTCAGTATTTCCCCCAGGCCCTGTCTTTAAAGTTGTAACAGCTCAGTATTTGCCCCAAGACCTTTGTTTACAATTGTGACAGCTCAGTATTTCCCCCAGGACCTGTGTTTAAAGTTGTGACAGCTCAGTATTTCCCCCAGGACCTGTGTTTCGAAGTTGTGACAGCTCAGTATTTCCCCCAGGACCTGTGCTTCAAGTTGTGACAGTTCAGTATTTCCCCCAAGACCTGTGTTTAAAGTTGTGACAGCTCAGTATTTCCCCCAGGACCTGTGTTTAAAGATGTGACAGCTCAGTATTTCTTCCAAGACCTGTGTTTACAATTGTGACAGCTCTGTATTTGCCCCATGACCTGTCTTTCAAGTTGTGACAGCTCAGTATTTCTTCCAGGAGCTTTGGTTAAAGTTGGGACAGCACAGTATTTCGCCCAGGCACTTTGTATACCATTGTGACAGTTCAGTGTTTCCTCCAGGCCCTGTGTTTACAGTTGTGACAGATCAGTGTTTGCCCCAGGCCCTGTGTTTAAAGTTGTGACAGTTCAGTATGTCACCCAAGACCTGTGTTTAAATCTGTGACAGCTCAGTAATTCCTCCAGGCTCTGTGTTTACAGTTGTGACAGATCAGTGTTTGCCCCAGGCCCCGTGTTTACAGTTGTGACAGTTCAGAAATTCCCCCAGGCCCTGTCTTTACAGTTGTGACAGCTCAGTATTTCCCCCATTACCTTTCTTTAAAGTTGTGACAGATTAGCGTTTCCTCCAGGGCCTGTGTTTACCGTTGTGGCAGTTCAGTATTTGACCCAGGCCCTGTGTTTACACTTTTGACAGCTCAGTATTTCCTCCAGGATCTGTGTTTACAGTTGTGACAGCTCAGTATTTCCTCCAGGCCCTGTGTTTACAGTTGTGACAGTTCAGTATTTCACCCAGGCCCTGTGTTTACAGTTTTGACAGTTCAGTATTTCCTCCAGGATCTCTGTTTACAGATATGACAGCTCAGTATTTCATCCAGGCCCTGTGTTTAATGCTGTGACAGCTCAGTATTTCCTCCAGGACCTGTCTTTAAAGTTGTGACAGCTCATTATTTCCCCCAGTACCTGTGTTTAAAGATGTGACAGTTCATTGTTTCCCCCAAGACCTGCCTTTAATGTTGTGACAGTTCAGTCTTCCTTCCAGGCCCTGTGTTTACAATTGTGACAGCTCAGTATTTCCCCAAGACCTGTGTTTAAAGTTGTGACAGTTCAGTATTTCCACCAGGACCTGTGTTTAATGCTGTTACAGTTCAGTGTTTCCCCCAAGACCTGTGTTTACAGTTGTGACATTTCAGTATTTCCCCCAGGACCTGTGTTTAAAGTTGTGACAGTTCAGTATTTCCCCCAGGCCCTGTGTTTAATGTTCTGACAGTTCAGTATTTCCTCCAGGACCTGTCTTTAAAGTTGTGACAGTTCAGTATTTCCCCCAGGCCCTGTGTTTAATGTTCTGACAGTTCAGTATTTCCTCCAGGACCTGTCTTTAAACTTGTGACAGTTCATTAGTTGCCCCAGTACCTGTGTTTAAAGTTGTGACAGTTCAGTATTTCCACCAGGACCTGTGTTTAATGCTGTTACAGTTCAGTGTTTCCCCCAAGACCTGTGTTTAAAGTTGTGACAGTTCCGTATTTCCTCCAGGCCTGGTGTTTAAATTTGTGGCAGTTCAGTCTTTCCTCCAGGCCTTGTGTATAAATTTGTGACACTTCAGTATTTCCTCCAGGCCCTGTGTTTAAATTTATGACAGTTCAGTCTTTCCTCCAGGCCCTGTGTTTAAATTTGTGACAGTTCAGTATTTACACCAGGCCTTGTGTTTAAATTGGTGACAGTTCAGTATTTCCTCCAGGCCTTGTGTATAAATTTGTGACACTTCAGTATTTCGTCCAGGCCCTGTGTTTAAATTTGTGACAGTTCAGTATTTCCCTCCAGGCCTTGTGTTTAAAGTTGTGACAGTTCAGTATTTCCTCCAGGCCCTGTGTTTAAATTTGTGACAGTTCAGTATTTACTCCAGGCCCTGGGTTTAAATTTGTGACAGTTCAGTATTTCCCTCCAGGCCTAGTGTTTAAATTTCTGACAGTTCAGTATTTCCCCCAGCCCTAGTGCTTAAATTTGTGACAGTTCAGTATTTCCCTCCAGGCCCTGTGTTTAAATTTGTGACAGTTCAGTATTTCCCCCAGGCATTGTGTTTAAATTTGTGACAGTTCAGTATTCCCTCCAGGCCCTGTGTTTAAATTTGTGACAGTTCAGTATTTCCTCCAGGCCTTGTGTTTAAATTTGTGACAGTTGAGTATTTCCTCCAGGCCCTGTGTTTAAATTTGTGACAGTTCAGTATTTCCTCCAGGCCTTGTGTATAAATTTGTGACTCTTCAGTATTTCCCTCCAGGCCTTGTGTTTAAATTTGTGACAGTTCAGTCTTTCCTCCAGGCCTTGTGTTTAAATTTGTGACAGTTCAGTATTTCCCCCAGTCCCTGTGTTTAATGTTGTGACAGTTCAGTATTTCCTCCAGGCCTTGTGTTTAAATTTGTGACAGTTCAGTATTTCCTCCAGGCCTTGTGTTTAATTTTGTGACAGTTCAGTATTTCCTCCAGGCCCTGTGTTTAAATTTGTGACAGTTCAGTATTTCCTCCAGTCCCTGTGTTTAAATTTGTGACAGTTCAGTCTTTCCTCCAGGCCTTGTGTTTAAATTTGTGACAGTTCAGTATTTCCTCCAGTCCCTGTGTTTAAATTTGTGACAGTTCAGTCTTTCCTCCAGGCCTTGTGTTTAATATTGTGACAGTTCAGTATTTCCTCCAGGCCTTGTGTTTAAATTTGTGACAGTTCAGTATTTCCTCCAGGCCTTGTGTTTAAATTTGTGACAGTTCAGTATTTCCTCCAGGCCTTGTGTTTAAATTTGTGACAGTTCAGTATTCCCTCCAGGCCCTGTGTTTAAATTTGTGACAGTTCAGTATTTCCTCCAGAACCTGTGTTTAAACTTGTGACAGTTCAGTATTTCCTCCAGGCCTTGTGTTTAAATTTGTGACAGTTCAGTATTTCCTCCAGGCCCTGTGTTTAAATTTGTGACAGTTCAGTATTTCCTCCAGGCCTTGTGTTTAAATTTGTGACTGTTCAGTATTTCCTCCAGGCCTTGTGTTTAAATTTGTGACAGTTCAGTATTTCCTCCAGGCCTTGTGTTTAAATTTGTGACAGTTCAGATTTTCCTCCAGGCCTTGTGTTTAAATTTGTGACAGTTCAGTATTTCCACCAGGCCCTGTGTTTAAATTTGTGACAGTTCAGTATTTCCTCCAGGCCTTCTGTTTAAATTTGTGACAGTTCAGTATTTCCTCCAGGCCTTGTGTTTAAATTTGTGACAGTTCAGAATTTCCTCCAGGCCTTGTGTTTAAATTTGTGACAGTTCAGTATTTCCTCCAGGCCTTCTGTTTAAATTTGTGACAGTTCAGTATTTCCTCCAGGCCTTGTGTTTAAATTTGTGACAGTTCAGAATTTCCTCCAGGCCTTGTGTTTAAATTTGTGACAGTTCAGAATTTCCTCCAGGCATTGTGTTTAAATTTGTGACAGTTCAGTATTTCCTCCAGGCCTTGTGTTTAAATTTGTGACAGATCAGTATTTCCTCCAGGCCTTGTGTTTAAAGTTGTGACAGTTCAGTATTTCCACCAGGACCTGTGTTTAATGCTGTTACAGTTCAGTGTTTCCCCCAAGACCTGTGTTTAAATTTGTGACAGTTCAGTATTTCCTCCAGGCCTTGTGTTTAAATTTGTGACAGTTCAGATTTTCCTCCAGGCCTTGTGTTTAAATTTGTGACAGTTCAGTATTTCCTCCAGGCCCTGTGTTTAAATTTGTGACAGTTCAGTATTTCCTCCAGGCCTTGTGTTTAAATTTGTGACAGTTCAGTATTTCCTCCAGGCCTTGTGTTTAAATTTGTGACAGTTCAGAATTTCCTCCAGGCCTTGTGTTTAAATTTGTGACAGTTCAGTATTTCCTCCAGGCCTTGTGTTTAAATTTGTGACAGATCAGTATTTCCTCCAGGCCTTGTGTTTAAAGTTGTGACAGTTCAGTATTTCCCCCAGGACCTGTGTTTACAGTTGTGACAGTTCAGTATTTCCTCCAGGACCTGTCTTTAAAGTTGTGACAGCTCATTAGTTGCCCCAGGACCTGTGTTTAAAGATGTGACAGTTCATTGTTTCCCCCAAGACCTGCCTTTAATGTTGTGACAGTTCAGTATTCCTTCCAGGCCCTGTGTTTACAATTGTGACAGCTCAGTATTTCCACCAGGACCTGTGTTTAATGCTGTTACAGTTCAGTGTTTCCCCCAAGACCTGTGTTTACAGTTGTGAGAGTTCAGTATTTCCCCCAGGTCCTGTGTTTAAATTTGTGACAGTTCAGTATTTCCTCCAGGCCTGGTGTTTAAATTTGTGAGAGCTCAGTATTTCCCCAGAACCTGTGCTTAAAGATGTGACAGCTCAGTATTTCCCCCAGGTCCTGTGTTTAAAGTTGCGACAGCTCAGTATTTCCACCAGGACCTGTGTTTAATGCTGTTACAGTTCAGTGTTTCCCCCAAGACCTGTGTTTACAATTGTGACAGCTCCGTATTTCACCCAGGACCTGTGTTAAAAGTTGTGCCAGCTCAGTATTTCTTCCAGGCCCTGTGTTTACAATTGTGACAGCTCAGTATTTCCCCCAGGACCTGTCTTTAAAGTTGTGACAGTTCAGTGTTTCCGCAAGGACCTGTGTTTAAAGCTGTGACAGTTCAGTATTTCGGCAAGGACCTGTCTTTAAAGATGTGACAGCTCAGTATTTCCCCCAGGATCTTTCTTTAAAGTTGTGACAGATTAGCGTTTCATCCAGGCCCTGTGTTTACAGTTGTGACAGCTCAGTATTTCACCCAGGCCTGTGTTTACAGTGTGACAGTTCAGTAATTCCCCTAGGCCCGGTGTTTAAAGTTGTGACAGTTCAGTGTTTCCGCAAGGACCTGTGTTTAAAGTTGTGACAGTTCAGTATTTCCCCCAAGACCTGTGTTCAAAGTTGTGACAGTTCAGTATTTCCACCAAGACCTGTGTTTAAAGTTGTGACAGTTCTGTATTTCCCCCAAGACCTTTGTTTAATGTTGTGACAGTTCAGTATTTCCCCCAGGGCCTTTGTTTACAGTTGTGACAGCTCAGTATTTCCCCCAAGACCTGTGTTTAAAGTTGTGACAGCTCAGTATTTCCCCCAGGACCTGTGTTTCGAAGTTGTGACAGCTCAGTATTTCCCCCAGGACCTGTGCTTCAAGTTGTGACAGTTCAGTATTTCCCCCAAGACCTGTGTTTAAAGTTGTGACAGCTCAGTATTTCCCCCAGGACCTGTGTTTAAAGATGTGACAGCTCAGTATTTCTTCCAAGACCTGTGTTTACAATTGTGACAGCTCTGTATTTGCCCCATGACCTGTCTTTCAAGTTGTGACAGCTCAGTATTTCTTCCAGGAGCTTTGGTTAAAGTTGGGACAGCACAGTATTTCGCCCAGGCACTTTGTATACCATTGTGACAGTTCAGTGTTTCCTCCAGGCCCTGTGTTTACAGTTGTGACAGATCAGTGTTTGCCCCAGGCCCTGTGTTTAAAGTTGTGACAGTTCAGTATGTCACCCAAGACCTGTGTTTAAATCTGTGACAGCTCAGTAATTCCTCCAGGCCCTGTGTTTACAGTTGTGACAGATCAGTGTTTGCCCCAGGCCCCGTGTTTACAGTTGTGACAGTTCAGAAATTCCCCCAGGCCCTGTCTTTACAGTTGTGACAGCTCAGTATTTCCCCCATTACCTTTCTTTAAAGTTGTGACAGATTAGCGTTTCCTCCAGGGCCTGTGTTTACCGTTGTGGCAGTTCAGTATTTGACCCAGGCCCTGTGTTTACACTTTTGACAGCTCAGTATTTCCTCCAGGATCTGTGTTTACAGTTGTGACAGCTCAGTATTTCCTCCAGGATCTGTGTTTACTGTTATGACAGTTCAGTATTTCCTCCAGGCCCTGTGTTTACAGTTGTGACAGTTCAGTATTTCCTCCAGGCCCTGTGTTTACAGTTTTGACAGTTCAGTATTTCCTCCAGGATCTGTGTTTACAGATATGACAGCTCAGTATTTCCTCCAGGATCTGTGTTTACTGTTATGACAGTTCAGTATTTCCTCCAGGCCCTGTGTTTACAGTTGTGACAGTTCAGTATTTCCTCCAGGCCCTGTGTTTACAGTTTTGACAGTTCAGTATTTCCTCCAGGATCTGTGTTTACTGTTATGACAGTTCAGTATTTCCTCCAGGCCCTGTGTTTACAGTTTTGACAGTTCAGTATTTCCTCCAGGATCTGTGTTTACTGTTATGACAGTTCAGTATTTCCTCCAGGCCCTGTGTTTACAGTTGTGACAGTTCAGTATTTCCTCCAGGCCCTGTGTTTACAGTTTTGACAGCTCAGTATTTCATCCAGGCCCTGTGTTTAATGCTGTGACAGCTCAGTATTTCCTCCAGGACCTGTGTTTAAAGATGTGACAGTTCATTGTTTCCCCCAAGACCTGCCTTTAATGTTGTGACAGTTCAGTCTTCCTTCCAGGCCCTGTGTTTACAATTGTGACAGCTCAGTATTTCCCCAAGACCTGTGTTTAAAGTTGTGACAGTTCAGTATTTCCACCAGGACCTGTGTTTAATGCTGTTACAGTTCAGTGTTTCCCCCAAGACCTGTGTTTACAGTTGTGAGAGCTCAGTATTTCCCCCAGTACCTGTGTTTAAAGTTGTGACAGTTCAGTATTTCCCCCAGGCCCTGTGTTTAATGTTCTGACTGTTCAGTATTTCCTCCAGGACCTGTCTTTAAAGTTGTGACAGTTCATTAGTTGCCCCAGTACCTGTGTTTAAAGTTGTGACAGTTCAGTATTTCCACCAGGACCTGTGTTTAATGCTGTTACAGTTCAGTGTTTCCCCCAAGACCTGTGTTTAAAGTTGTGACAGTTCCGTATTTCCTCCAGGCCTGGTGTTTAAATTTGTGGCAGTTCAGTATTTCCCCCAGGCCTTGTGTATAAATTTGTGACACTTCAGTATTTCCTCCAGGCCCTGTGTTTAAATTTATGACAGTTCAGTCTTTCCTCCAGGCCCTGTGTTTAAATTTGTGACAGTTCAGTATTTACTCCAGGCCTTGTGTTTAAATTTGTGACAGTTCAGTATTTCCTCCAGGCCTTGTGTTTAAATTTGTGACTGTTCAGTATTTCCTCCAGGCCTTGTGTTTAAATTTGTGACAGTTCGGTATTTCCTCCAGGCCTTGTGTATAAATTTGTGACACTTCAGTATTTCGTCCAGGCCCTGTGTTTAAATTTGTGACAGTTCAGTATTTCCCTCCAGGCCTTGTGTTTAAATTTGTGACAGTTCAGTATTTCCTCCAGGCCTTGTGTATAAATTTGTGACACTTCAGTATTTCGTCCAGGCCCTGTGTTTAAATTTGTGACAGTTCAGTATTTCCCTCCAGGCCCTGTGTTTAAATTTGTGACAGTTCAGTATTTCCCTCCAGGCCTTGTGTTTAAATTTCTGACAGTTCAGTATTTCCCCCAGCCCTTGTGTTTAAATTTGTGACAGTTCAGTATTTCCCTCCAGGCCCGGTGTTTAAATTTGTGACAGTTCAGTATTTCCCCCAGGCATTGTGTTTAAATTTGTGACAGTTCAGTATTCCCTCCAGGCCTTGTGTTTAAATTTGTGACAGTTCAGTATTTCCTCCAGGCCTTGTGTTTAAATTTGTGACAGTTGAGTATTTCCTCCAGGCCCTGTGTTTAAATTTGTGACAGTTCAGTATTTCCTCCAGGCCTTGTGTATAAATTTGTGACACTTCAGTATTTCCCTCCAGGCCTTGTGTTTAAATTTGTGACAGTTCAGTATTTCCTCCAGGCCTTGTGTTTAAATTTGTGACAGTTCAGTATTTCCCCCAGTCCCTGTGTTTAATGTTGTGACAGTTCAGTATTTCCTCCAGGCCTTGTGTTTAAATTTGTGACAGTTCAGTATTTCCTCCAGGCCTTGTGTTTAAATTTGTGATAGTTCAGTATTTCCTCCAGGCCCTGTGTTTAAATTTGTGACAGTTCAGTATTTCCTCCAGTCCCTGTGTTTAAATTTGTGACAGTTCAGTCTTTCCTCCAGGCCTTGTGTTTAAATTTGTGACAGTTCAGTATTTCCTCCAGTCCCTGTGTTTAAATTTGTGACAGTTCAGTCTTTCCTCCAGGCCCTGTGTTTAATATTGTGACAGTTCAGTATTTCCTCCAGGCCTTGTGTTTAAATTTGTGACAGTTCAGTATTTCCTCCAGGCCTTGTGTTTAAATTTGTGACAGTTCAGTATTTCCTCCAGGCCTTGTGTTTAAATTTGTGACAGTTCAGTATTCCCTCCAGGCCCTGTGTTTAAATTTGTGACAGTTCAGTATTTCCTCCAGAACCTGTGTTTAAACTTGTGACAGTTCAGTATTTCCTCCAGGCCTTGTGTTTAAATTTGTGACAGTTCAGTATTTCCTCCAGGCCCTGTGTTTAAATTTGTGACAGTTCAGTATTTCCTCCAGGCCTTGTGTTTAAATTTGTGACAGTTCAGTATTTCCTCCAGGCCTTGTGTTTAAATTTGTGACAGTTCAGTATTTCCTCCAGGCATTGTGTTTAAATTTGTGACAGTTCAGAATTTCCTCCAGGCCTTGTGTTTAAATTTGTGACAGTTCAGTATTTCCTCCAGGCCCTGTGTTTAAATTTGTGACAGTTCAGTATTTCCTCCAGGCCTTGTGTTTAAATTTGTGACAGTTCAGAATTTCCTCCAGGCCTTGTGTTTAAATTTGTGACAGTTCAGTATTTACTCCAGGCCTTGTGTTTAAATTTGTGACAGTTCAGAATTTCCTCCAGGCCTTGTGTTTAAATTTGTGACAGTTCAGTATTTCCTCCAGACCCTGTGTTTAAAGTTGTGACAGTTCAGTATTTCCTCCAGGCCCTGTGTTTAAATTTGTGACAGTTCAGTATTTCCTCCAGGCCCTGTGTTTAAATTTGTAACAGTTCAGTATTTCCTCCAGGCCCTGTGTTTAAATTTGTGACAGTTCAGTATTTCCTCCAGGCCTTGTGTTTAAATTTGTGACAGTTCAGTATTTCCTCCAGGCCTTGTGTTTAAATTTGTGACAGTTCAGAATTTCCTCCAGGCCCTGTGTTTAAATTTGTGACAGTTCAGTATTTCCTCCAGGCCTTGTGTTTAAATTTGTGACAGTTCAGTATTTCCTCCAGGCCTTGTGTTTAAATTTGTGACAGTTCAGTATTTCCTCCAGACCCTGTGTTTAAAGTTGTGACAGTTCAGTATTTCCTCCAGGCCTTGTGCTTAAATTTGTGACAGTTCAGTATTTCCTCCAGACCCTGTGTTTAAAGTTGTGACAGTTCAGAATTTCCTCCAGGACTTGTGTTTAAATTTGTGACAGTTCAGTATTTCCTCCAGACCCTGTGTTTAAAGTTGTGACAGTTCAGTATTTCCTCCAGGCCTTGTGCTTAAATTTGTGACAGTTCAGTATTTCCTCCAGTCCCTGTGTTTAAATTTGTGACAGTTCAGAATTTCCTCCAGGCCTTGTGTTTAAATTTGTGACAGTTCAGTATTTCCTCAAGGCCTTGTGTTTAAATTTGTGACAGTTCAGTATTTCCTCCAGGCCTTGTGTTTAAATTTGTGACAGTTCAGAATTTCCTCCAGGCGTTGTGTTTAAATTTGTGACCGTTCAGAATTTCCTCCAGGCCTTGTGTTTAAATTTGTGAGAGTTCAGAATTTCCTCCAGGCGTTGTGAATAAATTTGTGACAGTTCAGAATTTCCTCCCGGCCCTGTGTTTAAATTTGTGACAGTTCAGTATTTCCTCCAGGCCTTGTGTTTAAATTTGTGACAGTTCAGAATTTCCTCCAGGCCTTGTGTTTAAATTTGTGACAGTTCAGTATTTCCTCCAGGCCTTGTGTTTAAATTTGTGACAGTTCAGTATTTCCTCCAGGCCTTGTGTTTAAATTTGTGACAGTTCAGTATTTCCTCCAGGCCTTGTGTTTAAATTTGTGACAGTTCAGATTTTCCTCCAGGCCTTGTGTTTAAATTTGTGACAGTTCAGTATTTCCTCCAGGCCTTGTGTTTAAATTTGTGACAGTTGAGTATTTCCTCCAGGCCCTGTGTTTAAATTTGTGACAGTTCAGTATTTCCTCCAGGCCTTGTGTATAAATTTGTGACACTTCAGTATTTCCCTCCAGGCCTTGTGTTTAAATTTGTGACAGTTCAGTCTTTCCTCCAGGCCTTGTGTTTAAATTTGTGACAGTTCAGTATTTCCCCCAGTCCCTGTGTTTAATGTTGTGACAGTTCAGTATTTCCTCCAGGCCTTGTGTTTAAATTTGTGACAGTTCAGTATTTCCTCCAGGCCTTGTGTTTAATTTTGTGACAGTTCAGTATTTCCTCCAGGCCCTGTGTTTAAATTTGTGACAGTTCAGTATTTCCTCCAGTCCCTGTGTTTAAATTTGTGACAGTTCAGTCTTTCCTCCAGGCCTTGTGTTTAAATTTGTGACAGTTCAGTATTTCCTCCAGTCCCTGTGTTTAAATTTGTGACAGTTCAGTCTTTCCTCCAGGCCTTGTGTTTAATATTGTGACAGTTCAGTATTTCCTCCAGGCCTTGTGTTTAAATTTGTGACAGTTCAGTATTTCCTCCAGGCCTTGTGTTTAAATTTGTGACAGTTCAGTATTTCCTCCAGGCCTTGTGTTTAAATTTGTGACAGTTCAGTATTCCCTCCAGGCCCTGTGTTTAAATTTGTGACAGTTCAGTATTTCCTCCAGAACCTGTGTTTAAACTTGTGACAGTTCAGTATTTCCTCCAGGCCTTGTGTTTAAATTTGTGACAGTTCAGTATTTCCTCCAGGCCCTGTGTTTAAATTTGTGACAGTTCAGTATTTCCTCCAGGCCTTGTGTTTAAATTTGTGACTGTTCAGTATTTCCTCCAGGCCTTGTGTTTAAATTTGTGACAGTTCAGTATTTCCTCCAGGCCTTGTGTTTAAATTTGTGACAGTTCAGATTTTCCTCCAGGCCTTGTGTTTAAATTTGTGACAGTTCAGTATTTCCTCCAGGCCCTGTGTTTAAATTTGTGACAGTTCAGTATTTCCTCCAGGCCTTCTGTTTAAATTTGTGACAGTTCAGTATTTCCTCCAGGCCTTGTGTTTAAATTTGTGACAGTTCAGAATTTCCTCCAGGCCTTGTGTTTAAATTTGTGACAGTTCAGTATTTCCTCCAGGCCTTGTGTTTAAATTTGTGACAGTTCAGAATTTCCTCCAGGCCTTGTGTTTAAATTTGTGACAGTTCAGTATTTCCTCCAGGCATTGTGTTTAAATTTGTGACAGTTCAGTATTTCCTCCAGGCCTTGTGTTTAAATTTGTGACAGTTCAGAATTTCCTCCAGGCCTTGTGTTTAAATTTGTGACAGTTCAGTATTTCCTCCAGGCCCTGTGTTTAAATTTGTGACAGTTCAGTATTTCCTCCAGGCCTTCTGTTTAAATTTGTGACAGTTCAGTATTTCCTCCAGGCCTTGTGTTTAAATTTGTGACAGTTCAGAATTTCCTCCAGGCCTTGTGTTTAAATTTGTGACAGTTCAGTATTTCCTCCAGGCCTTGTGTTTAAATTTGTGACAGTTCAGAATTTCCTCCAGGCCTTGTGTTTAAATTTGTGACAGTTCAGTATTTCCTCCAGGCCTTGTGTTTAAATTTGTGACAGTTCAGAATTTCCTCCAGGCCTTGTGTTTAAATTTGTGACAGTTCAGTATTTCCTCCAGGCCTTGTGTTTAAATTTGTGACAGTTCAGAATTTCCTCCAGGCCTTGTGTTTAAATTTGTGACAGTTCAGTATTTCCTCCAGGCCTTGTGTTTAAATTTGTGACAGTTCAGAATTTCCTCCAGGCCTTGTGTTTAAATTTGTGACAGTTCAGAATTTCCTCCAGGCCTTGTGTTTAAATTTGTGACAGTTCAGTATTTCCTCCAGGCCTTGTGTTTAAATTTGTGACAGATCAGTATTTCCTCCAGGCCTTGTGTTTAAATTTATGACAGTTCAGTATTTCCACCAGGACCTGTGTTTAATGCTGTTACAGTTCAGTGTTTCCCCCAAGACCTGTGTTTAAATTTGTGACAGTTCAGTATTTCCTCCAGGCCTTGTGTTTAAATTTGTGACAGTTCAGATTTTCCTCCAGGCCTTGTGTTTAAATTTGTGACAGTTCAGTATTTCCTCCAGGCCCTGTGTTTAAATTTGTGACAGTTCAGTATTTCCTCCAGGCCTTGTGTTTAAATTTGTGACAGTTCAGTATTTCCTCCAGGCCTTGTGTTTAAATTTGTGACAGTTCAGAATTTCCTCCAGCCCTTGTGTTTAAATTTGTGACAGTTCAGTATTTCCTCCAGGCCTTGTGTTTAAATTTGTGACAGATCAGTATTTCCTCCAGGCCTTGTGTTTAAAGTTGTGACAGTTCAGTATTTCCCCCAGGACCTGTGTTTAAAGTTGTGACAGTTCAGTATTTCCTCCAGGACCTGTCTTTAAAGTTGTGACAGCTCATTAGTTGCCCCAGGACCTGTGTTTAAAGATGTGACAGTTCATTGTTTCCCCCAAGACCTGCCTTTAATGTTGTGACAGTTCAGTATTCCTTCCAGGCCCTGTGTTTACAATTGTGACAGCTCAGTATTTCCACCAGGACCTGTGTTTAATGCTGTTACAGTTCAGTGTTTCCCCCAAGACCTGTGTTTACAGTTGTGAGAGTTCAGTATTTCCCCCAGGTCCTGTGTTTAAATTTGTGACAGTTCAGTATTTCCTCCAGGCCTGGTGTTTAAATTTGTGAGAGCTCAGTATTTCCCCAGAACCTGTGCTTAAAGATGTGACAGCTCAGTATTTCCCCCAGGTCCTGTGTTTAAAGTTGCGACAGCTCAGTATTTCCACCAGGACCTGTGTTTAATGCTGTTACAGTTCAGTGTTTCCCCCAAGACCTGTGTTTACAATTGTGACAGCTCCGTATTTCACCCAGGACCTGTGTTAAAAGTTGTGCCAGCTCAGTATTTCTTCCAGGCCCTGTGTTTACAATTGTGACAGCTCAGTATTTCCCCCAGGACCTGTCTTTAAAGTTGTGACAGTTCAGTGTTTCCGCAAGGACCTGTGTTTAAAGCTGTGACAGTTCAGTATTTCGGCAAGGACCTGTCTTTAAAGATGTGACAGCTCAGTATTTCCCCCAGGATCTTTCTTTAAAGTTGTGACAGATTAGCGTTTCATCCAGGCCCTGTGTTTACAGTTGTGA